>NC_133412.1:40281250-40600000 GCF_049350105.2 Macaca mulatta | reverse complement strand
AATAGTCCTTCAAAGTAAAGAGTATAGTCTTCTGAAAATTTGTAACAAAGACTGCACAAAATGTTTATGTAAATAGTAAGAAACCCTGCAGCACCCACTAACTGATGCACAGGTAGATTATTGTATCATAGTCTGTCCAAGTAAAATATAGCTAAAATAAGTTCCCAGTGAAACATTTTACAATCAACTGATTTACATGCTACTTAGTTACAGCACATTTCCACTGTCTGACAGGCTCAGACTCTATTTGAAAAGGTCTAGTCCAATCATTGTCAAAAATTTACACATGATAATAGAGTGCAGCCACGGAACCACTAATACTGCTGCAAAACTCTTCATGTACCTTATCTGTAAGACCGCAAAAATGTCCACAAAAAACTAGATTTCTTCCGTTTCAGCAGGGAACAGACAATTATCTGTCATTGAATTCATCTACAAATAGAAAAAATAATGCACTGTATGTACATTATTAAGCAAAGTGGAATATTTATTGGGTCATTTTATCATGCAGAAAGTGAATTACCTAAGGTCTTAGCTCAATGTATATACAATTTAGCAAAGCTAAATGTAAGAAAATAGCAAGGACAATTTATTTCTATATAACAGAGCATATACTCCCAGTTTGCTGCTACTTCAAAGAGCACTTTTAGACTCATCTAACTTTCACAGGCTCTTTCAAGTGAAGTTCATGGAGACTAGTTATTCCACATAAGACAAAAGAAGAAAGAAGAAATAGAACCAAAGCAAAGCATTCTGTTAAAAAAAAAAAAAAAAGTAATAAAAGCTAACCACAGAATATGTCAGTTTTGGTTTGCAGACAACCCCTGAGATTATATAAACCAAAGCATTAAGACACCAAATAGTCAGAGGTAAATTACTAAGAGAATTACATTCATACATGGTGTCATAGCACTTATCTTTTAGAAGGTACTTTGTTACCATCCAGAAAGCTTAACTGCTTGGATTTTTTTCAGGAAATAGTCAATATAAGATGTTTCTAAAAAATTATTTTTTCCTTTTGAAAATGTATCTAATTTGAAGATAGTAGAATTACAATAAACTTTCAATCACGGAACTACTAATTATACTAGAAGAGCAATGAATGACTTTTAAGCCTATAGGTAATTACAAAAAAAAATTACGGAGGCTGAAATTTGTCAACAATAAGTTTAGTGTATCAAAAATAGCTTGGGCATATTTGCAGCTGCTAAATTGTTCCTTTATTTTCAAGTAAGTACGAAAGATCGACTGGTCCAAGCATTCTAAAGACATATCTTAATTTGAAGAGAATTCTCTGTGGTAACAAGCAATCCCTTTCCACTGCCATCTCCTGTTCTTAACTATCCAGCATGATAGTAGCCTTTGTGAAGCAAAACAGGCATACCAGGAAGAATAATTATTAACAGAATTCATTTCCCTCATCCCCTCGGTATTATCCCCCCTCTGCGTTATGACACTGAAGGCTAGAGTAACAGCAATGACATAGTGATCTGAATTTGGCACATAAGTTAACACTAAATACCTTATGATGGTTTTATCTACACAAGTATACCAGTACCAGTGTTTGCTGAGAAAGGCAACTAAGCTTTTGGTCGGCTTTAGCCCAGATGACTAGACTAAGTTCTATAACAATGAACCAAAACAGATGGAACTGGGTTCTACACATTCAACAACAGCTGTTTGAAAACTGAAACCTTGGTCCTGTTTTCTCTAATGAAAAGGCAAGACTTTTCCTAGAGGCTACACTAGATCTAAGTACTTTTATTTCTAAAAATACCTCCCAAATAAAACCAACCAAAAGTCATTATTTTCACCATTACCAAGAGCTAGCTCTATTAAATTTATATCAACAAGTTAATCTGTCTTTATATAGGTAAGCTTTCCACAAACTAAAATCTAAACCTAACTTTTGTAGACAGGGGTTATGGCAGGAATTTGGTATTACAACTAAACCAGCCAGCTAAGGAGTGAACCTAAGAAAAAATCTATTACATATCCTTATTGACAGAATCACAGTTAGACGCTGGACTAAAACCCTAAATGGTCTATCTCTCAGCCCACGTAAAATTTCAGCTCAACAAGTTCACAAATAGAAACAGATAATAATGTTCGAATGTGTTACTAGTTTTAGGTAACTGAGTGATTACAGTAAGTCAAACATGGAAAAGAATAGCAAATACAAACCCCAGGGAAAAATGAGATTATGGTGATTTCCAAATGCAGTTTCTATAGATTAGGCAGAGGTAATCATTTTAAAAAGTGATTCATTCAGCTACCCAGACTCTGGCAAACAGGTCAGGAAGGAGCAAAGCTCTTAACAATCTGAAGAAATAAAGAAATTGTGGCCTTTGATGACTAGATGGGCATTTCAGTAAAATTTTTTAATGACTTTAATGATTATTTAAGAAAAAGCCCTTAAATAAATGCTACCAAGGCAGTAATATTTGACCATATGAACCAGACCAAATACCCTTTTAGTATATTAACCTCTGCCGTAAATGCTCTGCTTTTAACATTGCCACACGTACAATTTTGTCTAGAACTTCACGACACAAAAGTGTGCAAACATGAGTCTAAGATTGTGCTGAAATAGGGAAAGGCTAACACTGATGTGCAAAGTAAAAAAGAAAGATAACTTCTGCAACAGGTACTAAAACAAGGAAAAAACGAGTTAGGTCCTGCATGTGTCTCCACTTCATTGCTTCCATGTTTGAAAAAAGCAGCCTGTTCTTTTGCTAGGCCATGAGGCTGGAATCCACTTGGCATTCTGTGTTGAGAGGTCTAAGTTCAGTGGTGCTCTCAGCAGCAGCCGGGAGGTGTGATTCTGAGGCTGGGTGACCTGTGCTTTCAGAGAAGCAGGAAAGGGCCCTCTAGGTGTGCTGCAGTCTCTCAGAAAGAGTTCATCAAAGTAGCGAGCAACGAAAGAAACTGGTCTTCTTTGATCGGTTTTCTGTTATTTTCACTGGTCCACCTGCTCCTGCTGAATTGCTGTCATTCTAAAAAATAGAAGATAAAGTTACCAAGGAAATAAAAGTTTCATGGTTTGACCTCAGTTACCTAAAAAATAAAAATAACTAACCACACCATGTGAAATGTGTATTCTAGTGACATGTGTATTCACTAGAGTATTTTATTAGAACGGGAACTAGTTAAGCACCAATGTTGTCTTTTTATTTGGAAATGGTGAATTAAAAGGAGGAAAATGCCCTTACAACAGCAGCTTTTATATCAATAATGTATTAGATAGGAAGCTTCTATTTCCAGTTCCAATAGAGTGCAAAGTTTCAAAGGTAATGATGGAAACAATGTTAAGATACTGGCATAGGCAATTCTGTTAGAGGTAAGAAGAGCTAGTAGTATAAGGTATGCAATTATACTCAGGACTCAGCATAAAACAAACTTTCAAGGTTGTCTTAATGATTTCAAATTTAAGCACACTTTAGCAACTTCAAAAGCATAGCTACATAGATATAAATATCTGTCACATGAAAACTGAACTGGATAATTTTATGGCAAAAATCGAATTTGTGCCATTACTGTTTTTATTATTCTGGTCAAAACTCAATTTCAAGATCACTTAAACAGCCAGATGAAAGATATGAAACAGCTGCAGTTCAGAAATAAGAATCCTAAACAAATAGAACTAAGAATCAGAGTTCAACCAAATGAGTATCTGAGTCAGGGAAAAAAATGAGTTTAATGTGAATATCTTATAATTAGACCTATCCTTTTCATCAAATGCCAAATAGAGAGCATAATGGAAATAAAAATTATAAGTGATACAAACCATTTTTCTGTTGAGTTTTGTCATTATATCTCGTGCAAGTGTAAAAAATGCCTATAGGTAAAACAAAACATTTTCATTATTATATATTCACTATATATATATATATATATATATATTCCCCCCACCTCAGAGATGGGGTCTTGCTATGTTGCCCTGGCTGGATTGGAACTCCTGGGCTCAAGCAATCCTCCCACCTTAGTCTCTCCTGAGTAGCTAGGACTGCAGGTGTGAGCCACGATGCCTGACTTATTTTAAAACAGAAATACAGAATTTTTCATTATTTCACTATAAATATACCACTTTAAAGTTTTAACATTAAGAAAGTAACAATTGTAATCATAGTATGCATGTGTTTACTCTTTTGAGATTGTATCATAAACATTTTCTAATGTTATCAAACTATCATTCATTCATCAAACATTTTCTTCATGTGACATAATATCTCTCACAATAACACCCTTGTTGAATCACGAGTAACTTCCTCAGTACACCAAAAACAGGACAGAAGCTCTGTCTAAGCTACCTAACTTCCCTAGAGCAGGGCACAGTGCTGATCTAGGAGATGCTAAATATCTAGTTTAATGAGTGAATCATTATGTATTACCCTATAGCTCTAAAATATGTCTTCACAAAAAACTCTACTTTTTATTTCTGACCTTTTCTTTCAAATTGCTCTCACTGTTATAGCTGAATATGTATAATTTTCCGTGTCTTAACACTTCAAAATCCCAACAGTTGCTGGAGCTCTCGGCTAAACTCCCCACTGTGGAAGTCAGTTCAAATAGAAGCAGGGCAAATCTGATTAATCTTAGTGATTAATTTATCCATAATGTCTCTTGATACAAACCAAGCATTTTTTAAACCCATCATCTCTTTTTCTATGAAGCCAAGAACTATTAAAGATTCTCCATTTGTCCCCATGCTAAACCCACTGTTAAATCAGCCTCTGTTCCCAACACTCCTGATCCCCAAAAACTGTTCACGACAAGGATTATTTCCAATCTAATCAAATAAATATGACAACTACTATTATTACTCATTGTCAGTGTCTCACTGTCAAACTCGTCACCTATGAGTCTAACTACACTGATTTAAAGCTCTGGTAAAATTTGTTACCATCTGTATGCCTGGCTAGAATAAGCAGCTCAGGCAACTCCCAGTTCAGGGAGCTCTATCCATACTGTTGCAAATTATAGGATTTCATTCCTTTTTATTGCTAAATAGTATTCCATTGCATATACATACCACATTATTATTTATTTATTTTTTTTTTAGACGGAGTCTCGCTCTGTTGCCCAGGCTGGGTGCAGTGGCACAATCTCCGCTCATGGCAAGCTCCGCCTCCCGGGTTCACACCATTCTCCTGCCTCAGCCTCCCGAGTAGCTTGGACTACAGGTGCCCACCACCATGCCCGGCTAATTTTTTGTATTTTTAGTAGAGACGGGGTTTCACCGTGTTAGCCAGGATGGTCTCGATCTCCCGACCTCGTGATCTGCCCACCTCGGCCTCCCAAGGTGCTGGGATTAAAGGCGTGAGCCACCGCGCCTGGCCCATACCACATTTTCTTTATCCGTTCATCCACTGATGGACACTTAGGTTGATATACTGATTTCTGTCTTTTGGGTAAATATCCAGTAGTGAGACTGCTAGATCATATGGCAGTTCTATTTTTAGTTTTTTGATTGTTCTCCATAGTGGCTGTACTAATTTACATTCCTACCCACAATATATGAGGGTTCCCCTTTCTCTACATCCTTTCCAGCATTTGTTATTGCCTATCTCTTTGATAAAAGCCATTTTAATTGGGGTGAGATGATAGCTCACTGTAGTTTTGATATGCATTGCCCCGGTGACTAGTGATGTCGCCATTTTTTCATATACCTGTTGGCCATTTGTTTGTCCTCTTTTGAGAAATGTCTATTCAGATCTTTTGCCCATTTTTAACTTGGATTATTTCTGATGGCGGGAAATTATTTTGTAGCAAGCAGAGGGAAGCATTTTTCTGCTTATCTAAGCTTGTGTAAATAAATCAGTAGAGGCTTCCTGTTTCCTAACACCCATCGGCCAACCTAAACAAATAACTGTTATATTATTTAAAACAAAAAAAAAGTTCTGATCAGTGTCCACTGGCTAATAAAGTCATGTAGGTCTCGATTTTTAACCATCATGTTATGATGAACAATGAGTAACCTAGGAAATTAAATGTTTATGAGACTATCAGTATGATTAATTACATGTATTAATACATATCACATGTAAATTACAGTAAATTACATGTATTATTTTTATGATCAGTTGAAAAAATGTTTTTTAAAAAAGAAAATATCAACAGTTCTCTTGGTGAAGAAAACCTATATTTTTTTTTTTTTTTTTTTTTTTACACTTTAAGTTCTGGTATACATGTGCAGAATGTGCAGGTTTGTTACATAGGTATACACGTGCCATGGTGGTTTGCTGCACCCATCAACTGGTCATCTACGTTAGGTATTGAAGAAAACGTATTCTCCTAAGACTTTAGATGGTTTGGTTTTCCTTAACAGCTATCTTAATGAAAATTTATTAACGCTACTCCCTGATAAACACACTTTCTTATTTCTACTAAATGCCACTGTTACAATTTATTGTGCTTAATCTACCTCAAATGTGTACACTAAAGGAATGTGTCCTATAAACTAACAGCTTAATTTTCTCTTGAGAGAGTACAGCCTTGAAAGTGATTTAACTCTTCTGCTGCAGGCATACAGAATGACATGAATGAGCACAGGACACTGGTTGGTCTTCTAGTCAAGGATTTCCAGCTGCCCAAACAAAGGGCAAAACTGAACTTCCACATTCTATTCTGTGAATCTTAACTGTGCAATCTAATTAACCCACGTGGAGGCTACATGCTAGAAATTCAACAACCAGTGTCTGCGTAAAAATCAGAAGCAGCCAGTTGTGGTGGCTCACGCCTGTAATCCCAGCACTTTGGGAGGCCAAGGCGAGTGGATCACGAGGTCAAGAGATCGAGACCATCCTGGCCAACATGATGAAACCCTGTTTCTACTAAAAATACAAAAATTAGCTGGGTGTGGTTGTGCACACCTGTAGTACCAGCTACTCAGGAGGCTGACACAGGAGAATCGCTTGAACCTGGGAGACAGAGGTTGCAGTGAGCTGAGATCATGCCACTGCATTGCAGCCTAGCAACAGAGCGAGACACCATCTCAAAAAAAAAAAAAAAAAAAAAAATTAGAAGCACAAAAGCCTACAAAGTGGAGTTGGGTCAACAAAAGGCATTCACTAGGTCAGAAAATACCAAAGCTTTGAGAGCTGCTTGAACACAGGCCCCTAAGCACCTGTGCTGCTCTGTAACAAGTCACCAAACGTTTCCTTCTTACCTCTTCTACATTTGCACTGGATTTTGCGCTTGTCTCCAAGAATTTAATCCCATAGTCAATTGCTAGCTGAAAGGCAAACAGAAATATTTAAATTTAGCAAAAGATGCTTGAACATATAATGCATTTATATTTCTTAGGTTTTTCAAAGTCTCAAAGGTAGGGTATCTATTTCAGAACTCCTGTGGTTCTCAAATTTCTTTGTTTTCTTCTACTGTATTCGGAATTTAATAATTTAACTTAATCATCATAAGAAAGATGGCACAACTTCCATTTAAAACATAATTTAAGGCCGGGCGTGGTGGCTCACGCACTTTGGGAGGCCGAGGCAGGTGGATCACGAGGTCAAGAGATCGAGACCCTCCTGGCTAACACGATGAAACCCCGTCTCTACTGAAAACATAAAAAATTAGACAGGCGTGGTGGCACGCGCCTGTAGTCCCAGCTACTCGGGAGGCTGAGGCAGGAGAATTGCTTGAATCCAGGAGGCGGAGGTTGGAGCGAGTGGAGATCACGTCACTGCACTCCAGCCCGGGTGACAGAGCAAGACTCTGTCTCAAAATAAATAAATAAATAAAATAAAATAATAATAATAATTTAAGTACTTCTCTTTTTTTCTTTTTTTGTACTTTTAGTTCTCTAATATAGGATAAATATCTCCTGAGGTAGGAGAATAGGGTCTGTTGGCAGGGAACCTAAAACCAATTCATACTGACTTCCTATAACTAAATCAAAAGAAAAACCCCAGTCTTCCACGCCCAAGTAACACAAGTACAGGGGTTATTCCCTTTGCATCCTCCTCCCGTTTTCTGACTCACAGATTAAAAATGGAAAGTACCTCTGATTGGTTCTCTCCCACAACCAATCAGACGTCTGCGCAGGGCATAACTTTGTAACTTCATTTCATCCTCTGATTGGTCACCTTCTGCAACCAATCAGACTGGTCATGGGCCACTACTTCATTTATGTAGGGTGTGAACGAAGTAACCCATGGGAAATTTCTAGAGGGTATTTAAACCTCAGAAAATTCTGTAACCAGTGCTCAAGCTGCTTGCTCAAGCCCACTCCCACTCTGTGGAGTATACTTTCATTGCGATAATTCTGTGCTTTTTTTGTCTTCATTCTTTCATTGTTTTGTTTGTGCGTTTTGTCCAGTTCTTTGCTCAAAATGCCAAGAACCTGGATGACTTTGTAGTCAAGATCCTCCACTGGTAAAACTACCATTAGCCTGGGATTCATTCACTCCTTTTATCTGCTCCCAAAGTATAATTCTCCAACTTTACTATACTGACCGGGCGCAGTGGCTCGCGCCAGTAATCCCAGCACTTTGGGAGGTCGAGGCGGGCGGATCACCTGAGGTCAGGAGGTAGAGACCAGGATGGCACATGGCGAAACCCGGTCTCTACTAAAAATACAAAAATTAGCCAGGTGTGGCGGCGGGCGTCTATAATCCCAGCTACTTGGGAGGCTGAGACAAGAGAATCGCTTGAACCAGGGAGCTGGAGGTTGTAGTGGGCCCAGATCGTGCAATTGCATTCCAGCCTGGATGACAAGAGTGAAACTCCGTCTCAAATAAAAAACAAAAAACTATACTGACTTTTAATTACCCTTGTTTTTTTTTTTTGAGACAGAGTGTCACTCTGTTGCCCAGGCTGGAGTGCAGTGGCACTCTCTCAGCTCACTGCAACCTCCGCCTCCCGGGTTCAAGCGATTCTTCTGCCTCAGCCTCCTGAGTAGCGGGGATTACAGGTGCGTGCCACCATGCCCAGCTAATTTTTGTATTTTTAGTAGAGACAGGGTTTCACCATGTTGGTCAGGCTGGTTTTGAACTCCTGACCTCGTGATCCGCCCACCTTGGCCTCTCAAAGTGCTGGGATTACAGGTGTGAGCCATCGTGCCAGGCCTTAATTACTTTTAATAAATGAGTCCAGAACTGAACAAAAATTTAAATACTAAAGTATTCAAGCTTTGATTTCTATTAAGACAAACTGAACTCTCATATATTCCTCAAAAAGTTCTTAGTTTATTTACAATGCTAAAATTAAGTAAATGTTTTTAGGGGAAAAAAGTCTTTAGCAAAAGTTCACAGTCAAATTGAAAAACAAAATGTGGCCAGGCATGGTGGCTCACACCTGTAACCCCAGCACTTTGGGAGGCCGAGGCAGGTGGACTGCTTGAGGCCGGGAGTTCAAGACGAGCCTGGCCAGCATGGCAAAACCCCGTTTCTACTAAAAATACAAAAACTAGCCAGGTGTGGTGGCACATACCTATAATCCCAGCTTCTTGGAGGCTGAGGCATAAGAATTGCTTGAACCCAGGAGGCAGAGGTTGCAGTGAACTGAGAATACACCACTGCACTCCAGCCTGGGAGACAGAGCAAGACTCTGTCTCAAAAAAAAAAAAACCAAAAAAAAAAAAAAAAAGAAAAAAGAAAATTCAATTTGCATATATAATTTTTTTAAAGGCTAAAGCAAAATTCCAAGACTTAAAAAGTGAAGCTTCTAAGTCAATTTAGAATCTGCCACAGAAGTAAATATGTGCACAAAATATCCTTTTGCTTTACAGGAGGACACAAAAGAGAGAAATGCCCATAAACAACATATAAATGACATCCATAGCTTGATCAATTACAAGGAATTTATCCATAAAACCTAAAGCTAATGTATAGTAAAATATTCTTAGGGGAAAAAATGAATTGGAAAATGATTCCTGTTGAAACTTCACCTACCCTGTAACTTTTTTTAAAAAAAGAATGAATTACTTTAGCTTCAAAACTGGGCATTTTCACACAGATCTGGAAGAAACAGCCTGAACTCTAAGCTGCAGGAATCTGAGAAAGGACCAATTTGTATCTCCCAGAAAACATTAGCAAATTCTTTAGGAATGAGTCATGACCACACAGTATAGGGAGCTGGATCTCGAATACTAATTCACACCATTCAAGTATGGATTACATCTCTTTGTTGTTGATATCCAATTTAAAAGGATTAAAACACAGATTAAAAAAAAAACTTAAATCAATAATTAAACAATATGAAGAAAAGAAATGCTTAATGTGAGTAGAATCCAACCTTTATTCATTCCATTCACATTTACCTTCTCCCCTCTTTCTTTTGACACTTGTCTTTTGTCATTCATATCACATTTGTTACCCAGGATCATTCTTTCAACATCGGAAGAGGCATGCTGCAGGGAGAAAATAGCATGCTATAAAAACAGCCTGAGAAAAACCCATTACTTACTAGACAAATCCAACTTGTCAGAAACACATGAATTTAATAAGACAAATAATCTTTCACTCACACAAGGCCTAATTCAGAGAAAAGTTTAAAGATGGGAGGAGGGGCAAAGCTACAGCACAAGAGCCCTCACAGAGCCTGTGCAAACCTTCTTCCCGAGGTTTGGAAAGAAGGTGGAACACACACAAATAAAGCTTACGGTGATCTAATGACAAAATTTCCAAATATTTGGGTCAAAGAAGGACAAAAACTTGGTACTGAGTGAACCAGTGGAGAAGGCATTCTGGATTCTGAACTATTTTAAAAAGAAATTCATCTAAGTTAATAGAAACATGTACAAAATTGTATCAGTCAGATTTCTTTCTTAAGTGACAAAGACATTAAAAAATCTTAATACCAATTATCCTGGGATTAAAACAATCTTCAAATATCTAAGATGGAGAAAATGTCAGAAGGGTAAAAAGTTGCCAGGGTAAAGAGATACTGTTGCTAGCCAAACAGCATGGTGGGATAGAAGTTGGGAACCAGATGTTTTAATCCTGGCTCTTCTTTTTAAAGGCTGTATGAGCACAGGCAAATCATTTCTTTCTGGTCTGTTATTCATGTGTAAAATGTGATCTAGGATTAAATTATTTCCCATATCTGGCCCAAACTTAAAATCTTGTGACATTATTTCTCTGTTCCCCTATGCCCCAGTAGTCAGACTGGCAGCACCAGAGATTTATGGAGCTCTTCAGAGAGAGAAGGCCCAACCTGCCCATGCCCTGCTTCTAAGCAGCTCAGCTGCCTTGCAGAGACAGAGGAGCCTTTTAAAAGCACCCAGCAGGACTCTTCTCCAATGTCACCATTCTCTTTCCGCACATACCTCTTCAATGTTTCTGATCCAATTTTTAATATTGTCAAAGGATTTTTCATTTGTGATGTCATAGACCAGCATAATGCCCTGTAATGGGGAAAAAGACCTTTATTTAGTACTTTATATATTTAAAGTTATAGTATATAATGTCAATGTACTCCTACCCTCCAGAAACCTTTTGTTTGTCCATTTTTCCCTTTACAAAAGGATTCATAATAAATTTGAAAAGTACAGAGAAACAAAAATCAATAAATACATTATTCCACTGGTCTCACCATGTAAATAAAAACCCTGTTAACATTTTCACTGTTAACCTTTAATGAACTGGTGATTGTGGTAAAGGTGAGACACCCTTTCCACCTGGCCTAACATGAAAACAATCAGCACCAACTGGGGCTGAGTGTTCAGTCAAAACACAGATAACACTGGGAGTAAGAGTTCGTCACTTCCATTGTGCACTTGTTTATTCCAAGTAGAAACTATCTTGCTTCCTACTGTTCTACTAAGATTGAGACTACACTGATTTAAAATTATTTTTTATATATGTTGATCAAAAAATAGGTTGTCACTATTTATCTAAGTACATCACAGACACTTAAAATCCAATGTATTTGTTATACTGGTTTAATGAAAGGCATTCTCGTCATATTTTTAAAGACTCCATGTCTGATATATCTTTCTTTCTTTCTCTTTTCTTTTGAGACAGTCTCCCTCTGTCACCCAGGCTGGAGTGCAGGGGCACGATCTCCGCTCTCTGCAAGCTCTGCCTCCCAGGTTCACACCATTCTCCTGCCTCAGCCTCCCGAGTAGCTGGGACTACAGGTGCCCGCCACCTCGCCCGGCTAGTTTTTGTATTTTTAGTAGAGACGGGTTTCACCATATTAGCCAGGATAGTCTCGATCTCCTGACCTTGTGATCCGCCCACCTCAGTCTCCCAAAGTGCTGGGATTACAGGCGTGAGCCACCGCGCCCGGTCCATGTCTGGTATCTCTAAAAGGTTTACCTTCCAAATGTTTAAACTAACACCGGTATGCTATTGCAAAATCTATATCCCCAGACCACACTTCTGTACTAAGTGCTAGAACTACTCACCTGTCCATCTACTACACAAATATTTAGTGAGCACCTAATGTGTGCCTGATACTATACCAGATGCTACTAGCAATGAACAAGATAGAAAAGGTCTCTTCCTCTTGTAGATGGCTAGCAAAGACAACAGACAATGAACCAATATCTATACAACTAATCATAATTTTGACAATTGCTATGAAGATGCACGGGGAGCTCATATGCTAGGGATGTAATTGAATCTGGTTGAGGGGCTGGAGTGGGCAGGGGAGGCTTCCCTGAGGAAATGACATTAAAGCCAAAGCTGGGGATCTTAGTAGACATAAACTAGGCAAAGAACTAGGAGCTAGGGTGAAGAGGGGAAGCCCAGGTACCTGGCAAATGGCAGAAACATTGTAAATCTCTTACTGATGTTGAACCAGAGACCACTGGATTGAGTGAAAGAAAGTCAGCTCTGCAAGGCTGCACAGATCTAATGGGTGGAGGGCACAAGCTGAGGCTGAAGGGCTAGGCTGGGGTACTCGAGAGACCACTGTCTGGACATTGGCCAATAGATACCCCCTGTGATCACGGCAAACTCAACAAAGTAAAACATGAGGTTGTCTTGTCTCCTTTGAATCTTCTATTTGTCCCTGTATTACCATTTTGGTGAAAGTAATACAACCCAGTCAGCCAGTCCAAGCACACATGTGGGAGCTGTCTTCTTTGCTATAGCCAATCAGTCACTAAGTCCTGGAGACCCAATGTCCTAAATATTCCAGAATCTTACCTATCACACACACAGCCTTATTCAGATTCTCACAAATTAGTCTTTACCTGGATTCCCATCATCTTTAATTGATTTCCCTGATGAATTTCATTCTTTTTTTTTCTTTCTTGTTTTTTTTTAAGAGACGAGGTCTCGCTATGTTGCCCAGGCTGGCCTCAAACTTCTGAACTCAAGCAGTCCTCCCACCTCCGCCTCCTGAGCTGCTGAGATTCTGGGCATGAGCAACCACATCCAGCTTCCCTGCTTTCATTCTTAGCCTCCTCTAATCCACTTTCCATAAGGGCACTAGAACTATCACTTCATTGATCAAATCTCTTTAGCACCTCTCCATTACACTCAAATTTAAATTAAAATTCCTTAGTATGGTAGGGGGAAGTCCTTCCAGGTCTGGCTTCCAACTTTGTAAGTAAATATAAAATATAAACATAAATAAATATGTATCATATAAAACACACACATACATATAGACAAAGAATACAGGAAATTAAATGTTAACAGAATATATCTCTCAGAGTAGTGGGATTTTAGATGATTTCTTGGGATTTTCAAAGTTTCCTATAGTATATGTATCCTTTTTGCAACCAGAAAAACATACATTATTGTTTAAATGACAAACAACTTCTCTATCCTCCCTTCCTCTAGCCTCAAATACAAATGCTTCACTTCGGTTACATGCTGGAAAGGCGATTTTACAATTGTCTCAATGTAAATAATTTTATTTATAAAGGTCAGCCTGGGCGTGGTGGCTCACGCCTATAATCCCCAGCACTTTGGGAGGCCAAGGCAGGTGGATCACCTGAGGTCGGGAGTTCGAGACCAGCCTGGCCAACATGGTGAAACCCTGTCTCTATTAAAAATACAAAATTAGCTGAGCGTGGTGGTGCATGCCTGTAATCTCAGCTACTTGGGAGGCTGAGGCAGGAGAATCACTTGAACCTGGGAGGTGGAGGCTGCAGTGAGCTGAGATCGTGCCATTGCACTCCAGCCTGGGCAACAAGAGTGAAACTCTGTCTCAAAAAAAAAAAAAAAAAAAAAGGTCAAAGTAGAGAACTATACATTTTAAAATCATCAAAATGGGTAAATGTTCTATTATGTATATTTTACCACAATAAAAATAAATCAAAGTGGATTCTGCATAATTCCTGATGCAATGTGTTTGGCTGCCTACAATATTAAAATTACCCAAATTATTGCCCTAGCTCTACCATTCTTTGGACTGTGTGAACAACCCAGATCATACGTGCCATTTCATCATGAAGTTTCATTTCACTGGTTAGCACAGAAAGTGTGAACATGGTGTGGTGTTACGAACACAAGCTCTAGAGTCTGAGGCTCCTAACTCAGACTCCAGCACATATTAACTGGGAGATCCTGTAGACATTATTTTATTCCTCTCAGTCTCCATGACCTCATTTACAGAATGAGGACAATACTTCTTCCACGCTAGATCGTTTTGAGGATCTACTGAGATATGTGTAAACTACTTCACCTAGAGTCTGGGACATAGCTTGGACTCAACAAATGGCAGTTATCATTAATTTATATCTTTAGTTTCAATAGCAGAAATCATTCACCTATTTCTTATGTTTTTAAGCTAATAAGATTATGAATCAGTTAGAAATACAAATTCAAGTGTATCAGTTAAAACTTTATGTATCTAGTATATATCTACAAGAAGAACAGCTTCCTAAGAATTCAGAAGATGGTGTTGGTCTATGAGAAATGTTAATAATGTAATGATATGGTCCTGTTTTTCCCCAAAGCCCAAATGTCCATCAGGATCACTGCTATGCCTATGAATGCTGCTGATGTGTTTGAAGTGACATGGTGACAGACTCCAGTATAGTGCTTGTCAACATGCCACATACCTGAATCAACCAAACTAAACCTGCCATAACCACTACTTCCTGAAAATGGGGGCCCCGCAACCCACTGGAACAGATGACTTGAGAGATCCAAGACTCAGGCACAGCAGGATTTCCAGAAGATTTATCTAAGATGGTTTCTAGATCTAAAATATCCCACCGATTCACCCCTTTAGCAAGCATTTATTGAGCCTCTACTACGTGTCAGATACTGGCATTGTATACAGGAGAACAAAGACAGAAATCTCTACCTTCAAAATGTGGAAAATAATACTCTTTAGAATAGCAACAATTTCTAATTATCTGAAGTAATGTGAGGAAAGACTAGGCAGTAAATAAATTAAAAGACAATCCTCAAATCTAAATATATTATTTAATATATTTCCATGCCCTCTTTCTTCATACAATGGACTACAGCCAGACATTCAAGCGAAACATTTACTCTCATATTCTAAGTGCCCCTGCCCACCCTCCAGTGAAAATGAGCATGCAAATGGTGTCAGCACATCATTCCTAGCATGCAAAAAACTACTCAACAGAAAGGCATGTGTGTCTAAGATGCCTCTAATCAGAATTACCTGTAAACTATTCCAAATCATCCCTGTTATGATGTTCTTTTTATCCCTAAAATTCCTTCCTGGGGGAAACAAACAAACGACAAACAAATGTCTTCCTGGCACATATAATAAGCCCCTTCCCTTTGATTCCAGTCTAAGCAAAATAGAGAGTGGCTGGCAGCTATTTTTATTAAAACGATGACCCTTTACAATCTTAAAAGTATTATAGGGTGGAGTGTGCGGAACAAATACACATAAAATGGTTAGTGGTACACTTCAGCTTTAAAAAGAAATCCCTACTCTTCTTGTGGGGATGAGTTATGATGCTACTCCAACACTGGAGAGTGAGTGGTGGTGGAGGAGGAAGGGCAGCATGTCAGTGAGGGGATCTGTGGGTTCAGACCACATCTTCCTGGAGGCGTGGGGACAGCTATCACCCCTTCAGCTCTGTCACCCTAGCACCACTCCAGGAATACAAGAATCTTTTAAGCAATGAGTTGGGAATGATGGCAGCTGGTACCCTACAATCTACCAGTTGGGGTTCATGATCTCAGTTGTTCAACCGTCAGACTCTCTGAGCATACTGGATTTCATCATAGTTCAAGACTCCAACTTGTGCTTGGCTTAGGCCTAAACACCAGAGATAAAGCCGTGGTCTGAACCTGACATTCTAGGCATGGTTAAGCACAGCTCATGGAAGTAAGGCGGCTTCCAAGCTGCCTTACTCACCACTGTACTCCTAGCATCACACTGCCCAGAGCCAAAAAGCAATAAAAGTGCACTGAATAGATGAAACATCTTAGGATAGAACATAACAAGTGACAAAGTTATGACAGCAAGGAAAAATGCCTGGATTCAGCAAAGAACTTGGTAGTCAAGATTCACCAGATTCTTTCCGGCCAGCTGGCAGAATGTGGTCAGGGGGATGACAGAGACATGAGCCACAGCAGTGGATGTTGTGGAGGTGGTGAGGTAAGAGATAATGGTGGCAGGGCTGAATGACAAGAGAGTATAAGAAAGGAATACTTAGTCATAGGGCTTGTGGTTTGCTAAGATTGCCATAAGGTATTAATAAAAGGAAAAATAATGAAAATATAGAATCATATCAGAATGTGTGGAGGAGTTCTAGAACATCTATAAGTTAATCACCTGATTATTGTGATGAAGACCACTGGCAAAGTATACAGTTGCTAAACACAACCAAAAAAACCCTTTAAATGTCTTGTTTCCCCATCATAAATTGTATTTTTCTCCATTGTACTAGACTCCAGCTTGAATCCTATAATCTTGGCAAACAAACATTCATGCTTTACTTCTACCTGAAGAGTTACAAAACCCTACAACACACTCACCATGGCTCCTCTGTAGTACGCTGTCGTGATTGTTCGGAATCTTTCCTGACCCGCTGTGTCCCTAAAATATGAAACAAAGGAGAGTGGTTTTTAAAGTCATCACCAGCATCACTGAGGAGAAACCCTGCTGTAGGAGATGTAATTCTGGTCTGCTCAGGGTGCAGTGGTCACAGGGGAAAGGAGAATGAGACACAAAGGGAGCCCTCTGCACATCTGCAAGCTGGAGGCGGTGGTAGCCACAGGAGCCTGTCAAGAGCTCACAATGACCTGGGTGAAAAACCCAGACCTTGAAAAAAACAGCAACAGAAAAATAGACAGAAAAATCCTCCTAGGAACTGGCGTGTTATATTAGTCGAACACACGTGGGAGGGAATAGAGAATAATTCTAAATTCTTGGACTCCCGGAGGTAGTTATAATCCTTTTTGTAAGTGCTTAATGATTAAAGCACTTTGCTTTCTTGCCTGAATGTCTGATTTCTGTATAAAGCAAGCAGTTGAGCTGGACTTATTACTGTGTACATTCTGCTCAGCAGAGCACAATAAAATAGATCTCCTTAAGAACTCGTTCAGCTATGGAGCCCATGATTTCATGGGGACCTGGAGTTCAACACATAAATTTTGACAATGTTTTCAAAGACTTTTAAACATAAACAACATGTCAAAACTCTATAAACTTTCACATATTTTTGCTTTTTAGCTGATGGCATACCATTAAAATGCATTCTGAAAAATACAAGAGTTTCTGATTTCATTTATAGAAGCAATCCTATAAAGGAAGTTAAATTTCCTTGATACTTGAGAAAATCAATATTCTCAAATTTTCCACTTCCAGCCAGAGCTAATTCATTCCCTGTGCTACTAAGACAATTTAATTGCAGGACAGAAAGCAGCATTTGTCGAAATAGACTAGAAATCTAGTATATATCAAATCCTAATAAAATATGAAGGCCCAGGGGAATATCATAAGTTAAAAAGCAATAAATACCTCAACGTAGACATATACCTTACAAAATACTTTCACACTGCACTCACGTGATGTCTACTACAGCCCAGTAGGGTGGGCTACTGGGTGGGGGTATTACCAGTATCCAAGTTCTGCAGATGAGAAAACAAGCTCAGAGGAACTATGGCCCGAGCTCTGCCACTAAAGAGCTCATACTATTTGTTTATTTATTTGTTTGTTTTTGAGACGGAGTCTCGCTCTGTTGCCCAGGCTGGAGTGCAGTGGCACGATCTTGGCTCACTGCAACCTCTGCCTCCCGGGTTCAAGCAATTCTCCTGCCTCAGTCTCCCGAGTAGCTGGGACTACAGGCGCCTGCCACCACACCCAGCTAATTTTTGTATTTTTAGTAGAGACGGGGTTTCACCATATTGGCCAGGATGGTCTCCAACTCCTGACCTTGTGATCTACCCGCCTCGGTCTCCCAAGGTGCTGGGATTACAGGTGTGAGCCACCGCGCCCAGCCCAGCTCAAACTCTTGAAGGAGACAAGCATCTTAGGTCTCAGCTGTTCAGCTCTGGGTCAGGCCTCACACAAAAGCTATCTTATCTTGTCATTCTCTTTGATCAGCATTAGATACATGGGGCACTTGTTTGATGCACAGCTAACAAATCATGGGGAAATGGAAGCCAAGCACTTTTGGGTAGACTAACGATATTTTCTTGATTTGAACACACTGCTGACCTAGAACCCGCTTTGCAGTGAGGATGGAAGAAAAACATTACCACTCTAAATGTAAGTTGTGAGGACTGAATGGAGACAATTTTGTTGCTGAGAGTAATGAGAGATTGTGCCATGATGTTGTGGCTACTCTCTATTAAGTTATAATTAGCTGATCACACACAGGCTCCTAGAAACACTTATGATCAGGACTACACAGCACAGAGTCAGAAATTCTCTGAGAAACCCAAGGAGGGGATCATGAGAAAAGATGTAATTTTTTAAATCTGTAAAATATTTGGCATCTTGTTCAATACCAATGGATGGAAAGGGCAGCCTATAGTAACCTTCATAACATTTTCCAATGAAGTACACTGGAAACCACTAGGAAGCTAATCACTACGTTACAGGGCAGTTGAGTAGTTGTCCCAGCTTCATCACATATGCCCTCAGGTGGACCTAATCACTCTCAGTCCCTGTTTCCTTCTCTATAAAAGAAGGGCTGGGGGATATTCTTCTTCTATCCCAGTTCTGAGATTCAAAAAAGAAATAGAGCCTAAGGCAAAAGCTAATATGTATAACTTTACTCTTTAGCCCTGCCTCATTCTTAGTCAGTGCTGCTCTGAATTCTACGTTTTGTCTACTGCTGTCATCATTACACATTAGATCTGCAAACATCACCAAAAACCTCCCCAAAGCTCCAAATCTATATGGCTCCATGCAAGGCACTGAACTGAAAGAAATTAAACCAGCTTCTAGGAGGTTAAAAAAAAAATCTAAGAAGAGCTTCTGAGTTCATGTCAAAAATATTCAATCTAGCAATCTGGAGGAACCATATTTATTCATTGTAGTTGGACAGATTCTTCAGGAGTTTATGAACCAGAGTTGGGTAATCATAAGATCTTTGCCTTGTATATTGCAACATTAGAGTTGGGAAACATCCTAAGGACTGATAGTTTGTGTTCCTCCAACATTTATATGTTGAAGCCTAATCCTCAATGTGATGGTATTTAGATAGGGGAACTTTGGGAGGTAATTAGGTCATGAGGGTGGAGCCCTTGTGAAAGGGATTAGTGCTCTTCTAAGAGACACCAGAGAGATGATCTCTCTCTGGGCCATGTGAGGATACAAGTGAGATAGCTGTCTACAAATCAGGAAGCAAGCCTTCACTAGACGCTGGATCTACTGGCACCCTGATCTTGGATTTCCCAGCCTCCAGAACTGTGAGAAATAAATGTTTATTGTTTAAGACACCCATCTATGGTATTTTTGTTATAGTAGCTGTGATAGTGTGATACAGTAAGAAACACATACAATAAGAAACATATTTGGTCTCTGCTCCTGATTCTTGGCACACAGATAGTAAAATTCTTGGACTCTCCAACAAAGTGTTTAAGTTCTTTTTGTGTGCTAATGAAATAACTGGTGGCTGGGGCTCCTGTCCAGCCCCAGGATAGGAGGCTGGTTGCCAGGAGAACCAACCAACTAATAGGTGGGCTGGAACTTCAGTCCTACCACCCAACCTCTGGAGAAGAGAGAGGGGCTAAAGGTTGACTTAATCACCAATGGCCCACGATGTAATCAAGCACGGCTACATAAGGAAGCTTCCATAAAAATCCAAAGGACTGGGTTTGGAGAGTTTCAGGATAGTGAGACACGTGGAGGTGCTGGATGTGCTTGGAAGGTAGATGCCCCCTCCCACAAGGAAGGAAGTGTGGAAGTTCCTCACCCCTTCCCACAGGCCTTGCCCTGTGCATCTCTTCCATCTGGCTGTTCATCTGTATTCCTTGCAATAATAAATGGGTAAACACAAATAAAGTGTTTCCCTGAGTTCTGTAAGCTGCTCTAGTAAATTAAAGGAATCAGAGGAGGGATCATCAGAATCCCAATTTATAGCCAGTCAGTCAGAAGTAGAGGTGACAACCTACTACAACTGAGTATCCCTTATCTGAAAATCCAAAATCTAAAATGCTCCCAAATCCAAAACTTTTTGAGTGCTGACATGATGCCACAGTGGAATATTCCACACCTGAGCTCATGTGATGGGTCACAGTCAAAATGTAGGCATACAACACAGTTTATTCAAAAAATTTCATTGGCCAGGCGCAGTGGCTCACACCTGTAATCCCAGCACTTTGGGAGGCCAAGGCGAGTGGATTACCTGAGGTCAGGAGTTCAAGACCATCTGGCTACCATGTAGAAACCCCGTTTCTACTAAAAATACAAAAAAATAGCAGGGCATGGTGGCGCATGCCTGTAATCCCAGCCACTCAGGAGGCTGAGGCAGGAGAATCACTTGAATCCGGGAGGTGGACATTGCAGTGAGCTGAGATCATGCCATTGCACCCCAGCTTGGGCAACAAGAGCGAAACTCCATCTCAAAAAAAAAAAAATTAAAATATTGTATAAAGTTATGTTCAGCTTCATGTGTATCAGCTGTATATGAAACATGAATGAATTTCGTGTTTAGACTTGAGTCCCATCCCCAAGATA
The DNA here is from genome assembly GCF_049350105.2 of Macaca mulatta. NCBI lineage: Eukaryota > Metazoa > Chordata > Mammalia > Primates > Cercopithecidae > Macaca > Macaca mulatta. The sequence goes on along the minus strand of NC_133412.1, from coordinate 40,578,976 downwards.
TCTCATTATGTATATGCAAATATTCCAAAATCCAAGAAAATCCAAAATCGGAAACACTTCTGTTCCCAAGCATTTTGGATAAGGGATACTTAACCTGTACTTGCAACTGGCAGCTGAAGTGGGGACACTGCGGGACCCAGCCCTCAACCTGTGGGATCTGACGCTATCTCCAGGTAGACAGTATCAGAATTGACTTAAATTATAGGACAACCCAGAAAGAAAAAGAAGATTAAAAAGTATAGGACACCCAATTGGCATCGGCTGGAGAATTACCTGGTGTTGGTAGGGGAAACCCCCTGACATCTGGTGTCAGAAGTACTGTGCTATGTATGAGCAAAAAAGTGTGTTTAAAAATATCTTACAGAGCAGCCTGAACTATGACATAATTTTTTTCTTTTTTTTCTCAGTCTTCATTTTTCTACTTAATAAGAAATATGCAAATAAATCATAAAATATCATAGCTGGAGGGGAACCTCCAGTGTCATCAATCCAACCAATTTACAAGTGAGGAAAAGGTGAGACCGAGAAGGGAAATAACGGGCCCAAAGCCGTCAATGTGGAGGCATCATGGCTAGAACCTAGATCTGTACTTCCTGCCAAAGGTTCCTACGATGTGATTACTTTGTCTTACCAGATTTCAAAGCTACAACAACTGTGACGAAGAAGTAATCTGCATTCCTTAGAATTTAGTTTCCTCCCCTCAAAAATTGTAGTTTTGGAAAGATGAGCTATGGGATCTCTTCTGGCTCCAACAGTTAGTACCCTTTCTCACCTTCCCAGCTCTTGGTGGAGATACCTTTGAAGGATTCCCAATACTTACTTATTTCCCCTTGCTTCTGATAAAGAAAAGATGTTTTAGCTATCACAAGATGACTGTAACTTATTACAATTCACATTTAATTCCTACTTTCAATTCCTAATTAAAGCAGAAACTGTGTGTGTGTGTTTACTTACCATATCTGAAGCTTAATTTTCTTTCCATCTAGTTCTATCGTTCTGATTTTAAAATCAATTCCTGCCAGAAAAACAAAGAAAGATATGTTAAGTTTCTTCAGATGTAATCCAAGTCTCATTAGGAAGAGGACAAAGATTTCTATTGAAAAAAAGCTCTCCAACGCACTGGAAAATGTGAACACAGAGAGGGTGTGAATGGTATGTTTCCTCTGAATACAGGCTGGAGAAAGGAATGCTAATTACTCAGCAAAGAATTCCCACACATGTTAAATGCAACGTATTATATGCCTCATTATTCTGACACAAATGGATCACATCCTGCAAAGTTATATAATTTAGATAGATTGAGAACATGCCATATTTCCAACTTCCTGAAGTACATGTAAACAATGCTTCCTATCTACTCCTCAACCCCAATCCTTCCCTAAAGAAGGCTATGGGACCTCTTTAAAGAATATTCCTCCATCCTCTTCCATTTTTTTATTCAGATTTTGCAATTGACTATGGAAAAAAATCTGCATATTTGACAGTACGGGAGGGAAAGCCTGCATATCTATTTTAAACAGTTAGCAAGTATTTTATACACATTTTAATAAATGTTCCCCACAGATTACTTGCTAGAGCTGAAAACAGGCAGAATAGACTTTAGCCCTGACTGTACTCTAGAATTGCCTGGTACTATGATCTGAATGTCCTCTCCAAAACTCACGTTGAAATTAGATTGCCATTGTGGGATCTTAGAGATACTAAGTACTAAGAGGTGGGACCTTTCAGAGCTGATTCATATGGAGCCTGTAAGAATGGATTGTCCTTATCACAGGAGTGAGTTATCTTGAGAGTGGGTTTTTATAAAAGTGAGTCCTGCTCCTCCTACATTCTTTTCTGCACGAGCGTACTTCCCTTTCCAGTCTTCCAGCATGAGATAATGAAGCATGAAGGTCCTCAACAGATGCTGATGCCATACCCTTGGAGTTCCCAGCCTCCGGAACTATAAGCTAAATAAATTTCTGTTCATTATAAACTATGCAGTTTCAGGTATTCTGTCATAGCAGCAGAAAATGGACTAAGATGACTGAGAAATATTAAAAAAAACACACACACACAAAAATTCATGATTAGGCCCACCCCCTTCCCCAAATTCTGAGATTGTGACTTAATTAGTCAAGGGTGGGACCTGGGCACTGGTAATTTTTAAGTTTCCCAGATGATTCTAACCTGAAGCCAAGAGTTTTGGCTTTCGAAGGGCTATGCCTTTTGAAGGGCTCTGGCACTTCAAAAGTTCAACCCTTCCCTCACATATTTTCCCCCACTATGGTAGTTCAAAACTTATTTATCACTGTCAACGACAAGGAACCACAAAGCCCTTGACAAATATCAGCAAGCTCTATCATATATTAGGAATAAGCTTTCTGAGGAGACCAGTTAGTGAATACAACTTAGTTGCAATTTGCCAAATCCTCATCATCTGGCTACTCAGCTTTGTTTAGATTTTTCTATTATTTTGCATTATATCCAGCAGGGGTTCTCAGCCCCTGGGCCACGGACCAGTACTGGGCTGCACAGCAGGAGGTGAGTGGCAGGCAAGTGACAGAAGCTTCATCTGTATTTACAGCTGCTCCCCATTACTTGCATTGCCGCCTAAGCTCAGCCTCCTGTCAGATCAGCGGTGGCATTCGATTCTCATAGGTGCGCAAACCCTATTGTGAACTGCACATGCGGGGGATCTAGGTTGTACACTCCTATGAGAATCTAATGCCTGATGATCTGTCACTGTCTTCTATCACCCCCAGATAGGACCATCTTGTTGCAGGAAAACAAGCTCACGGCTCCAGCTGATTCTACCTTGGTGAGTTGTATAATTATTTCACTATATATTACAACGTAATAAAAATATAATATAAGTGCATAATAATAATCAAGTAATGCGCTTGAATCATTCCTAAACCACCCCCACTACCACCTCCAGTCACTGGAGGAAAAACTGTCTTCTATGAAATCAGTTCCTGGTGCCAAAAAGGTTGGGGACCACTGCTATACAGAACCCCTTAAAGTGGTTTCCAAGAAATTTCAGGAAAACATGTAAATTACGTATCCTCTAAATTGACTCAAACATTAACTCCAGTTTTGTTTGTTTTGTTTTTTGAGACGGAGTCTCACTCTGTTGCCAGGCGGGAGTGCAGTGGGGCGATCTCGGCTCACTACAACCTCCGCCTCCCAGGTTCAAGTGATTCTCCTGCCTCAGCCTCCCGAGTAGCTGGAACTACAGGCATGTACCACCGTGCCCAGCTAACTTTTTGTATTTTTAGTAGAGATGGGGTTTCACCATGTTGGCCAGGATGGTCTCATTCTCCTGACCTTGTGATCCGCCCGCCTCGGCCTCCCAAAGTGCTAGGATTACAGGTGTGAGCCACTGTGCCCAGCCAACTCCAGTTTTTTTAGGTGGGGAGCATTCAACTGCTAAGTTACTACAATGTTTCTTCATATAAACAATGAAAGCACCCCAAAAGGCTGCTTCCTAGCTCCAGCTTTATACAATGCATAGACATAAACCAACTGAATTTCCCCCCTTTTTCTCTGTGTGGTACTTTTCCCCCAGGGAGCCTTTTTAGATACTCTTGTGAGTCTTGAAATAGGCAACAATCACACCCAAGCTAATTTAGCAGAACACCTTCTCAATCATTATTTCCCCTCACTAACAATCATAAATTATTAGTAAGTATTAGGTTGGTGCATAAGTAATTGTGGTTTTTGCCATTCTTTTTAATGGCAACCTAATACAATCTGATAACCAATATTCCCAAGTTATCTGGCTCACATTTTCTCCGTTAAGGTACCTCCCTCAGCATTTCAGGGTCTGAAAAGGTGACACAAAACTCAGCAACTCAGCATAAATATTACTGCTAGCATCTGACAAAATGTCCTGTTTCCATCACTCATGTAAGATTTAATAGACATTGATTTTTATTTTGATTTACGTTTTACATGCCACCAAATCCAGTGTAACAAAGACCCTCTAGGAATCCTCCTCCAACCTTTACCTCTCTCTGGGCCTGGCATCAAGAAGAATGCCCAGCACCTGGTATGTACTCAATACATGTTTCTTCAGATTAACATTTTAAAACAATTCATGACTTTCCAAATCCATAGAAACAGAATAGTAGTACAATGGTAGTTACCAGGATCTGGAGGGAGGGGGAAAGGAATAGTTGTTTAATAGGTTTGGAGTTTCAGATTTGCTAGGTGAAATAGTTCCAGAGATCATTTGCACAACAGTGTGAACATGTGTAAAACTACTGAACTGTACACTTAAAAATGGTTAAGATTGCAACTTACATATTATGTTTTTTACCAAAATAAAAAATAATGACTTTCAAAATGCCTACTGTATACTTGAATAAATTAATTAGAAGGCTAATGTTCAACATTTCACCACTGAAGAGTTCATTCACTTATTTTATTTATTTATTTTTTTGAGACGGGTCTCCTTCTGTCGTGCAGGCTGGAGTGCAGTGGCGTGATCTTGGCTCACTGCAACCTCTGCTTCTTGGGTTCAAGAGATTCTCCTGCCTCCTGCCTCAGCCTCCCGACTAGCTGGGATTACAGGTGTGCTCCACCACAGCCAGCTAACTTTGGTATTTTCAGTAGAGATGGGGTTTCACCATGTTGACCAGACTGGTCTCGAATTCCTGGCCTCATGTGATCCACCTGCCTTAGCCTCCCAAAGTGCTGGGATTACAGGCATGAGCTAGCCTGCCCGACCTTCATTCACATTTTAAATAAAAGACATCATATACCAGAATATTTGTTCAGATTAATACTTTCCTTAAAAGATAGTAACTCCTGTTCTTTTAAGGTTGATTTTGCCTATAATTGGAAGTCATGGGCAACTTTACCACCTTTACTCAACAACGCCAATTTGAGGCTCCTTAAAGTCTCACTCTCCATTCATCTAAAACACTTCAAAAACTTTCTACTGACAGAGGCTTTTTTTTTTTTTTTTTTTTTTTTTGGTATTTGTTAGGAACATTATCTTTCAGTTATGTGAGAAGTTCTACAAGATGGTGATACTTAGCCATCTTTTCACTGCTCAAAGGTTTTCGATGTTTGTAAGAGCTGTGAACTATGGTATTTAGCTTTTGCTTATGCTGCTGTCAAGGGCCAATTGACAGACAAGTGCTGTAGAACAAATTCAAATTAGCACAACATGGAAAAAAAAAGTAAGTGGGGACCTAAAATAGGCAATAGTTTTAGAAAGTAAGAATTTCACTAAAAGTGGTAAAAATTCATTGAAAAGCACTGAACTGTAGGTTAGGTTCTGTCACTAAAAACTTGTGAACAGGCTGCTTGACTGCTCTGAATCTACATATCCTCATCCATAAAAAAGGGTTGACAGCATCTAATTAGATAAATTAGATGATTTATGTGAACGTGCTCTGAGATCTCTGAAATTCCATATAAACCTAAGAGATTACACATTGAGAGTCTATAACCCGACAGCTCTTGTCACTTCATGCATGGATTATTTGTAATAGTTTTCCAGGATACTGTGCCAACATCTCTCCCTGGTCTAATTCCCCTATATGCCACTTCTAGAATAACTTGCAACAATCCCTGTGGTAACGTCGCTGTACTATTTAAGAAGCCACGGAGCCAACTTCTTCAGCCTGGTGATACAGCCTTTCCCACCAGATGCACCATTCTCCTGACACTGCAAACCTCAGAGTTTCTCCACACGAGGTCTTTTGCTTCTTTCAGTGGGCCCCATACCTCCTTTCCTCCACTCCTGCATGACCACCTCACTTTGCAGCCTTCTCTGAGGATGCCATTCCACCCATGTAATTCTCTCTCTTCTCTCCTCAGCTCTTCACTCAGCCATGCCCATTCCTACCTCAAGACCTGGCTTTTGCACAGTGATTTAATCCTGTGTCATTGGGTTTTATTAACATAGTGCCCTGCAATTGCTCTCAGATCATGCAAAGACTCTATCCTCTCTTTGCCCGTTAAGTTATGCACAGAAACATGTGTACAGTAACTAAATTAAAGGGTAAGTACTCTTACATATTTAATTAAACATTATATACTACTAAGGGTGAAGATGGCTTTAAAAACTTTGGAAATTTGGCCAGGTGTGGTAGCTCATGCCTGTAATCCCAGCACTTTGGGAGGCCAAGGCGGGCGGATCACCTGAGGTCAGGAGTTGGTCAGCCTGGCCAACATGGTGAAATCCCTACTCTACTAAAAATATAAAAATTAGCTGGGCGTGGTGGTGGGTGCCTGTAATCCCAGATAGCGGGGAGGCTGAGGCAGGAGAATGAATCACTTGAACCCAGGAGGTGGAGGTTGCAGTGAGGTGAGGTTGCACCACCACACTCCAGCCCAGGCAACAGAGTGAGACTCTGTCTTAAAAAAAAAAAAAACTTTGGAAATTTCTTAATATATTATAGTTACAATAGTAAGGATGCTGAGAAATCTTATTTCAATAAGAAAATAAAGACACAATACAATTAGCTTGACAATAATATCAGTAGTGAATTAACATTCATGTTAAAATTTAAAGCAAAGATAATTTCCTGATGCTACTCCAGGGATTAAAAGAATAATTAGCTGTAAAATGATAATATAATTAGGATGCTTTCAACTGCAAATACAGAAACCCCAAATCAAACTAGCTTAAGGTAATTTGTTGACTCATCCACAACAAGCTCAGTGGTGAGCTGGGGTTCAGAGATGGCTCAATCTAGGGCTCCAGCTCCCTTCTCTGCACCTCCCTGGGCTCTGCCGTCCAGGGAGTATCAATTTCACACTCTTGACTGACAGCAGTTCCTGACCACAACAGCAATACCAGATGAAAATAGATTATTTTCCTCTGCCTCTCAAAAGTGAGAAAGCGTTTCCCCAAAGCCTCCAGTGAGTTTTCCTTCATGTCTCATTTCTGGACTTATAACCATGGGAATGTCATGTTCTGGCAGGCTAAGGCTGAATTCTGAACTAATCACTGCCACGGAGAATTACCAAGATTGGATTAATCTAAATCCATTCTCTAAATTTAGATTAATCAAGGCCTATCCCTGGACCTGGGTCACTCCTAGAATCCACAGGCTGCTGAAAATAGAATAGAAAGGCTATTGAGAAAAATCATAGTATCTCTATATTATATACATATTATATATCCTCTATATAATACTCAAACCTATCTCATTAATAAAATTTTATATTCATAGCTATATGAAAGGACAAATTTTATATTCATATCTATATGAAAGAGCTGCACTACTACCCTGTCATGAATGCTATTACATTTAATGAGAAACTGTAGTACTTCTCTGAAGGCAATTTCATGTAGTGTTTGGCTAAGAACTAGAAAATAAGAAAGAAAAAGGGGACAATGAGAAGCCCAAGTAGCTGCCACAACATCTCTGTGCTGAACTGTGACCACAGCTGCTAGAAGAGTCCTTGAGTTCACAACTCCAAAGACATGGCTTATCCCCTAGCCCCAGATGACTGGAGACTGGAAAGAAGGAGGGGGCTATCACACCAACAGCAGCAAGAACCAGAGGTTATCCTGGCAGTAAGGGAGCAACTTTATTTATTTATTTTTTTAATTTAAAAGAACTATACAATCTCAAAAAACATAGTTATTGAAGGGCATTATCCCTAAGGTCAAAAAGCTCTTTGTTTAAATTATACTACAGAGCTATAGTAACCAAAATGGCATGGTACTAGCATAAAAACAGACACATACATCAGTGGAACAGAATAGAGAACCCAGAGATAAATCTATACATCTACAGTGAACTCATTTTGACAAAGGTGCCAAGAACATACACTGGGGGATAAATGGTGCTGGGAGAACTGGATATCTGTATGCAGAAGAATGAAACTAGACCCCAACCCCCACCATACACAAAAATCAAATCAAAATGGATTAAAGACTTACATCTAAGACTTCAAATTATGAAACTACTAAAAGAAAACATTGTCGAAACTCTCCAGGACATTGGGTTGGGCAAATATTTCTAGAGTAATACTCTGCAAGCACAGCCAACCAATGTAAAAATGAACAAACAGGATCACATCAAGTTAAAAAGCTTCTGTACAGCAAAGGAAACAATCAGCAAAGTGAAGAGACAACCCACAGAATGGGAAAAAATATTTGCAAACTACCCATCTGACAAGCTATTAATAATCAGAATATATAAGGAGCTCAAACAGCTCTACAGGAAAAAAATCTAATAATCTGATTTTAAAATGAGCAGAAGACATAAGCAGACATTTTTCAAAAGAAGACATACAAATGGCAAACAGATACATGAAAAGGTACTCAACATCATTGATCATCAGAGAAATGCAAATCAAAACTACAATGAGATATCATCTCACCCCAGTTAAAATGGCTTTTATCCAAAAGATAGGCAATAACAAACGCTGGCAGAGATGTGGAGAAAAGGGAACCCTTGTACACTGTTCGTGGGAATGTAAATTAGTACAGCCACTATGGGGAACAGTTTGAAGGTTCCTCACAAAATTAAAAATAGAGCCATCATATGACCCAGCAATCCTGCTCCAAAAGAAAGGAAATGAGTATGTCAAAGAAATAACTGCACTCCCATGTTTATTGAAGCACTATTCACAATAGCCAAGATTTGGAAGCAATCTAAGCATCTATCAACAGATGAATGGACAAAGAAAATGTGGTACATATACACAATGGAGTACTATTCAGCCATAAAGAGAATGAGATCCTGTCATTTGCATCAACATGGATGGAACTGGAGGTCATTATATTAAGTGAAATAAGCCAGGTACAGGAAGATAAACTTCACAAGTTCTAATTTATTTGTAGGAGCTAAAAATCAAAATAATTGAATTCATGGAGGTAACGAGTAGAAGAATGGTTAGGTTGGGAAGGGTAGTGGGGGGTAGGGGAAAGTGGTAATGGTTAATGGGTACAAAAAATAGTTAGAAAGAATAAGACCTAGTATTTGCTAGGACAACAGGGTGACTATAATCAAAAATAATTTAATTATACATTTTAAAATAACTACGAGTATAATTGGACTGTTTGTAACACAAAGGATAAAAATGCTTGAAGTGATGGATACTCCATTTGCCCTGATGTGATTATTATTACTCATTGCATGCCTGTATCAAAATATCTCATGTAACCCATAAATATATACATCTACTATGTACCCACAATTTTTTTAAAAAGCCTCTTTGTATTTCAAAAGTCTTTTTGAGAGCATCATTTTTTGGCAGCACATGATATAATAATTCATGTTCAAAATGACGTTCCTGAGTCATCCTGACTCATGAGCAATCCATGACCCACCAGGAGGCATGCAGCCCACCCAGCTGGAAATACAATCCAACATCTAAGTGTAGGAGGCAAGATTCCAAAGGTATTTCCATGTGTTCAAATATGCCTCAACATTCATTTTTTGATGGTTTTAAAGTAGTCCCAGTTTCCTCATTAATATTTATCTAGTCAATACAATAGGAAATATAAATTGTAAGAAAACATTCCCAAGGGAATGACTCAAAGACATTTTCATTTTGAATTTAAAAACTCTCTCTCTCTCTAATGGATTTTGCTTTCCTGAATTGACTCTTACGCTAAATGGTTGCTTATAACATAAGGAGACAGGGAAATAAGTATGAAAGAGAATCACAGAATTACAGACTTGAGAAGTACTTTAGAGATCATTTAGTTGAGTCCTGTATGTGTAGCTAAGGAAACTGAGGCCGAGAGAGACGCAGCAATTTACCCAGATTCATGAAGACCAACAAAAAAAGGTTAGGTTAAAATCAAGTTTTGGCACTGAAAGATCAGGCCTTCCCTAAGAGGAATACAAGAGATACGTACAAGAATGTCCACATCTTGGTGGGGAAACCTCCTTTTTAAGGGTCATAGTATAGAACACAGGCAACAACTTAAATGTCCACCAACTGCAGAATGCCTTGGTACACAAGAAGAGAAGGAATACTTGAGCAGTGAACAAAAGCCATATTTATCAACATAGATGAATCTAAAAAGATGATGGTAAGTGAAAAGAACAAGTTGCAGAAATATACAGTCAAACCAATTTGTATATTTCTGAAAAAATATTTAAAATACCAACACAACAGTATTATCATTCATATATATGTTTTATATATATATATCCATGTATAATAAAACATGGATAGGAATGATTATTAACAAATTGAGGATAATACTCAATGTTACCTCTAGAGAGAAATGGAAGAGGAGGGATTCATAGAGGACTTCGACTCTATAATTTATTATTTCCAAAATTGAGTGGTGGGTACATGGACATGGGAATGTTTTATATTAGCTATACTTTAATAGGTCTAAAAGTTTTTTAAATTCTTTTAAAAAGCAAATATTAGTAACCTGGAAAACATACATGGAGGTATGTTCATTAATGGCAGTTAAAAACCAAAGCAAATTTTAGAGATGAGGGGTACCTTACAAGATTTAGTCAGGGGAAAAGGAGGCTCTATCGCCCTTATTCAATACAGTATAAAGAGGTCCTGTGAGCCCTTGGTAGCCCACCCTATCCATCCCTGGTCACCAATGGCTTACAGCCCTTCTTTGTATCGAACAAGGGTGGTATGGCAGTGCCTGCTCTTTCCCTGACTAAATCTTCTAGGGTACATTTTATCTCTGAAATTTTGGTTGATTTTTCTACCACCATTAATGAATGCATGCCTTCACACGTCAGATTTCCAGATAACTAATACTGGATCAAGTTCAGATTGGATCAAGTTCAGATAGTGAGGGACAGAGCAGGGAACTGGGGTGGCAAGGAATGCTAGCTACTCTGATTTCAAGCAGGGGGTTTGGGGACTTTTCTTCTCCACCTCGTGGAAAAGGAGTTTTGACTTGGACCAAGAACAAGTGAAGAACATTTGGGTCACTGTTGGGAGTGGCACTCTGGCAGGAAGAACAAAGGAGTTCTGATTTTCCATTCAAGTGAAGAAGGCAGACAAGCCATTGCCCCACCCTTGGGGTGGGAGGTTTGGGCCAGGAGGCTCTTTCCTGCACCTCTGAGGAGAAGGCAGTGGGGTATTTGAGGTTTCTGCATTGTCCAGGGCAACCCACAGGGCACCAGAGCTCCCAGATACCTCACCATGAGGCACCAGTGAGGGGTAAGGAGCAAGCACTTATCCAGAGTACTGCTTATCAGCGATTTCTCAGCAACCAGTGATGTCGCTGGAGGCAGCTGAGGGGAAGGGCTTGGCCAGCAAAACCGAGAGAAGGAAACTTCCAAACTGGCCCAAGTCCATAGTTAACAGATCTAACAGGGAAAAGGAACTTGGAATGAGCAGTACTGGGCCACTTTTCATTCCACAAATTAGATATAATTGAACATGGGAAAGGGACAGATTGACATGAGTCTTTCACACTAAAGTTAAATTAGTCAGTCAACAGATGTTAATAACATAATCTTTTCTGTTTCAAGAGAATAGGGAGGTTGCCCCTGGGTTTGTGAATGGGTGAAAGGATACCATTGCTGGAGTGTGGGAAAGAGTACTTTTCTTGGCCTTCGGAACTCTCTCTCTAGGGCCAGCTAGTTCTCCTGACCTCCAGCATGAGCTGTGACTTGATGAATTTTGGCCGGTGGGTGGTGCAGCTTATAGAACACACACAGCTCTCCTGCTTTGGGTACTATCTTAGGGAAGTCTGCTGCCTGGTCCAGAAAAATCAGGGGTAGAAAAACATCAGGGACCTTCAACTAAGGTTTTCTATACCTGGTTCCCACTGAATTTCTTTTGAAAGACTAATTTGGCTGCAGTCATGAGAACCTTGAAAAAAAATTCAGACTTCTGGGTCATTCAGCCTTTCAATGAATGATAACAATGAAAGATTTCAATGTTGGGTTTACTCACAGCACTGCACATTTTTCTACAAAGGTTATCTATCCCCTTTGACCCACTTTAAGAAGCAGAAGTTAAATACTGTGCTTTTACAACTAAAAAGGAGAAAAAAAAAGGACTTTGTTTCAAAAGTACATTTGGAAACATGTGTGATCCCAGGCTATCTGAATATGGGTTACATGGTTTGTCTATTTACATTTCAGAGATCTTCCAGAAATAGAAAAATAGTTTCCCAAATATTGAAGTCTACTTTAAAGAAATGCTACATTCACCTCCTTGCTTAAGATTTTTATTAACAATAAAGATACAGTTCTTGCCAGTTTTGAAACTTTCTTTGACAATCAAATTTTGCTTATACTTTTTTTGGTGTGAATTTAGATTAATGAAATTTGAGAGTAGCTGATTTTAGGATAATTAGTTGAAATCTCTAATTAGAAAAATTGACTACTGAAATAAAAAAAAATGAGTTATAAACTGAAGCTTTAAACTATTTTTTTTCTCAAAATAAAGGACTTGGAGAAAATATACAAGTAGAAATAAATTAAGAATGTTACTTAGATCGAGGCTGGGAACAGTGGCTCATGCCTGTAATCCCAACATTTAGGGAGGTTGAGGTGGGAGGATCATTTGAGGCCAGGAGTTGGAGACCAGCCTGGGCAACATAGTGAGATCCCATCTCTAAAAAAATAAATAAAATAAAAATTAGCTGGGTGTTGTGGCACGTGCCTGTGGTCCTAGCTACTTGGAAGGCTGAAGTGGGAAGATAGCTTGAGGCCAGGAGTTAAAGGCTACAGTGAGCTATGATCATTGCGCCACCACTCCCCAGCCCTGGCATGGCATGAGACTGTTCCCAAAAAAAAAAAAAAAAACAAACAAACAAAAACCACGTTACTTAGATTGAAACAAAAGAGTTCAAGGCATTGTTCTTTCACAAATATACATCACATTAAGTTATAAAGCTATTTTCACCAAGTACAAGTTATTTTGCTGGATATATTTAGAACTATTTAAATTTGGGTTTATTTATATTAAAATTGACTGTTGTTTGAAAATTAGAAAGTCTAAAGTTTAAGAGGAAAAACACAATAAAAGTAAGTTTAGAAAACATTTAACAACAGTGTGAAATGATCACTGGCAGCCAAATATGTTTATGTTAGCTTTGTTCAACCCAACAGAGGAAAAGGAGGCATTTTAAGGGGGACAAACAAATGGTCAGCAAATATAACTTGCCCTTAAAAAAATACCTGACAAACTAAGAAGACGGACTAGAATTTTCTGATGTGTTTGGTTCTTACATCCTATGAATAGGAAATGGCAAATTAAATGCCATTTATGTATAAGTCAACAGTGACACACATTACCACTTCCTGCTGAAAAAGCTGAACGGCTTTACACTGTTTTAGAATTTTCTATTTGTTACTAAATTAAATTCAATTCTTGGCATTCTTCATATGACAGCTGTACCCATAAGATCTAATCATACCAACAAAATATAACAAACTCATAAACTAATTCCAGAAATTAGGAAGAATTTACTAATTTCTCTTTGAGCCATAAACATGCATTACAGATATACAAATAGTACAATTAAGAATAGTTTTAAATAATGTCTCTATTTGAGTCTTGAAGGGCTTTAATTTGTAAGATTAAAATATAATGATCTAATTAACTCTTAACATATCTCTGGGAAATAAATGAGCAAAATAAATAATTATATATCAAATGATAACTACCAAAATATGTGTTGAATCACAAATAAAAGGTTTCTATAATGCTAGAACTACCAAAAGTCAAGAAAGACAGAAATAGTAAACAAAGTGTAATAACACAGCTACAATTCAGATAAAGTATGCAGAAACAATTAGGAAACACTAAGAATTTTAAATCTGATTAAGGAGCCAGCAGAGATTACCCAGCATTCAGCTCACCATTTGAGCCAGGCCAAAAGACTTTATGACAAGTCTCTTTTGCAAATCTTGCACTTTGAAAAGGAAATGTGTTTCAAGTGTTACTCAATCTAGAAGTAGCAATAAGCTTGACGATGTCAAAATGTGGATTTTAGAGATTCTCAGTGAACAGATGTTTTACCTTCAGTAAAGTCTCTTTTCACAAAGGGGCTAACTGGTGAACAGCCTTTAACTCCTGGCCTCAAGCTATCTTCCCACTTCAGCCTCCCAAGTAGCTAGGACCACAGGCACATGCCACCACACCCAACTAATTTTTAATTTTTTTTTTTTTTTAGAGATGGGGTCTCACTATGTTGCCCAGGCTGGTCTCCAACTCCTTTCCTTTTATTCTTTCTTAAAGAATAAAAGTTCATCGGGAGGCTGAGGCAGGAGAATGGTGTAAACCCGGGAGGCGGAGCTTGCAGTGAGCTGAGATCCAGCCACTGCACTCCAGCCTGGGCGACTGAGCGAGACTCTGTCTCAAAAAAAAAAAAAAAAAAAAAAAAAGAATAAAAGTTCAGAATGCTTCTGAGCTTCCATTTCTTTTCCCATTATTAATTCATCACTATCTCAAGAACCAAACTGCTCCAAAACAAAACCAGTTGTGTCTCTCCTGCTCCATCGTTTCCAATAAAGTGTACCTTTGTAGCAGGAAAACCCCTCTAGTATGAATCTCTATTACTTCCTAAACCTAGAATTTCCTTGTTTGAATTCTGACAGCTTAGTCAGGTCTGTTTCTTTTAAGGGTGAGGTGAATACTCTGAAGACATTCAAAAACTGAAGTTGAAAAAAAAAAAAAAAAAAGAAGAAGTAAATCCCTGATTTTAGGCACTAAGGCACTATTGCTAAGGGAAGACCATATTGCCAAATCACTGGAATTATCACTGGAAAAAATTACAGCTACATTCCAATGATGCTGCACCAAAAATGCAGTGAAACTGATTATTTAGCTCTTTCCAAGTATTGACCATGTATCATATTTTCCATTCATTTAGAGGTAAGTGAAAGCTAAAAAAAAAACTAATAGAACTAAGTAACAACACTACATAGTACAACTAACTAAAAACAAATGATATCTCTTTTCCCTTTTAGAATGAACTCTTAAAAGAAAAAATAAAAAAGATTGTTATCCACATAATATATCAGATAGCAACCAGGGTTAAAACAAACTTTAGCTATATATACTTTTTTTACTTTCCAGGAAAATTCCCAAGTCACTTTGTTTAGAAATATTTCAGCTTATACTGGTATGAACTGTAAAATGTGGTAATTTTCCCCACCCAGTTAATACAAATAAACGTTTTAGCAGAGAGGGGAAGAGGAAGGGTCTTCACCAAATTACTAGAGGCAGTAGAGAAAAATCTAAAGTCATACTCTCCCAGCCTGGGCAACATAGTGAGAGCCCATCTCCACAAATTAAATTAAAAATTAGCTGGGCATGGTGGCACAGGCCTATAGACCTAGCTACTTGGGAGACAGAGACAGGAAGATCATTTGAGCCTAGGAGTTCAAGGTTACAGTGAGCTATGACTGTGCCACTGCACTCCCACCTGGGAAACAAAGCAAGGCCCTGTCTCTAAAATAATATAATAATTAGTAAAATCATATTCTCTCCTGCAGGCCTGCCTCTTCGTTCTCTCGTCCTCTTATCCCCCTGACTTTTCTCTAAATAAAAAGTGATAAGAGGCCGGGCATGGTGGCTCACGCCTGTAAGCCCAGCACTTTGGGAGGTCAAGGCAGGCAGATTACCTGAGGTCAGGAGTTTGAAACCAGCCTGTCCAACATGGCGAAACCCTGTCTCTACTAAAAATACAAAAATTAGCTGGGTATGGTGGTGCATGCCTGTAATCCCAGCTACTCGGGAAGCTGAGGCAGGAGAATTGCTTGAACCCAGGAGGCAGAGGTTGCAGTGAGCCGAGATCACACCACTGCACTCCAGCATGGGTGACAAGAGCAAGACTGTCTCAGCAGCAACAACAACAACAAAAAAGTGATAAGAGATGATAAAATAAACAAACATAACTGCAAACTTCCAGTGTTCTGAATCTAGTTAACAAGAGCCTTTTCTTGATCAAAACCAACATCAATGCCACAAAAGTGTATGAAAATTAAGCAGCACTTACAGTTAACTGTAGCCAGTGTGATGGAAGGATAATTATAATAAGCTATTGCTGATGAGTAAAGTTATAACCAACAGAGTAATGCAGGTAAGAGGATGAGTAAAAAAATTAACATTTTGGTACAAATGCCGTATTTTTGCCAACCAATAATGAAAAACTACCAGTGACTACATCCTCCTGATTTGTAAGCACAATCCTCTATGATAAAAAAGTTTGAAGGTGACAACACCTTCATGGCCAATTACACTTATCTATATATGTAGCCATTCACCTTAAAATAAAGACACTCTTCTAACTTTACAGGGTGCCAAAGGATTCTGTCCTCTATTACTTCCTTGGTTTGGCTTCTTTTTTTTTTTTTTTTTTTTGAGACAGAGTCTTGCTCTGTCACCTAGGCTGGAGTGCCGTGGTGCGATCTCGGCTCCCAGGGTCTGCAACCTCTGCCCCCAGGGTCCAAGAGATTCTTGTGCCTCAGCCTCCAGAGTAGCTGGAATTACAGGCACGTGCCACCACATCTGGCTAATTTTTGTATTATTAGTAGAGACATGGTTTCACCAGGTTGGCCAGAATAGCTCGAACTCCTGACCTCAGGCAATCTGCCCGCCTTGGTCTCCCAAAGTGCTGGGATTACAGGTGTGAGCCACCATGCCTTCTTTTCAAATACTGGAGAAATACATTAAGGATCACTGAATGTCTGTGAGCACCTATCTTTCTCAGGCATATTTTTCCAAGTTACAAAATGCTTTTCAAACAGGTCATCATCAGGCGGTCACCCCAAATGACTGACATGTAAGATACTGAAGACTCATTTGGAAATCTCGAGCCTGACCTTGAGTCCTGAAGGGCAATGACCCTTATTTCTATAGCAGAATACCTGGGAGTGTATATGCCTTTTCTTAGGCATGCATAGAAATACTTCCTGGAAAATAGCTTTCCTCCTCTCCCCCACCCCTTATTTCCCAATGCTGGGGTAGCCACTGAAGCCTTTGTGTCTTATTTACCATGAAGGAATATTTTGAAGCTATTAGAAGTGATCCTTGGTTGTTACCAAGGTTATATAGAGATCTCAAAAATATTTATGTTATCATGTTATAAACGTGGCAAAATATAAAATGCACTGTCTGCAACTATGCAGAAAATACATGTACATACGGAAAGCAACGTGTAAAACAATTAAGTAGCTATGTTAGGCTAAGTATATTAATGTGAGATGATTTTCAAAATTACAAACTAAAATTTTCACTTATATTAATTTTGCATTAATACGTTTTGAAGCAAATATTATACATACGATAGTGAAAACAGTACTCGCTATAAGTATACTTCAAATTCTGAATTAAAGAAGCTTTTAGGGGCTGCCCTTGCAAAATCTTAGCATTTAGTATAATGTTGTTTCTATGGGGAAAAAAAGCACAAAAAATGGCACCAAACAACTAATTCACACACTCCATCAAAAGAGCTGGTGTTAAGTGGGGACTGCAATCATTATCTACCAAACAGCCCACACAAATTTGTTCCTCCTTCTCTAATACTGCAGTTCCAGTTTATTTGCTGTCACCTGCAAGACAGCATGCGGGAAACAAAGAAAGGGATCAAGATGTGAACTTGCTTTCACGCGCTGTGTTTTATGACCATCTGCAGAAACAAATCCAGGAGGAAAGGCATCATTTGCAGAATTCATTTTTCCAGGCTATCCCTGTCCCTAATTAACACAGATAATTCTGAGTTTGCCATATCATAATTTATTAACCATATTAAATTAATCTAATCAGCTGTAAAACAGGAGAGGACAACAGTACAAGTTTTAATAAAGTGAGCTCACTGGGGCAGGGTTCTGTAGCTCACACCTATAATCCCAGCACTTTGGGAGACCAAGCAGGAGGATCGCTTGAGCCCAGGAGTTTGAGACCAGCTTGGGAAACATAGGAGACTCTATCTCTACAAAAAAAAATAAAACAATTAGCCAGGTGTGGTGGTGGGTGCCTGTAGTCCCAACTACTTAGGAGGCTAAGGTGGGAGAATTGCTTGAGCCTAGGAGGTCGAGGCTGCAGTGAGCCATGTTTGTGTCTCCAGCCTGGGTGACTACACTCCAGTGTGGGTGACAAAGTAAGACACTGTGAAAGAGAAAGAAAAGGAAGAAAAGGAAAGAGAAAGGAAAGGAAAGGAAAGAGAAAGGAAAGGAAAGAGAAAGGAAAGGAAAGGAAAGAGAAGGGAAAGGAAAAGAAAGGAAAGGAAAGGAAAAGAAAAAAGAAAAGGGAAAGAAAAGAAAAGAAAAGAAAAGAAAAAAGAGGGTGCTCACTGGATTTTAAAAGCTGCTCAGCTGAGGATCATGGTGAATTCCCACACAAAGGGCAAAAGCACCCTTGGTGAACAATTTGATTTGTTATATTTTTAACTCATCTATCTGTTTATAAAGCCCCATAATACAATGAAGTTAAGAACAAAACAAAACAGCAGGTATGTACAGATTATTTTAAAAATAAATCCAGGGGTTCAGAGGGTGAAGAATTCTGGGTTCCTGGGTGAACAGAGCCAGAATGTTTCCATATATGAACAGTTGAGGAAAACAGCCAAAACTAAACAAAACAAAATTGAACATCAAGTTGTAAATTTACCTCTGCAATTGAAAAGTTAGTATTTTACTATGTTAACTTCATTTACCCAGTTTCTGACTGATTCAAAAGTACTTCTGCAGCACCCTAACAGTAACCCTAAGTTACTAATATGAAAAACAAAAACAGAACTATTCACTCACAGATAACTTTACAGACACAGTGTCATTTCAAAGATGTCCTCAGGCAAGCCTGGGGCAGGATTTCCACATCTGGTGGTCACAGTGTTGGTGTTCTCAGTTTGGTCCTCATTGTCATTAGGTCAGGAAATACATACAACAATGGATGCAAATGTCAGAGGCGTGTGAATCAGAGCAACTCCATCTTATACAAGAGCAGGGTAAAATAAGGCTGAAACCCACTGGGCTCCATTCCCAGATGGCTAAGGCATTCTAAGTCACAGGATGAGACAGGAGGTCAGCACAAAATAAAGGTCAGGAAGACCTTGCTGATAAAACAGGTTGCCCTAAAGGAGCCAGCCCAAACCCACCAAAAACAAAATGGCCACGAGTGACCTCTGGTCGTCCTCACTGTTACATTCCCACCAGCACCATGACAGTTTACAAATGTCATGGCAACGTCAAGAAGTTACCCTATATGGCCTAAAAAGGGGAGGCATGAATAATCCACCCTTTGTTTAGCATATCATCAAAAAATAACCACAAAAATGGGCAACCAGCAGCCCTAGGGGCTGCTCTGTCTATGGAGTAGCCATTCTTTTACTCATTTACGTTCTTAATAAACTTGCTTTCACTTTGCACTGCAGACTCGCCCTGAATTCTTTCTTGCATAAGATCCAAGAACCCTCTTTTGGGGTCTGGATCAGAATCCCTTTCCTGTAACACAAAGAAGTCAAGAAATGTGAAAACACAATGACTATGTATTTTTAACCTCAAATGGTCTATCAGCAGAATGAGAAGTGTGAAGGAAAATGTCACTGGCCATTTTAGGAACAGATCACAACCATAGATGGCAAATCTTTGCATGAATTTCTGAGGGTGAGAGAAGAAAGCAGGAAAAAATGTGTGCATTCTGAAAAATTGATATTTAATCTATTTTGGATAGGTAATATACCTTTGCAGGCCTCAAAGTTGAAGGCTGAAGTCTGTATTTGGAGACTATGATACTGAAGTCAGAAAAGTGGGAGATTTGGCCCCTTATCAGATTTACAACCAATTCCTTATCCTACATGTGAGTATAATCCATTTATCAAATTGTAGATAAAAACATATATATATAATCCATAGATCAAATTGTAGTTTTCTGTTCTGAAAACTGACGGAGGCTGCTTCATTCTAGCTATGTAACAGATATGGCTAAAGAGTGCTCAACCACACGTGATAGATACAATAAGGTTTACCTGAGTCAAATGAAGTCAAATTTAGCAAAAATCAAATTGACTAATGAAAGGGCAAATTTCAAGATTTAATTTGACAAAGAATGAGTGGCTGGGCACGGTGGCTCACACTGTAATCCCAGCACTTCGGGAGGCATAGGTGAGAGGATCACTTGAGCCCAGGAGTTCAACACCAGCCTGGGAACACAGCAAAATCCCGTCTCTACAAAAAATACAAAAATTAGCCAGGCAGGTGGCAAGCGCCTGTAGTCACAGCTACTGAGAGGGTTGAGGTGGGTGGATCGCTTGAGCCCAGGAGGTCGAGGCTACAGTGAGCTATGATCACGCCACTGTACTCCATCCTGGGTGACAGAGCCAGACCTTCTCTCAAAAAGAAAACAACAACAAAAACAAAAACAAAAAAACAGAGAAGGAAAAAAAATAATAAATTATTCCTGTCAATTAGCTAAACAAGAAAAAAGAAAAAGAATTAGTGGGCACCTCCACGAGCCTGACACTATGCTAGGCACTGAGGAATTCAACAATGAAGTTAGGAGTCTCAAGGAGCTCCTACGCTAATAGTCATTAAAATTTCATCATGTGAAAATCCTACTCCATACTGGTGTCTTTGTTAAAGACAATATTCCAAGGTTCGCTGTTTAGGAGCAGGAATTAACAACAGATGACAAACTAACAAAACCATGATTTCCTAAAATGTGACACTGTCTGCTTTAATTCTGCCATTTCCAGAAGCAAGTATATATTTATCACCCAAAAGGCTGAGAGTAAGCAAGTGGCATTTGTCTGTCACAAATGGCAAAAAGTGTAATTAGTAACTTTTCATGTTGTTTAGAAACAAATTCGGCTTAAAATATATGACAGCAATAGAAATTAAAAGTACTCAATACACCACCACTTTTGCATTCTCTCCTAGCACTCCAGTAAATAAACTCTAGTCTTGGTCAAGTTTGAAATTCTGACTTGTAAGAGCTTTGATGACTAGCTAAAAATAAAAATTATCAAACATATTTATAAGGAATGGTAATACTAAAAACTCCATCACAGTTAAGTTACATTAACAAAGGCTAAGGGGCTCAGCAAACTTTGGTAGTGCAGCTGCAGTCTTGAATCCTGACTCCAAAGTCCTTTGTTTGATAAGCATGATGATATTACATTAAAGATGATATTATATTTATTGTGTAACTACTATGTGCCAGGTAGAACTATAGGAAATAGCCATCCCTAACCCTCATTTCACTGATAAAGAACCTACAGCTCTAAGAGGTTGAGTAACTTATACAAAATAACAAGAAAGTGGCAGAGCTGGGGTTTCAGCCCATGTCTGCCCATCTCTGACGTCTGATTTTCCCTTGTTGGGCTAAGGATGAGAATTCTGTGTCTCAAGTGACTCTAACAGGAGAATCAACCTTTAGAGTCCACCCTGGAGGTGGTACTAGCTCAGATTATGGAGGATTTGGGAGGAATCTGTTTCCAATACATCCCTTAAAACTGAACCTAACTCCAGATTATGTCGAGATCACAAAAGGAAAATTGGTTCATTCCTGGTGGACCTAAACATTAGGAATTAGTTCTTTGAGCCTCTGAGTATGCTTAGCATAGCCATTTTATTATGAAATGCTTATTTCTAGATTAATCTGAAATAGATCTGATCATCCTCACAAACTAGAGAAGACCCCATCTATGTAGGTCTGTTTTGATTCAGAATGAAGCTATCTCCCAAGGCAAGGTTCAAAATAAGAGATGTTAAGGAGATAGGGCAATAGGTAATTTTCCACTCATATGATTGAAATCCATCCCATGTCAGCCTATGTGACAGGGACTGTGACACTCATGCTGCTCCAGGAAACATGATCTTGGTTCTACAGTATGGCTAGGAAGAACTAAAAAAGTTTGGATACCTGGGGTATTATCAGTGGTCAAATGTACTTGGCCATTTGAAGCATACCTTTTAAACACACATAAATATCTTCCAACATGGAATGAATGCTTTCTATAACTTTTCTCTATCTAATTATAGTAGCATCCTCCAATTCTGAGTTTATAATGAGAAAGAAACTATGTTGGAAACAACTACAAATGATAAAAATAAAATACGGCCAGCTGGCAGACTGTTCTACAACATCATTGAGGCTCCCTGCATCACTTGAATAAAGCCTGATAGTTTATAAGCGTTTCCTTGTTTTGATCATCACAGACAACAACCCTGAAGATGTGGGTATAACAGGAATCATAACCTCCACACAGAGAGAATGAGTGACTTACCCAACACCACAGTGCTATAAGTGACAGTGATTCCAAATCCAATACTCTGTCCACTACATCACACTGCTTCATTAGGAGACATTTTGTGGGATAATAAAATGGGTTGCTTTTATTCCTCTATCTGAGGCCGCACTATAGAAGAAAACAATATAAAGACAAAAGAAAAACTCCTTTTTTGGAACAGTGTATCAGTCAGGGTCTAGTCAGGAAAAAGAAATCAAATACAGTCATGTGTCACTTAATCACCAAGTACAGTCATGTGTCACTTAACAACCAGTACAAGTACAGTCACGTGTCTTCAAGTACAGTCATGTCACTTAACAATCAGTACAAGTACAGTCATGTGTCTTCAAGTACAGTCATGTGTCACTTAACAACCAGAACGTTCTGGGGAATGCAGTTAGGTGGTTTCATCTTTGTGCAAACATCATAGCATGTACTATACATCTAGTCTACGTGGTATAGCCTATTTATTGCTCCTAGGCTACAAACCTACATAGTATGCTACTGTACCAAATACTGCAGGCAATTGTAACACAGTGGTATTTATGTATTTAAACATATCTAAACATAGAAAAAGTACAGTAAAAACATGGCATAAAAGATAAAAAATGGTGGCTGGGCCCAGTGGCTCATGCCTATAATCCCAGCACTTTGGGAGGCCGAGGCAGGCGGATCACCTGAGGTCAGGAGTTCGAGACCAGCCTGGCCAATATAGTGAAACCCCGTCTCTACTAAAAACACAAAAATTAGCCAGGCATGGTGCAGGCGCCTGTAGTCCCAGCTACTCGGGAGGCTGAGGCAGGAGAATTGCTTGAACCCAGGAAGCGGAGGTTGCAGTGAGCCGAGATCAAGCCACTGCATACCAGCCTGGGCAACAGAGCAAGACTCTGTCTCAAAAAAAAAAAAAAAAAAAGGAAAATAAAAATGGTATACCTATATAGGGTACTTAGCATGAAAGGAGCTTGCAGCACTGGAAGTTGCTCTGAATGAATCAATGAGTGACTGGTGAGTGAATGTGAAGGCCTAGGACATTACTATACACTACTGTACACTCTATAAACACTATACACCTAGGCTATACCAAAATTATATTTAAAAAATAAGGTAACTGTAGTACAACGTTACAATAGTTATGATGTCACTAGGCAACAGAAATGTTTTAGCTCCATTATAATCTTATGTGGGCTGGGCATGGTGGCTCACACCTGTAATCCCAGCACTTTGGGAGGCCAAGGCGGGTGGATCACTTGAGGTCAGGAGTTCGAGGCCAGCCTGACCAACATGGCGAAACCCCATCTCTACTGAAATTACAAAAAAAATTAGTTGGGTGTCGTGGCACATGCCTGTAGTCCCAGTTACTCGGGTGGCTGAGGCAGGAGAATTGCTTGCACCCAGGAAGCAAAGGTTGCAGTGAGCCGAGATTGTGCCACTGCACTCCAGCCTGAGCAACAGAGTGAGAATTGGTCTCAAATAATCACCACCACCACCACCATCATCATCATCATCATCATCATCACCACCACCACCACCATCATCATCATCATCAGCATCATCATCATCATCTTATGGGACGACCATCGTATACATGATCCATCATTTACCAAAATGTTATGTGGTGCATGACTGTATTTACAACAGAAGGAATTTAATAGAGGGAACCAGCTAGATAAGCCATTAAGTTGCTGCAAACTATACTGGGGACGGTAAAAGGTTTAACAACAGCAGGGAGCCACTACCACCCCTTAGCTGGAGAAACAAAAGGAGGAGATGGTGTTACGGGAACTGAAGACCTAGAGTCACTTGACAAGAACTATGATGGTCCTGTCCAGTGAGAGCTAAGGCCAGAGAGAAACAGTCTCTGCTACAGAAGCCACCCAAGGCAGGAAGGGAAAAAGAGAAATATCTTGGTTTCTCCCTTTCTCCTCTTACACTATTTCCTGCCAGTTTCTCTAATTGGCTGAACCCAGTCTGAAGCTAGCTGACCCAGGAGCCTGGGTGGAGAAAGAGGGAAGAATGAAAGTTAGAGAAAACTGACCGAGGGCTACAGTTAATCCTCAGCTGCAATAATCAAATATGTGACTGTTACAAGCAACTGAGATTTTGGGGTTGTATAACTGCAAAAGCTAACTGATACACACCTCCACAAACATCAAGGAGGTAAATAAATAAGCAGACAGAAGTGAAATAAATGGAGAATCAAAAGTGAAATCACAGCAATAATTACTTTTAATAATTGCTTTGAAGGCATTTCCACTACTAATTTGTGAGCCCAGGATGGAAGGCAAGCACATGTACAGACCCCCAGCCATGCCCCAGTCCTGAAGGAGAAGTCCATTCAGGAACTTGTCTAGCAATGTGGTAGGATCCCCAGCTAGCGGTGGAGATGAGCCCTGGCCAGGACTGTCTTGTAGCTTCACAATTAACTGGGCAGTTCGGGACAGGATAACCCGGTGAACTAGGAGTGTCATGCTGGCAACTCAGGAGCCAGGACTTCCAAAAAGGAAGTTTGTCACTGAGTCAGCGATGTTGCCAAGCCCTAAGCCAGAGCAGTACTAATATAGCTCAAAGGTAACCACTGATATGGCCACTCAAGCTTTTTGCTTATAATACTTCCAGCACAGTACTAGCTTCCATCATAATACACACAGCATAGCTTCACTAGTTATTTATAATCCCTCCCTTCTCCCAAAGTAGACTGTATGCACCACAGGATACTGGATACCTTTTTAGCTTATGTAACTCTACAATTACCCATCTTAAAATAAATGGCCCCATCCAACATATCCAATGTTACTTTTCACAATTCCTCAGCAAACAACCTCACAAATGCCCCTTTCATGCTCTGTGGTATTCCCTGCCTCTAAGCATTTTTCAAGATCTCCCCATTGTCTGATACATTCTCCATCCTTTCCATCTAAATCCTGAAAGTGCTTCAAGATTCAGAAACTCTACCTCCTCTGTCCTCCAGTTATCCCAGCCAACTCTGCTCACTCTCTACCCTAAACTCCTACAGAATTTAGAATGCATATCATTATGCAGGCGGCATTTAATTATTTTTGTTGTTTCATATAAGTTTTACCTTCCCAATTACACTTGAACAGAGGATCTAGCACTGTATACAGCTGATTAAGTGCCTGATAAATGTTTAAAGGGATAAATGAAAGATAAACCCTTTTAAAAAAAGCAGGAGCCTCATCTTTTACTTACAGTACTTCATTTGGAACCTCCCTCCTGTTTGCCAAGCAAGTAATAGGCACTCAATGAACACTTCTTGACATTGATCAATTACTTTGGAATACAATCAGGTTTACATATGTCCAAATTGATCCTACTGGAATGCATCTTAATGGCTGGCAAACGAAGTTACATATTTGGGTAACTTTAAGAGATAAAACAAAAAAGTGAAACACAAAAAAACACTAAAATATGAAACCACTGAAAGTTTCATAAAATAGCACTTGACTCTTACTCCTCCTTACTCTTATATCTGCAGTGAACACTACTCTGTCTTCTATTTTCATGTTCATGTCCTATTGTCTTTCACTCCATTAAAAAAAAGTTGGTCTGTACACAGTTGACTTCATGACCCAATAAAGGGTTGTAATCCATATTAAAAACACTGCCTAAAGATCATTCTAGAACAATTTTCTTAAATTATTAAGAAAAGTACAAATGACAAAACAGTACTAAGCATACATAAAGTAGATGTCTTCATTTTAGAACGAAGAAAAGGCAACAATGCAGTCTCTTCTACAGAAATGAAATAGAATGAAAGGTTCTGCTACCATTGTCTCAATTCTAATCACATTTTAATTTAGACAGGTTTAGGCGTTCGGATGATTTTTTAAAATTCCACACACTGAAATAAATACCAATTCTGTAATTATATTAAAAGGCCTGATATAAGGGCTACCACTGAAGTGGAGGGAAATAATTGGATATTTCATGTTGGTTAGAAAGTCTTACTTTCTTCAGAAACCATAGTTTTCTTAACACGTGGACAACAATCACAAAACCAAATGTTGCGGATGTCTCTATAGTGTGTGGGAACTTCTACCATTTTCCCAACAACTAGAATGGCTTCCAGAGTTCATGCAGAAAGAGTAGAAAGCAGAAAACCAAAAAAGAAGAGAGACAATAGACTCATTACCCAAGTGACCCTCTCAAAAACACAGCCAGTGAAGCCAGGAGCAGAAGCCTTCTATCAATATAGGCTCAACAGTAAAAGACCCACTTTTCTTTCATGGAAAAAAAGGGATCTGTCTGATCAAATACAGCCTCCATAGAATTGGTTTTTCTAAAAAATGAGACAAGTCTTCAGTGGCAAACTGCCCTACAGCAGTGGCTTTCTGCCTTTTTTGACCTGCTGGTAAGAAATAATTTTTCTATAACAACACATTCCACATATATACATACTTACATAACTGAAACAAAAGTTTTATGAAATAGCACTTGACTCTTACTGCTCGTTATTCTTACATGTGCAGTGGACTCTGTGTTCTCTTACCTATTCTCATGTTCTTGTCTGTTCTCTTTCAATTCATTAAAAAAAAAAAAAAAAAAAAAGTTGGTCTGGACACAGTAAATTGACTTCCTGACCCAGTAATGGGCTGCAACACTTATTGAAAACATTGACCTAAAGAACATTCTGGAAGTCAAGGTCACATTCTCTCTCTCAAGCTCTTTCTCTCTCTCTTTCTTTCTTTTTTTTTTTTTTTTTTTGACAGAGTCTCACTCTTTCTCCAGGCTGGAGTGCAGTGGCGTGATCTCGGCTCACTACAACCTCTGCCTCCCGGGTTCAAGCGATTCCCCTGCCACAGCCTCCTGAGTAACTGGGATTACAGGCACACGCCACCACCCCCGGCTAAATTTTTGTATTTTAGTAGAGACAGGGTTTCACCATGTTGGCCAGGATGGCCTCGATATCCTGACCTCGTGATCCACCCGCCTCAGCCTCCCCACGCCCAGTGATCTCTCTTTCAAAACAAAACAAAACAAAACAAAACAAAACAAATCCACTGCTGGAAGAAAAGGTCATTTTAGTTTCACTTTTTAGTGAGAGAGAGGAAAATGACAACTTCAGGGTCTAAATAAAATATTTGTTAAACTTAAGAGGCTATTCTAAAGTATTTTTTTCTTCCTATTTTGTGAGTAAAGTAACATATTAGGGAGCAGGGAGGCTAAGATTTAAAGGAAAAAAGGAGAATTCCAATAATGGAAATACTGCTTGAGCAACATGCCTAATATTTTGAGTATGACATTGCCAGGAATTCCTCTATCACCTGAGATACTTTGATTTATCAGCCTAAGGTCAAGAAACAAAAGAGAGAAAGGCCCATCACAAAAGGCCAGAAGACTTCAGCGGTTTGGTAACTGACCTCATTTCAAATGAATGAAGTGGGACTATGCCCTTTAAATGAGGAAATAATTGCCTGCAAAATCAATGACTCCAGCTTCAAACAATCCAGAATGGCTAAAGCACAAACTTTTAGAACAAAATGCAGCCAAACAAAATGAGCTTCAGATTAGATAACCCCGTATAGTGGAGTCCAATGATATTCTTTAAGATACTCTCCTGAGATCCCTGCTCAACAGATAATGATGCTGACAGCTATAATGGGATAGGCTATCATTAATAAAAATAGCTATCACTTCTCAAGAGCCCACTTAGGGCCAGGCACTGGGTTAGGTACTGAATATACCTTATCACTATTCTCGTAACAAGTCTGCAAGAGGGCTTTAATCCCCATTTAACGTAAGAGGAAACAGAGGTCCAGATAAGTAACTTGCTTATACTTGTAGAAAGTGATAAAACTGGGATAATGAACTCAATTGTTATATTTTAAACCTTCACCTCCCATTGGTACATTTCTTTTGCCAACATAAGGGTAGAAGCATTAAAAAAAAAAAAAAAGAACAGATAACCACATGTACAACATACATGAAGCAATAGGAAGGAAGGGAGGAAGGGGAAAAAAGACAAAAAGGAACTGGTCCTTTTAAATAAGAAAGACACATTACTTCAGAAAATGGCAGCTTCCCTTAGTTTGGAACCTAAGCTTTAGCTCTATAGTTCTAAGTGTCTATTTTAACAGCAGTTATTACTATGTGAGCTCTGTAGTCTCAATCCAGGGAAAAGAATCTTGCCACTAGAAGAATAATTTTAAAGTGAGAGTCTGCTTTTGATACAAATATTTGATACAGATACTAAGTGGAATAAACATAGCAATCTACCCTTCTCTCTCCTGAAAAACTGTCTTTATCACATTTTACTTTAAATTTAAAGACAGTTTAAAAAATTGCCTTTACCACATTTTACTTTACTTTACTTTAAATTGTTTAGATTTTCCTCAAATTAAAAAGACAAGCTAAAGAAAAGGTAATAAAATATTATTAAAGGCAATGCTTTAATTATACAGCATGGAAACCACTCATTTGCACAATGAGCATTTTATAGCTGAATGAAACTCTTCTCAAGCTTGGGGAAAACACTCAGAGGTATTCAAAATAATTAGTCCTTTGATCCTTCATTTGGTTTCAAATGGCCATAAGTGACTCTCCAAACTTGGTCAAGGATCTGGAGTTATTATACACAGTACCGCCCAACAATCGTCTTGGTTAAGGCTTTCTCACTGACCCAAAAACATGGCACATAGTGAAAAACATTTTCCTTAAATGTCTAAATTGCTGCTGGAATAAATACTGGTAAAGATTGGAAACTTCCAATGGAAAACCCCCATATTCCATTCAATACTTTTAAATGTAAAGGACATTTATTTTTACATCTTTTACACAAAAAGAAAGTAATCATATAGAACAATCCTAACGCCATTATGCTTATTCCTCAAACCATTAGGCCCCCATATGTACCATCTTTTCATCCATCTCTCAAAGTACATTTGAATTCCTTTTATCTGACTAATCATACATTAATCATATATGATTTACCTAATGAGATATCTGATTATTCTTTCTAAAGATGAAGGAAACTACCATGAGCTCAGAGGATATAAGGAAATGAAATGAAAGAAAATTAGATTCAGTGGAACTAAGAGAAACACAGATGTAATCAACCCATGTGCATCTAGTCAGAGGCCAACTTCTCCCTGGCAAAAGTCCCCCAGTGTGTGAGCAACAGAGACTACTGCACTGATACCACTTTATGACTAAAAAAGGAGGAATACTTTACAAGTCAAAACTTTTTTTTTTTTTTTTTTTGAGACGGAGTCTCACTCTGTCACCAAGGCTGGAAGGCAGTAGCCCAGTCTCGGCTCACTGCAACCTCTGCCTCCCAGGTTCAAGTGATTCTCCTGCCTCAGCCTCCCAAGTAGCCGGGACTACAGGCTCATACCACCATGCCTGACTAATTTTGTATTTTTAGTAGAGACGGGGTTTCATCATATTGGTCAGCCTGGTCTTGAACTCCTGCCTTGTGATCTGCCTGCATCGGCCTTCCAAAGTGCTGGGATTACAGGCGTGAGCCACCGCGCCCGACCACAAGTCAGAACTTTTAAATCAGTGGCACTGAACATTTAAAAGCTGGATTGAGGCCAGGCGCGGTGGCTCATGCCTATAATCCCAGCACTTTGGCAGGCCGAGGCAGGTGGACTGCTCGAGCTCACGAGACCAGCATGGACAACATGGTAGAATCCCATCTCCACCAAAATACAAAAAAAATTAGCCAGGTGTGGTGGTGTGCACCTGTAGTCCCAGCTACTCTGGAGGCTGAGGCAGGAGAATTGCATGAAACCAGGAGGCGGAGGTTGCAGTGAGCCGAGATTGTGCCCCTGTACTCCAGTGGGGGAGAGACAGCAAGACTCCGTCTCCAGAAAATAAGTAAATAAATAAATTAATTAATTAAAGTAAAAGTTGGATTGAAACATTTATATGGACATTCAAAGAGAGGAGAAATCACAGTAGATAATATATATGAAAAATTATAAAGAAGAAAAACACATCATATGGTACTAAGATACTAATTATGGACTCTTGAAGAGGGTAATTTTCTTTTATTTTTCTTTTTTTTTTTTGAGACAGTGTCTCATTCTGTTGCCCAGACTGGAGTGCAGTGACGTAAAAAGGCTTGCTGCAGCCTCAACCTCCTGGGTTCAAGTCATCCTCCCACCTCAGCCGCCAGAGTAGCTGGGACCACAGGTGCATGTCACCACACCTGGCTAATTTTTAAAATTTTTTACAGATACGGGGTCTCACCATGTTGCCCAGGCTGGTCTCAAATACCTGGGCTCAAGCAATCATCCTGCCTCAGCCCCCCAAAGTGCTGGAATTATAGGCATGAGCAGCTGTGCCTGGTCTATAGGGTAAAAATTTTAAGGGCAAATATAATACAGTTCCTCTTTCCTCTGTATGTTCTGCCAATTCCCACTTCAACTTTCAGTAAAAAGTAAAGGGTTGTGAAAATAAGACTGAGTTGACAATTTTAAAACTGGCTAAAATAAAAATGAAAATTATGAGGACCTCAGGCATTTTTCAAAATAAACTAGAAAGAACTTTCCTTCTGATAGTCCATTTACGAATAGCAAAGTCTGTCATACAGGGATTCTCAATTCCTTCAAAGACTACAAAGAAATACAGTATGACAAAGATACAGTGTTAATTGGTTAAATTTTTACATAAGCATAAAAACTACTTACTCTTTACAAACTTGATATTGACCAGAAGGCAGTTTTTCATCTAATATGTTTGAAAAATCAGCAGTTAAGTAAAAAATATCAAGACGATTTTTGGAACACTTTAATCAGCAGTATAGAAGCATACAAATGAATTTTAAAATAAAATCAATGCATCAGTGAGTAATATCTAATATGAAAGTACTCACATTTCACGATGAGACTATGATCAGATGCAGAAAGGCAAAGGTCTAAATCCCAGTAGACAAGGGATGGGTATGAGGGACAAAGGCCCTTGGACTGAATTATCAAGAGTGATGTCTTCAGCTTTCAGATTCCCAAAGCCCCTGTTGGTAGTTTGTGATAAACATGGTATTTGGTCACAAATAGCAACAGCAGGTATCTCTTGTGTCTAGAATGGGAAAGGAGCTCAGAATCCTGTGGAGACTGCAAACTCCTGACTCCATAAGAATGAGGTGGAAGGTCTGAGAACAGATGCCCTATTCAATTTTAAAGACCTTAGTAAACAAGAAAAATAAAATTAAATACTGTATGTGTGTTCCATAGGAAATTATTTTTATTTTTTCTTTTTGCAGGGGAGAACACCACTATATGCAGTTTTAGGAGGAAAAGATAAGAAACATGAATTCTCAGAAGCAGATTTTAACCCCCACAGCTCAAGGGTTACATTAAAAAAGAGAAATGAACTGCTGCTGAAATTAGAAGCAAGAGAACCCGCCCTGGTCACATCCACTGTCAGATGCAAAAGCTTTGTGAAGTGTTAGAAACTGGGCTGGGCATGGTGGCTCACGCCTGTAATCCCAGCACTTTGAGAAGCCGTGGTGGATGGCTTCTGGGCCTTTTGGCTAAGATCAAGTAAGAAGCTGTGGTAGGCGGATCACCTGACATTAGGAGTTCGAAAGCAGCCTGGCCAACGTGGTGAAACCCCATCTCTACTAAAAATACAAAAATTAGCCAGGCGTGGTGGCGTGTGCCTGTAATCCCAGCTACCCGGGAGGCTGAGGCAGGAGAACCGCTGCAACCCGGGAGGCGGAGGCTGCAGTGAGCCAAGATTGTGGCCCTGCACTCCAGCCTGGGTGACAGAGTGAGACTCCGTCTCAAAAAAAAAAAAAAAAAAAGAAAGAAAGAAACTGAGCATACCCATTTCCAAGGAATTCAACACCATTGGTGAACTCTTTTTCAAACTGAAATCAAACTCTTAGATAACTGCATTAGATCCTTTACCTCCCACACTGTAATACTCTGAAAGGAAGAGCCAATCAGAATTTTTAAACACTGGAAATTTCTACATTTTACATGTTGGTATAGAGAAGGAAACCACTTTTTTTTTTTTTCCCCCTGAGACGGAGTCTCACTCTGTCACCCAGGCTGGAGTGCAATGGTGCAATCTCGGCTCACCGCAACCTCCACCGCCTAGGTTCAAGCAACTCTCCTGCCTCAGCCTCCCAAGTAGCTGGGATTACAGACACATGCCAACACACCCAGCTAATTTTTGTATTTTTAGTAGAGACGGGTTTTACCATGTTGGCCAGGCTGGTCTC
Source organism: Macaca mulatta (assembly GCF_049350105.2). NCBI lineage: Eukaryota > Metazoa > Chordata > Mammalia > Primates > Cercopithecidae > Macaca > Macaca mulatta. Next base: position 40,546,649 of record NC_133412.1, on the reverse strand, counting down.
AAACTCCTGACCTCGTGATCCGCCCGCTGCGGCCTCCCAAAGTGCTGGGATTACAGGCATGAGCCACTGTGCCTGGCCTGGAAACTACTTTTGTTTTGTTCTTGAGAGCAGACATAAGAGATGGGAATAAATGGAAAATGTAGAAAATTATTTGGAAGACAGAATTTACTCACTTTAAGTTTCAACACTCATATAAACAAAAGCAGTTGGAAAGAATTCATGTAGGAATTCCCCATAAGCAGAAGGAAGACTGTTTTGTTTTGGGTTTTTTTTAATTGTCCATATTACAACTTAAATTTACAACTTAAGCTTTTATCATTATTTTTAAAAAGAGAGCAGTATCATCTATAGTCATAAATGCACAGCCTACTGAATTTAAAAGAGGCGCACATTCCAGTTTTAGGCATAAGTACAGTAACTACATAGACTTGAACAAGAAATTCCTTATCCAGTACAGATTTTCTGAGCATTTGGCACCATACAGAAAACCATGATTTACTAAGCACCAATCAACTGACCTAAGTTACACTGTAACAGCACCCCTAGCCTAACCTCTGCTTTGCACCATGTCCCCCTCCACACATATCCACCCGGTTTTGGTAGTGAAATAGTACCTAGAAGACATTTGTCCTCATCGGATTTTATTTGAAGGAAGAAGTCAGAAAGGAATCATCTAGTAATAACTTAGTTACAATTTCAGGTACCAGCAGAGAAGCCGAAAAATGAAAATTAATCTGTGTACAAGCTAAAATTGTCCCTAGTTCTGAAAAGAGAATAGTCAGAACCTAGAGAGTTCCTTTTTGATTCCAAAGAGGGAGGGAAGGAAGGAAAGAAGGGAGGAAGAGAGGGAGGGAGGGAGGACTTAGACACTAAAACATGCTTTAGGACTCTGCCAAAGTCTTATTAAAAAAACTAAGACAAACCTCATAGTTAACTACTGACAGTGGCATGTGCTTTTAATTATATTCTGAAAATGTGCATGCAAGCAAGGCAAAATTATATCATGGTTCTCATTTACATTTATCATTGCCTCACTATGGGAATATATAATCACATACGGACATCTGTGGATGATTATATACGAAGATGGGCCTTTCAAGATCGAGTTTAAGAGTTCTAGTGTCTTGCTATTCACACACCAATCATGAAGCAATTCACTAGAGCTGTTTTAGGGAATACGGAAATATTTGGGGAAGTCCAGAGGCTGTCTCCTCATCACGTACGAAAATTTTGTAATAATTTCCTTCACCTCCCCCTCTCCCCACAGTAAAGCTCAGCAGTGACATTTCCTTTCCCCTGTCTAGTTATATGAATCACTTTGTACTTTACAACATTTTTAGGGATCCTGTGTTTTTACCTTCAATCAAAAGTGATGCCAAATTATCACTAATACATCTTGACTCTTCTGACCCCCAATCAGAATTTCCCCTCCCCTAACTGAAAGTGACATTTTCTAGTACAAAAATTTTCACGCAAAATGAGGTTAGAATAGAATAAATATGAGTCAGATGAACATGAACTGAAACAGAAAAATGTGCTGGTGCAATCCCTCCCTTAACAACTTTATCTCACAACCCAAGATGTTTAAAAATGATAAACATGGTGACCTATCCAAGAACAACCTGGATATCAAGTTTTCGTTGTTTGTGTTTTGCTGTGAACTAGTTCAGCATGCTTTGCTTGTTATACAACCAAGGATGCCTCTACATCAACTCAGAAGGAAAGACTACAATGCACTGTTCAGGAAGATGGGGCTTTTAGGCCAGGCACTGTGGCTCACACCTGTAATCCCAGCACTTTGGGATGCTGAGGCAGGAGGACTGCTTGAGCCCAGGAGTTCAAGACCAGTCCAGGCAACACAGAGAGACTCTCTCTCTTAAAAAATAAAATAAAATGAGCTGGGCATGGTGGGACACACCTGTAGTCCCAGCTACTTGGGAAGCTGAGGTGGGAGAATCACCTTAGCCTGGGAAGTCGAGGCTGCAGTGAGCCGTGACTGCGCCACTGCACTCCAGCCTAAACGACAGAGTGAAATCCTGTCTCTAAAAAAAAAGAAAAAAACACAGGGCTCTTCATGATGATGAATGATCAACTAGGGGCAACTCCCCTTCAGCCATGACAGATATGAGATGTCTATCAATATCTATCATGACCAGTCACTAGTCACAATTGACTAGTGTCAGTCAATATGTGACAATATTAAAAAAAATGTGGTGCTTGGCAAAAAAGTCCACCAAAACTATGACTACATTTAACTGGAAGTTAATTTTGAACTCTATCACACTACCTGTACTTTTAAGAAAATACATTTAAAGAAAGTAAATACTAAACACAGTATCAGGAAGCTTTATAAAGGAAATATCAAACTACGGCTCTCTCTAAAGTCTTCCTTAAACATTCTTTCCTATTCTAATGGCCATCAAAGTTAAGGATATAAAAGAGTTAAACAAGAATCTCAATGAGAGAGATGGTGAACATATACAATCTGGGGTAGAACACAGTTACAATATCCCAGGACGTGAGACAATAATCTCCCAACCTCCTAACACAGAAAGGGACAAGAATTCACTCAATCTGGCTGTAGTTTCAGGAACATCTGTGAAGCATTTCCCAGTATTCTCAGTAATTTCTACACTTCCGATCTACAAAGGATATTCTACTATTTGTTCTCTTGTCAAAAAAGAAAAGTTAGGCCAAAAGAGATTTTAACACAGAACACTTAAGCTAATAAAAGCAGAGCTGGTCTTTCACTTTTATTTGGGTTTTTGCAGATAAGACACACATCTCAAACCAACCATAGAATCCTCCCCCAAACTCTTTCCCTGCTGTTTATCTTTTGATATTGCAAGAGCTCTGATGGGTCCCTTATGTAGTGGTCTCTTCTGGCAAAAGAGGTTTCCTCAGGTTGAGTTGAGCTCCAGCTCTTCAAAGCTAATCAGAACCACACCACACAGTATCTCGAGTATGCTGCTAGAAAATGCCTGTGGTGTGATGTTAAGGAGACAATTAAATTTCTCTTTGTTCTCTTCAGAAGACAATTACATTTCTCATCTTTTATTTGCATACCAGCCACTCAATAAAAACCAGCCTACAGCCTAGTGAAAAAAAGAAGGCCAAGAATGGGCCTTGCCCACAGCTGCAGCTACCACCCACTATTTGCCCACCCCTTTCTCAATAGAAAAGTCAGGGGGAGGCCATGACACACACCTCCTCCTCCTTTCAGGGTCTTCTATGTCAGAAACCCTCCACATTCCCCACGTCCAAAACTGTCTCAGTGCTTTGGTGGGAAAAAATTGAAAAATGATCCACAGAAGGTTGGGAAGCTGGAGGTGGAAGGTACTTGGGCAGCACTGAAGGTTCCCTTGTGCAGACAGCAGGAGGCCTAGCTGTGGCACTACCTATCTCTTACCCAGGTTTGCTTTCACACAATTCAATCTCAGTAACAAAAGATTTTAGGGGAGAGAGTAGAGGTAGACAAAGCAGGAAGAAGAAACAAATTCATTAAGGAAACATTTTGTAATGAAGAATGAAAGTGACAGTGCTGTGTGCAGCACAAAGATGGCTTTCTCAAACACACAGAGAAAGCCTCATTGTCTAAATCAGGCCAATGTTCACAGGGCACTGACAGCTCTAGAGAGGGCCAGAGGCAAAGAAACTGTAGCCTCTTACCTGGGGAAAAAGAAGATTTTTAGGGCCTCTTCTGTCAAAATAAAATAAAAATCAACTTTTCACAAAAGAAAGCCAATGAAACATGCAACTTCTCCACTTCACCACCACAACCACAGCAGGCCTGAATCCCACTCTGAGATGTCTAGAGTTGCAATCTAAGATTATTTTTTCTTTAAAAGATAAATGGTCATTCTCAGCAAACTAACACAGGAACAGAAAACCAAACACTGTGTGTTCTCACTCATAAGCGGGAGTTGAACGATGAGACACATGGACACAGAAAGGGGAACATCACACACTGTGGCCTATCGGGGAGTGGAGGGCAAGGGGAGGGAGAGAATTAGGAGAAATACCTAATGTAGATGACGGGTTGATGGGTGCAGCAAACCACCATGGCACATGTATACCTGTGTAACAAACCTGCATGTTCTGCACATGTATCCCAGAACTTAAGGTATAATTAAAAAAAAAAAAAGATAAACGAGCAATCATTCCTAACATGTTTCAGTAAGCAACTATAATTCTAATTTCAGAATCATCAGAAAAAAAATTCTAAGCTAGTACCTTTAAAGGCTCCCTTCTCCAGAAAATGACAGTTTTATTTCATCAAATTATTATTATTATTTTTTTTTTCCACTTTTTGTCTCACAGGCTGGAGTGCAGTGGGGTGATCTTGGCTCACTGCAACCTCCGCCTCCCAGGTTCAAGTGATTCTCCTGCCTCAGCCTCCCCAGTAGCTGGGATTACAGGCGGCTGCCACTACGCCGGGCTAATTTTGTACTTTTAGTAGAGACAGGGTTTCACCATGTTAGCCAGTCTGGTCTCAAACTCCTGACCTAAGGTAACCCACCTGCCTCGGCCTCCCAAAGTGCTGGGATTACAGGCGTGAGCCACTGCACCCGGCCTCATCAAATTATTTCATAATATCATCCTGAAATTTCAGTTGAATGACAATTTTTTCAAGCACCACATATATACCAAGTACAGTATTTGGCAATGCAAAGAACACAAAGACAAAACATGTTTCTGTCCTAAAGAAATTTATCGTGGCTCCCAGCACTTTGGGAGGCTGAGGCCGGTGGATTGTGTGAGCTCAGGAGTTCAAAACCAGCCTGGGCAACATAGCGAAACCCCAGTCCCTACTAAAAATACAAAAAATTAGCCAGGTGTGGTGGCGGGCACCTGTAATCCCAGCTACTTGGGAGGCTGAGGCAAGAGAATCGCTTGAACCCAGGAGGTGGAAGTTGCAGTGAGCCGAGATTCCGCCACTGCACTCCAGCTTGGGCAACAGAGGGAGACTCCCTCTCAAAAAAAAAAAAAAAAAAAAAAAAATTATCGTGGGAGTGGAGGGTTGGGGAAGCAAAGGAAGACGGTTCTACTTACAGGAACAACGTGTTAAGTGCCACATGAGAGACCAAAGTACTACAGAGTACAAAGTCCTACTGAGGAAAGAGAAAGCATCTTGGTGGTTGGGTTGGGGGTAAAGGGAGACAATTCTGAGATAGCCTCATAAAGAAAGTGACGTATGAGGAACATCAGGAAAGGCAGATGTCAACAGTCCGAAATGAGGTGTGTTCCTGGAACCTGCCATTCTGGGCAGAGCGGTACAGCAGTTAATCTTACACTTCTTAATTTTGTGAATTAGTAAAATGCGCGGGGGAGAATAAAAGGTGGTGACAGGGAGAATAAAAGAAGGTGAAAGTCACGCACTATCTATTCCATAAAGTTTGCTTAGGGAGAAAACTTATCTCCCTTAGAGAAACAAAATAGCAAGAATTCTATTACAATAGTTTTTTTCTTTCACAAATGACAGTGAGATAATGACCATCTATTACTACCAGCATTTTATAAGTAAAGGACCATTTTAATTCCAAAAATGTAAGAAGCACATCATCTCAGAGACTTAAAAATGATATTTCTTCTCATGTAAGGGCCTCTAAAACCCTTATACTGGTCAGGTGAAAATGTGGCCACAGTCCACCCAGCACAGATGTTGAGGGTCCCTGGATGAGAGTTTAGGATTCCTGTAAAAAGCAGAGAGAGATACAGCTGCAGCCACACTGTAGGGAGTTTGGAATGATAGGCCAATGATGATATATTCCAGTGGACAAAGTAAAAAATAAGATTTTTAAGGGAGGGATAAGGGATTAATATGATCATCAGAGCTATGCTCTAAAACTAATTTGCTTGAAGTATATAGAATGGAATTGGGGAAGGACACTGCTCAAATGAGACTGGAAGTGCTCGGGTCACTTAGGAGGATACGGCAAAGTCCAGGAGAGAGGTATTGAGGGCCTAATTTAGGGTGGCAGAAGAAAGAACGGAAAGGACTTGGCAACAAATTGTACATAAGAATTGAGGAAAAGGGGCCAGGCGCGGTGGCTTACGCCTGTTATCCCAGCACTTTGGGAGGCTGAGGTCCGCAGATCATGAGGTCAGGAGATCGAGACCATACTGGTCAACATGGTGAAACCCCGTCTCTACTAAAATACCAGGAAAAAAAAAAAAAAATTAGCTGGGTGTGGTGGTGCGCGCGTCTGTAGTCCCAGCTACTCAATAGGCTGAGGCAGGGGAATCGCTTGAACCCGGAAGGCAGAGGTTGCAGTGAGCCAAGATCACGCCACTGCACTCCAGCCTGGTGACAGAGCTAGATTCCCTTTCCAAAAAGAAAAAAAAATTAAAAAAAATTGAAGAAAAGGAGAGTCAAAGATGACTTCCAGGTTTTGAGCCTAGATACCTGAAAAAAAAAAAAGTTAAAAAATATATGACAATTCATGAAAGGGTACTAGATAAAAAGAAGAAATGAACCAGCTGTGGGGTGGGATGCACACAGAGGGGTCTAAGAGAGGCTGGGAAGAGGAGGAAACAGAAAGTTGGGTAGTCACACATGGAAGGGAGCAAGCTTAGCTCTATCACCACGTGGGAGCTTTTGAGCACTTCTACGTGCCCAGCACTGCACTAGGAGCTACGGATATGATGAGAACCATGATAGATCTGGTATGTGCACTCGCAGAGTTTACAATCTGGCAGGAGAGACGGACATTAATGCAATAATCACACAGACGGGTATAATTACAAATTTTATTGAAGTGTCTAATTCCTAAAAGAGAAAAAAAGGAAAACATAGAGAACAGACACTTGGAAGTGACTTCCATTAAAAGGCAAAATGAGAGACTACCCATGGAAAGGGGAGGCGTGGTTAGAAGAGTAGGAAGTATGCTGGAGCAGACAATTCCTGGAAGCCGAGGGAGGAATGAGTTTCAAGGAGCAGATAATAATAAACAGTGTGAAATGCTGCTGAGAGGCCAAGGATGACAAAGACTGAGAAAGGACCCCTGGACAGTTGTTAATAAGCAGGTCATGATGACCTGAGTGCAGTTTTGAAGGGGGCAGAGCAGGGCTTTGAGGCGTTAATGAGTGAGGAGATGGGGGACAAGACTTACTCTTTCAAGAAATCAAGGAACAAGGAAGGAGAAAGGGGAGATGGGTGACTTGAGAAAGCAGTGAGTTTACGGGATATCCTATTTAGAATGAGGATGATTTCAACAGGGTTGAAAGCAGAGCAGAAAGGGCAAGCAGAGAACTAGACAGAGAAGACAGAGGATGGAGGAGAGGAGGGGAATGACTGTCAGGGCCAGGTCCCAGGAGAGTGGGAAGGTATTATTACATCAAGCATACCAACCAACAGGTTAGCACTGGCTCCTTGGAGAGAAGGGCGAAAGAAACAAGGAAAGGTGAAAATATCCAGAAATCAGAGATGGAAGAAAGGACGCTGGGGAAGCACTTGTTAGGGAATAGGGGATCTTTTCAGGAAAATGAGGGGGAGAGGGGAGTCTTCTGCTATGATTTCAGTGAGACACCAACAGCTGGGACTTAAGGCGATTGCTATGGGCAATCAACTGCACAATCATTAAAAAAAAATTTACTGAGGGCCTTCTCTGCACTAGGAACTGTACATATTTATGTGTGGCATAAATGAAGTTAGCAGGCATTTGCTACTATAGATAAATACTCTGGGTAAAAAAAGAAATGGGCTGATTTTATTGCTTTCACATCTAGAAAAAGACCGTAGGCAATAATAGGTGATAATTACACATCCTTTGAAGCGCATGTATGTGCTAATGGAGGAGATATCACTACTGCAGGAGCCCAAGAGTCATTCCTCAGAAGGAAATACATGGTGTTAGTTCACTTATTCCAAAAACAGATACTGTGTGCCTAAGCACCAGATAAAAGAGCTCTGAAGACGCCAGTCATAGTTCCTGTCCTCCGGGAGCTTCCAATTGGGTATGACAGGCCCTGAAAGCTCCTGCTCTTCCACCATGAAGGCACATTTCACTGCTTTTACTGCCCATGAACTAAACTCCCCATCACAAATCTGTATGTTTTATTAGAAAGTAAAACTCTCACCATCTGAACATTTTTTACAATATGCTTTTCTGGGTACATCAAAATTTTAGGGAACAGACTGGACCCGAGAGTTTCATGGCATGGGTTTTCAGTGCCATTAAACTTCAAAATAAACTCTCTTAAAACTGCTTTTAAAATTATAAATCAAATGTGTCACTTCTTATGAACCTGACATGTTTTCAGAGCAAAGAAATAAAATAAAATGTGTCACTTCCCTGAACGTAACTATAGTCAGAATAAAATCTGTCCTCCTTACACCGCCCCCCTTCATGCCCTTGTCCCTAGTGTGTATTTTTTTTTTTTTTTTGAGACAGGGTCTCACTCTGTTGCCCAGGCTGGAGTACAGTGGTGCCGTCATAGCTCACTGTAGCCTCAACCTCCTGGGCTCAAGTAATCTTCTCACTTCAGCCTCCTAAATAGCTGGGACTACAGGCACATGATCACACCTGACTCATTTTTAAATTTAATTAATTAATTTATTTTTATTTATTTATTTAGAGATGGATTCTCACTCTGTCACCCAGGCTGGAGTGCAATGGCACGATCTCGGCTCACTGCAACCTCTACCTCCTAGGTTCAAGCAATTCTCCCGCCTCAGACTCCCAAGTAGCTGGGATTACAGGCGCCCACCATCATGCCCGGCTAATTGTTTTTGTAGAGACAGCGTTTCACCATGTTGACCAGGCTGGTCTCAAACTCCTGATCTCAGGTGATCCACCTGCCTCGGCCTCCCAAAGTGCTGGGATTACAGGCATGAGCCACTGTGCCCAGCCAATGTTTTTCTTTTTTATAGAGATGAGGTCTCCCTATGTTGCCTAGGCTGGTCTCTAACTCCTAAGCTCAAGCGAGCCTCCCACCTCGGCCCTCCAAAGTGCTGGGATTATAGACATGTGCCACTGCACCCAGCCCTCATCCTTGTATGAGAAAAAGTGTTAAAGGGAGGAAATCACACTTGATGTTCACTTATGCACATTTATTTTCCTAAATCTCTTGAGACAGTTTAAAGATGAAAAAGAAACTAACAGCATGTATTGATACTGTAAAAGTATGATTAATGACTTTTTTGAGATGGAAGTATCACCTTGATTATTAGGGAAAGAAAAACCTATTAACTAACTTTCAAGTTGGGTAATTTACTCCATTAAAATCAGCTTCCGTGTTTTAAGATTTAATGTATTGTTCAAATTCATGTATGCAAACAAACTCATTAAAATTCAGGAGATTTCACTCAGAAACTCACTGTACTTAAAATTCAGGGCCCTAACAGAGGGTATTGAACTAGAATATTTAAATGGAAACATTTGTCCCTTCTAGACAGGGTGTTCTACGCTGTTTTTTGTTTATGTTTTCAGCCAAAGTAGGAATTCAAGATGCCCTGAGAGTCTGCAGCAATTGGAAGAACTTGCTCCTTATATTACACTAACATGATGCACCCGAGGTCACGGGCTGATTTTCAATGCCTCCTTACACCCGCTGATGTAGGGGATAATTATCATCACTCTGGGGATGAGTTTAAAGACAAATATTTCTAATTCTAGCTCTGTAAAATGCATGTAGTCCTAAACTTTATTAAGAAGTAATCTTCTAGAAAACTTACATTCCTTTAAGTAACCAAAATGAATGCTCCCGCTCATATTTTGTAGGGAACTCATGCTAACAGGTGCTTCTTATGTTACCTGGATTAAAAAAAAAAAAAAAAAAACTCTCACCATATACTGAGCCTGACCGCGTGATAGGCCCTGTGCTTCATTAATGCTTTACCACAGTACTTCATTCAACCTCCTCATGACAATCCTCTGCAGAGAAGAGGAACTAAGGGACCACGCAGGTTAAAAAACCACATCGAGGTCACCCAGCTGGTAAGGAGTGGCACCCACAGTTCACCCTGCACCATACCACCTCCCTGAAGATTATGAATCAGAAAAAATACTTCTGAGTCACTGTTGGGATAGAAAAAAAGAATGGCAGTTAAAAATGGATTCTGGAACTAGACTACCATTTACTAGCTATATGACCTTGAAAGGTTATTCAACCATTCTGTGCCTCAATTACCTCATTTGGAAAATGGGGATAACAGAACACAACTAAGACGCTGTTGAAAGAATTAAATGGGTCAATAACATTAAATAATGTTAATGTCTAGAATTTGGTATACAGTAAGCATTCAATAAATGTTAGCTCTTATTAAAATCAAGTGCTATAACAATGAAGCCCCCAAAGACTACCAAGGTTCTTATAGCTGTCTGGACCTACCCTCAGTGAACTAGGGGCTGATTTCATTCATATGAATTTACACACACTTTTTGTGTGTGCTTCCCATGTGCCAAACATATCACATACACAGTAACAGCATTCAATTCTCAAAAAATAAAATAAAATAAAAGTCCTAAAAGGGAGTTACTATCCTTCTCATAATAAAGAAAATGGCTGAATAATTTGCCAAAGGCTCTCAAACAGGAAGTCGTAGAATCAGAATTTGAACTTTGGAGTTTCTATCTCAAAAGCCCAAGTTCTTTTAGCTACACCATTATTTTGAGTCCTTATATCTACTTTTTCCATTTTGTCAGTGAGTCCATTGGCTATAACTTAGGATCACAGTTTGGACAGAGACTTTGTATCTAGTGTATCTAGCACAACATTTCCTTTTCACACATGAAAAAATAAAAGCCCAGGAAGTTTACTGTCGACTTGTCTGAAGTCATATAATGAATGTCTTCCATAGTCCCACACTGCCACTTTTTCCTCTCCGATGTTGGTGGCCTGCCTCCAAGAGGCCCTCAGCCCTGCTCCTAATCCTTTGGGGTCATAGAGAAACCAATGACCACTGCATAAATCAAGACTATAAAGGCTAAGAGAGGGCTCAGAGACTTAACTATGAGGCAAGCTCATGCATTTTAGCAAGTGGACTCTTATATCAAAAGTTGAGTTGCTCGGGCTTCCCTACTTTCTGGATCACACTGGCATTACGGAGACTCAAACAAATCAGGTGTTCATCTAGTCTACAGTGCTACTGTGTCTGTGAGGAAAACTTTGCCAAATAAGGTTTTTACAAACAAAAGCTAGAGTAGATAAAATTTCACCCTCAAATAAAAGGACAGGCTGACATGAAGTTTAAACTTAACTTGCCAAAGGAAGGAAGCTCACAATTAAGGTAGCTGTTCCTAGCACTCAGTAGTCTAAGGCCAACAGTATAGAGCATAACAAACCAACAGTCCCCATGTGGACAGAGAACACTGAGATTTCTGATATAATTAGCTTCTTTTTCACAAAAGAGTCAGATTCATAATTAAACTCTGTCCCCTCCCGTTCCCATTCTGCTGTACACATATTTGATTGCTTCCTAAGGGCCTGAGTTAGAAACCAGGAGACAGCCCCAAATCATAAGTCCACTGACCTCCAGGGGCCAAGAGGGAACTTGATGCATGTTTGCATTAGCTATTACTCAGGCTTGTCCAAAGAGAGGTTGATTTCATCTTCCCACTCAACATACTGTTCAAGGGTTTGTTGGTCAGTTTTAATAGTTCTTACAGACCACTGAAAGGGACTGGTCCTATGGCTAAGTGCCCAACACACTGAGTCCCGTGGAAAACTCCAGCACCTGTTTTGAGAGGAACAGGTTGTTGCGGCTAGAGTAGAGCCCAGAACTGAAGTGCGAGGCTCATGTGTTGGCCCCTCTAGCTTCTTACTTGATTAATCAAGTCAATTACCCTCTCAGAACTTTAGATTCCTTGTCTACAACAAGGAGGTATCCATCTCCTTCTACCTTATACGATTATTGAGTAGTTTACATGAAGTAATAACATAAGTGAAAGTACTTATGAAAGTGAAAGTAGCCGGGCGCGGTGGCTCAAGCCTGTAATCCCAGCACTTTGGGAGGCCGAGGCGGGCGGATCACAAGGTCAGGAGATCGAGACCACGGTGAAACCCCGTCTCTACTAAAAATACAAAAAATTAGCCGGGTGCGGTGGCGAGCGCCTGTAGTCCCAGCTACTCAGGAGGCTGAGGCAGGAGAATGGCGGGAACCCGGGAGGCGGAGCTTGCAGTGAGCCGAGATCGCGCCACTGCACTCCAGCCTGGGCAACAGCGTGAGACTCCGTCTCAAAAATAAATAAATAAATAAATAAATAAATAAATAAATAAATAAATAAAGTGAAAGTAAACCGCAAAGGTCCAAGTGAAGTGAATGGGCAAATGATGTTGTCTCTTAATGTCCTAATTGGCCTCCCCATATATGATCCTACAGTGGTTCCCTACTGCTCCAGGATAAAGTCCAGACTCTTGAATGAGGTTAGAAGCCCTTCTGCCCTCTAATGACCCAACTTCACCTCTTGTCAAATCCCCCACTTCCCTGAGGCTTCAATCAAACAAGATGTCTTCAAGTTCCTCCTTCAAGGGCTATGCCATCTCTCTGGTGGGCAGCAGTGGCTCTGCCCGGAGAGCCTCCCTTCCTTTCTCTCTTCCATTCTACACAACTAACTCCTCCTTCAGGGTCCAATATGAGCTGAGGCGTAATTCCCTCCTAGAATCTTTCCCTGACCTCTCCTCTGCACGCTTTCATAACACGTAGATTTACTCCTTTGTAGCCTTTTTCATCATTGTGCTAAAATTGCCTGGATACTCATTAACTCTTGCCCCTTTCAAAATTTTGCAGACCAAAAAGTGTTGAATGAGTGAATTTAGTGAAAATGATAATGACCTAATGTTTGGCATGAGTAGCTGACTGACAAACCAATAGAGTACCCCCACCCCCAACTTCATAAGCAAGGAGGAAAGAGGTTCTTGGAGATCTAGTTAAAATCTCACCCACCCCAGCCACTCCCTTTTAACCCTAAAGCAAAAGGCTAATCAAGGGCCGAATATGTACTTGCATCCCAGATCTCCTAGTCCAATTCCTTCCTTTTCTCCCACAAAATGTTGACTATGCCCAGACTGTATGCCAGACCATCAGTGTCTTTTCATAGCAAGAGAAATGAAGGCAGATGGGGTGTAAGAGAAAATAGATTTGAAATTAAAAAACAAATGCTCAATGTCAGGCTTTGTGTGACCTTGGGCAACTCCAATGCCTCTAGGCCTCAGGCCCACCATCTGTCAAATGGAAATTTAGCACCAGCAAAGGGCTTCCTATTATTTTAGACTATTTTTCACCTACCTCAGCATGAGGTTTTTTTTTTTTTTTTTTTTTTTTTGTCTTGTCTTGCTTTTTCTTTTTGTGGTGACGCATGTCTCACTATGTTGCCCAGGCTGGTCTTGAACTCCTGGGTTCAAGGGATCCTCCCTCCTTGGCCTCCCAAAGTGCTGGGATTGCATGCGTGAGCTACTGTACCTAGCCTCATCATGTTTTATAGGAAGAAAATGAGACTATTTGAAAATGCTTTATACATTTCTTCTCAAATAAATAGTTTTACAATTTTCAAGAAGTTATTTTTCTGGGGATGTTTAGCTTTATTACTCAAACCAAAGCATTTTAAAGAATAGGATTCAAAAACATTAAGCAATCTCTTTAGTACAACAAAGATTTTAGCCAATTTACAAGATCAATACAGGCTTATTTGAATTAACTAATACTACTTCTTCTTCTGTCTTCATGTCATCAAAACACTAGCGTCTACCAGTGCAAAGAATCCTCATCCACAATCATTAACTGAAGAAAGAAAAGGACAAACCCTTTTACAGACACTGTTTGATTTCACAGACTCACAGAAAGCTGCAGCCAGAAGAGACCTGAAGACCATTGAGGCCTGCACTCACCCTTCATGATCAGAAAACAGTTTAGTCTGATGTTTAAAGGAGGGGCTTGTGCCATGAACAATTCAAAACACAAACCAATTTTTTGTCACAGGCCTACGTACTTTTTAAAATAAGAATTAAGAGATAACTTGAACAAAAAATGGTAAATCATATAATAAGATCACAACATAAATTTAAAATGTAATAGTGCTTATCAAAGTTGAAGGCTGGCCGGGGACAGTGGCTCACACCTGTAATCCTAGCACTTTGGGAGGTCGAGGCGGGCAGATCGCTTGAGCTCAGGAGTTCAAGACCAATCTGGGCAACATAGTGAAGCCGAGTTTCTACAAAAAATACAAAAATTGGTTGGGTGTGGTGGTGCACAAGAGGCCACTAATTCCAGCCTGATGACAAAGTCTCAAAACAAACAAACAAACAAAAAACCCAAAGTTGAAGGCTGAAGGGCCAAAATGAAGACACAACTCTGATGATATTATATATACTTATATATGCATGTTTTTCAACTTAATTATAATGGAATTTTGTGTATGTTAAAGAAATTATTTCACTTTTTCCACAAATTTGTCATCCTTCTATAAGGTTGGAAATTTTCAAAATGATGTAGACAAAATAGCGAAAGGAACAACTCAAATTATTTTGTTTGTGGACAAAACCCCGGTCTGTGTTCACTACTGGCTATGACTGAGACAGGCACCAATTTTTAAAAATTATCTAGTTCTAAATGTAAGAGAAAAATGGAAGTCAAAGGTCACTATTAATTCTCCAACTATTTTACAGAGACGTTTCTAACTCTTCACCCAGTAGTTTACTCCAGCTGCTAACAAAAGCAAAAAGAGACTGAACCAAGTAGCCAAAGAAACAGACAGCGGAAGGGAAATGTTTTCATTTTTCTCTTCCCAACCCAATCCCCTCTCCCTCAGTCTTGGTACGGGTGAGGTGCTAATGGACAGCGAAGTAAGAAAGTGGTTGGAGTCATTCCAAAAGGGGAAAAGGTGACTTTCAATAAAGAATTGTTTTCCATGCTGTATCAAGATTTTACTCAGAGCTATTTAGAGGAGAAAAAGTAAATGATTCCTTGTTGAAAACCATAAACAGCTATCACATCCAAATTCATAAGTAATAGACAAATTACAGAAGGGTTAGTTACTGACATCTCACAACACAAACTCTTTTTTTTTGTAATGGATTTTGTGTATTCGTATGTATGTGTGTATAAGGAGATTAGAGTATGCTGCAATATCCATTCCAGATAAACAAATATTGCATAAGAAATGCATTTACAATTCAACTTCTAATATATCATCCAATACTTCACATGAAAACTTGACCATACATCTTCAGAGACTGTCCTTCCACTTTATACATCAGAATAACATCTATGATTTATTAAAATAATTACCGCCAAGTTCTTCGCCAAAATATGCAAAATTATAATGAGATATGGGAAGCCACGCCAGTCCTAGCTCTGCCAGCGGAAGGCCGTGCAATACTACATGTTGCTTAACAGCTCTGTGGATGGTTTTTATCATGATGAAGTGGGATTCCATACCCAACTGAGCTGTTGCAAAGTGCTTTGAAATCCTGCAATACTGTCACGAGACCACAAGTAGTACCATTATCCAGGCTTTCTCAGAGGTAGCAAGCCTAAATATGATGAACATGATAACAAGCAGAGTGTTAGCACTTTCCCTGAGAGCCAAGAATTAAAATTCTGGGCTGAGGAAGATGGGAGCTCCCTGGAAAATGTCCAAAGTTACAGTAACACGTAAATACCAAAGTGCCTAGTTAAACTAATGCTAAATGCCACAAGTAGGACAGCAAGAAAATACTTTCATCACAGCTAATTGAGCTGCTGTGGAGAACCTGGTTTCCAAACTATTTCCACCACTTTATGTGGCCTCCCAAAGGAAGTCCCAAGCAACTAAGTAACTTTTTTTGAAAAGTAGATTTATTTCTTCCTCTAAGGACAATCATGTACCTACCTCCTTTCAGGTTCTTATTAATTCAACTCGAAATAAGAAAAATCCCAAAACACAAAACTGAACATAGGAAAAGGGCACCTCTCCAGACATACTATATCTAATAATTATTTACTAATATTACTAATACTGAAATTTAGCCATAACATATTGGACAGCAAATAGCTACCTAATCATTTTAGAACACAGCAAATGTGTAGGAAGTTGCCACCCTCCCTCTCTTTCCCTACTGTCCATGGCAGACATTAGAAATCCATCACAGCCCTCAGCCTTGCAGAGCTCAGACGGGACCTCAGAACTCAACAAAAAACAGCATTCCTGGCAGCCACTATCAATCCATCAGGATTGATATTTTTCATCCTAGCTTTGCATATTCCTCAACATACTACGCCAAAATATTGAAATGGGTCTTTAAAGAAAGCCACTGCAGCCAGGTGCGGTGGCTCACACCTGTAATGCTAACACTTTGGGAGGCCGAGGCAGACAGATCACTTGAGCTCAGGAGTTTGAGACCAGCCTGGACAACACAGCGAAACCTCGTCTCTATAAAAAATACAAAAATTGGCCAGGCGCGATGGCTCAAGCCTATAATCCCAGCACTCTGGGAGGCCGAGACAGGCGGATCACGAGGGCAGGAGATGGAGACCATCCTGGCTAACACGGTGAAACCCCGTCTCTACTAAAAAATACAAAAAACTAGCCGGGCGAGGTGGTGGGCGCCTGTAGTCCCAGCTACTCGGGAGGCTGAGGCAGGAGAATGGCGTGAACCCGGGAGGCGGAGCTTGCAGTGAGCTGAGATCCGGACACTGCACTCCAGCCTGGGTGACAGAGCAAGACTCCGCCTCAAAAAAAAAAAAAAAAAAATTAACCAGGCATGATAGTGTGCACCTGTGATCCCAGCTACTCCGGAGGCTGAGGCAGGAGAACTGCTTGAGACCAGGAAGCGGAGGCTGCAGATTGCCCCACCACATTCCAGCCTGGGCAAAAGAACAAGACTCTGTCTCAAAAAAAAAAAAAAAGCAAAGAAAAAGAAAAGAAAGCCACTTCATGACAGTTTCAAGACTAATGATCATTTTTTCCCGTAAGATGAGAATAAAACATAACCATAAACATCAACACTACAGACATATGCTATTCCAGTGAGATACACAAGGGGTCTATATAAAAATATTTATATAATTTTTTTTTTAATAGAATTTGGCCTTATTCAACCCAAACGCCTAGTCCAGGTCTAATCCACTCACTACCCTGTCACTCAAATGAGTGCTGGGCAGAACACAGACACAAACACAGCTCCATCTGCTAATTAAAAATGGGCATGAAACTGTTAACAGGCATCTGTTGCATTGTTTGAAGCTAATGGGCAGAGACAAAGCTGAAATGGCTCTTATAATGCAAACCCAGTGATTTCACTCATTTTCTATTTGGTATTTATGTTAGTGGGGGGTTGGAAGCTGGTGTTAAAACAGCTTATTATGGAGACTGAAAGATAAGTGAAATATCTTTGATAATCTAAAACAACCCTTTAAAACTGATTATGGAAAGATATATAGCATTTTATACTGGGGGAAGTAACATTCCTGTGTTAAGAGTCCAAATTAAACACTTTTCATCTTAACTCAAATATCATCTAATAATCTACAATATTGTGAAAGAGAAGAGTAACAAATTCAAGCTATGCTTTACAGCTCATATAGGGCTTTCACAATTCATCCCTTCATCCATTCATTCATCCAGTGTGTAGACATTTAATACAGGCCTTGGAGATTTAAAAGGTGAACATGACTTGATTTTTGCCTTAAGGAGCTCACAGCAACTCTGAAAGGTAGACATAGTATTCTTACACTATGTTATAAGAAACTAAGGCCCTAGAAGGATAACTGACTCCCCAAAGCCCACAAAGCTAGAAGAGCAGATGCCCCGTGGCTCTTAATTCAACATGCTATCTCCATAATGCCAAACATGCCAGTCCACTTCATCTGCCCGTAAAATGAAAATAACTTAAGGCTTTTTCATGTCAATACCAGCTCTGATAAAGGATCTATTTTAAAGTACTGGAACCAGCACACATCCTTGATGGCCATGCCTGCTTTGCAAGCTGGTAGCTCACAGGCGTCATCTAGCCCACAGACATGTCTGTTTGGCCCTTACTGTAATGACTCTCACATTGTTTTTTGTTTGTTTCTATTAATTGCCCATAAAGTTCAATTTTTATGAGAAATTTTCAGCAAATCTTGAAATACGTGATGATTTTCCAGCATGGCAATGGTAAAGCTGCAAATAAAAAGCAGCCACTACCTCAGAGAGGGGAATACATACAATCCAGGGTCCACATCACACCCTGCTGCTTCCCATTCTGGTCCACTCCCCTTATTCATAGTTCCCACCAGACCCAATTGAGTTTGCAACCCCTAACCTAGGCAGTAAGAATCTACAATCTTACCTTGAATTTCCCTTTTTATGTTTCTATGGCTACTTGCATTTCCGAAGCTTAGCGATATCATACCCCACATTACTCGCCACCTAAAATCTACTTCCCCATCCTCACCCCAACCCTCTTCTCATGCTATGAAAACTCTATTCCTGCAAAATATTCTCAAGTAACAGTTCTAACACACACAGGAGAGCTGATGTCCAGAGCTGGGCGCAGACAGGAGGACCTAGACTAGAGCCGACCTGAGGCCGACAGCTCCCTACCCATCCACTTCAGGATCTATGGTTCTTTTCAGATTCAGTTATGGAATTCAATTCAAAAATATACTGCTAAATTTTTCTTTGTCCTCACAGACTATTTACCTCTAAAACAATACCTAAACCTATTTCCCTCCAGCTTTTCTCAGTGGATCCAAACAATCTCGCTGCTGTTGCCAAGAGAACCTCCTCCCTGACTTGCTGCCTGCAGAACAGCTGGTGAAGCTCTTCATTAAAGTACACATTCTTCAGACCGATCCATATTTGTACCCAAGACTTAGTTTCCCCATGTCCATCCTTTACATGTAGGAAGGCTTTTTTCATTCACTAGAACATGGATTGAAGAGATGAGTTTAACCCTTTATGATCAAGTATTAAATTCAACTTTTTCTGAACCAGAGTCATTATCAAAGCTATCGCTTAGATGGGAAATCTACTGGCAGCTTTGAAAGAACACAATGACATTAAAATAAGGCTTTATGTACAAAATGTTCAATTTGAACTTGCATGTTCCTTGCATATTTTTGTTTGAGAAGCTGAAACCAAGGAAAACAACTATGAAAATGAAAATCAACTTGCTCTACATATCTGGACTATGCTCAGCCAAATGTTGATATCATCTTGGATAAAAATGTAAATATGACAAAGTTTGTTTTTCAGTCAATAAGTCTTGATAAAAGCTTTGAAATGCTACCAACCAAAAACAGTTTTTAATTTTAAGCAAGGATCAGCAAACTTTCTACAAAGAACCAGTTAGTAAATATTTTTAAGCTTTGTGGGATACATATGGTCTCTTGTGCATATTGCTTTATTTTTTAACAACCTTTAAACAAATATAAAAACCATTCTTAGCCTGTGATCTGCACAAAAACAGACTGCAGGTCACACTTGGCCCATGGGCTGTAGTGTGCCAACCCCAGATTTTAAGGAAAGTGAACCCAAGAAAAATATCCAATGTTACAGAATAAAATGTCTAAAAGTACTCTGATGAGACTAAGCTGCAACAATTACCGACATACCCCCATTCATATGATTTTATTAGTTACTTTATGTATGGAAGAAATTCTAATGATGGGATACACTTTCTTCTCCTAATCTGAAATTATAGACACAGAAAGAAAGGGCAAAGGACTACTATGCACTGAGTTATTCCAGTATAAAGTCCAACAGAACTCAGAGTCATTGTAGTAACATTTGCTATTCACCTGAACAGCCCTGGCTAATCGAAATGGAAATGTCTCAACTTCCCTCACATAAAGGCGTATGTGCAAACTCTACTTCTTCCCTGGAAAAGGTGATGACTTGAATTAATGCGGATAATCATACTGATTAGGAATAGTAGCAGCTCAGTTGTGAAAAGTGACACAGACTTGAATTTGGGGTTTCGCTACAGGATCTGCTATAATCAGCTGTGTAATTTTCAGGGTGTCAAACCTTCATTTTTTTAATTTATAAAATTGGGACAGGAATAAAGTAGATAATATCTAAGACTCTTCCTGCTATTAAGCTATGACTATACTAAATAGTGAAACCACTCAGGAAATACCTAACAGGAAGAAGGGGGCAGGGCAGGAGAGAGATGGCAAAGGGAAGAAGCTCTGATTGTCCTGTCAAGAGGACAGGGCTGGGTTATCTCTTTTTGTTCAGCCAGCACCTTTTTCTGTGTAGAGCCATTTCAAGATGTCGGTATGCCCTCATATCAATATTAAAATGCATCCATTTCCCATAGGAAATATAATCTATAGCTGACTGTATTATCATTCCTAGTTGTCTTTATGTTACATTTTACAGGCATTTAATTAAATGTGTTTTTGTTTGTTTGTTTGTTTTTTGTTTTTTTGAGACAGAGTCTTGCTCTGTTGCCCAGGCTGGAGTGCAGGGGCGCAATCTCGGCTCACTGCAAGCTCCGCCTCCCGGGTTCACACCATTCTCCTGCCTCAGCCTCCCAAGTAGCTGGAACTATAGGTGCCTGCCACTATGTCCGGCTAATTCTTTGTATTTTTTAGCAGAGACGGTGTTTCACTGTGTTAGCCAGGATGGTATCAATCTCCTGACCTTGGGATCCGCCTGCCTTGGCTTCCCAAAGTGCTAGGATTACAGGCGTGAGCCACTCTAGCCAATTAAATGTTAATTATGATTACATAGGGTTTTTTAGAGCCAATAAAAAAAAATTCAATTTTCAAACATTTGAACTGAAAGGCGGGTTGGTCCTAGGCACTGGACCAATAATTTCAAATGGATAAAACATCCCTTCTTCATAGTTAACTAAATTATTGACAGATATCCTAGAAGATCTTCAATAAGTAAGATAAAATAAAATCTACCTTCCACCACCCCTCAAAGAGCAAAAAGAAAATTGAGGGGACCTGCGATATCGGAGAAGATAGCAAAACCTTATTTTATTTACTTATCTATTTATCTTTTAGAGACAGAATCTCGCTGTCTCCCAGGCTGGAGTGCAGTGGTGCAATCATAGCTTACTATAATAACTTTGAACTCCTGGGCTCAAGTTACCCTCCTGCCTCAGCCTCCTGAGTAGCTAGTATTAAAGATGTGCACCACTCCACCTGGCTAATTTTTTAATTTACTTTTTGTAGAGATGGGGTCTTGCTGTGTTGCCCAGACTGGTGTCAAACTCCTGGCCTCGAGTGATCTGCTTCAGCCTCCCAAGTAGCTACGACTACAAGCACACACCACCACGTTTGGTGAATTTTTGTATTTTTGTAGAGACAGAGTCTCGCTATGTTTCCCAGGTTGGTCTTGAACCTGGGGCTTCAAGTGATCCTCCCACCTCAGTCTCCCAAAGTGCTGGGGTTACAAGTGTGACCCCAGCAATAGCAAGACCTTAGAGAAGTGAGAAGAAGAAAGTATCTGTGAGACAACTGTATCTGGAATCAAAATGACTAATTGTCTCCTTCCCTTCTTGATGACAGAACCCCTAGCAAAACAGTGTCGAAAGATGGCAGATTCCCGTTTTTAAAACTACTAAAACTTTGACAAAGCAAAACTAAGACTTCAAATGTATCTTCATGGGAAGAAACAGACACCTATACATATCTACCAAAACACATACACACAAACCCCAGGCGTTAAGAAACGCATCTTTCCCGTATGACACAGAGCTTATCAAGTGTTGTCAGCAATGCTGTGGCAGACCTCATCAAAACCCAGTCAGAAAAGCACAGGAACTTACACACTTAGGTACTTCATGACTAGGGAGGAGACGGGCTGTCACCTCAATAACTTCAGATCACCTGGGAATGAGGTGAGGGGCATGCAGGGAGTGGCTGCTAGAGATGTCAACACCCAAAATCTATACTTGTAATCAGTGAAGAGTCTGTGGAACCAGAATGATGCTAACATTCACCTTATTTTCCCAGCTTAATTTTGACTGCAGAGCATTAGGTTTCAGGTATATAAATTCTGCTGTTTGAAGGCAGTGTGCTACCACTTCCTGTTGGAGCTCTGGGGCTAAATAAGAGGTACGGGATTTCCCCTCCTCCACGTCAACTGAAGACACAGCTCACAGCCTCTTTTTACCACATCCACCTCACAGAAAATATAAAGACCAAGATCTCACATGAGATTCACCTCCTTTTCATGTTCACTTCCTATTCTAATCTGTTTCAGAGCACTGGTTTTCATGCCTTCATAGCTGTCACCCTCCAAAGAACCTCATTTCCATCATTTTTTGAAATCCACTGATAGACTTGAACCCTTCAAAATGAAAAGTAATTTTTAAAAGGTACTATTTTAAAAGGAAGCAGACACCCTTAAAGGAAACATGGGACAAAAATTAAGGAAAAAACAGAAAATGAATAAAGCTATCACAAACAAGCAAGTTATCCAAGAAGCTTAACAAAAACAGCATCAGTGAGATTCACTTACTTTCAAGGCAGGAGATACTTCTGGGAGGCTCAAATACAGAATGGACAAAAGGACACCCACTCAACTTGTTAGAAATTATCCTTTACCATCTGTACTGCAGTATGCATTCAACAATGAAAAGTCATTATTTGAGGCTTTGAAATTAATACCAGTGTCAAAAATTAACGCCCTTTAGTTGCTGTACCAGCAGCTACCACCAAATCTTAGGAATATACTTTAGAGATGACATTTAAAATCTGCTTTTTCAGAAAAGAAAAAGTCCCACTCAAGACTGACTGCCAAGAACTTGCAATTCAAACTTCCTTAAGCCCAGACATCATAACACCCAGGAGATTTTAGACCATTCAAGCTATATGAAAGAAGCCAGAATGAGCAAACAAACCATAGCCTTTTCTAATACTTAAAGAGTGTTCTACACCAAATACTCTTTTTTAAAAAAAAGATAAATTATTTTTAAAAATACACAAATATTTAAACACACGTATTACCAAAGCACTAGCTCTCTATTATTTCCCAACCCAGAAATTCATGGGGAAATATGCTCTAAGAACCATATGAAAGATGCCTAAATAAGCCACTATTAGAGGCCAGAAACATCACCAAGACAACCAAAAGCTGAGATATTCTTAAGGTACTTAATTAACCTGCAGCTATTTAACAGGAGAAATGATGTTAAGGTGGTCACTTCTAAGACAGCTTAAAACCAGCTTTGACTTGGTCTTCAGTTTATGGTAAGTTAAGAGATTTTGTTACCTGAACACAGGGTCTTCCAGTACAAAAGTAGAAAGGACAGCTCCCAGCCAAGATCAGAAAGACTCTTGAATCAATTGGAAGTAACTTAGAGGTGTATCACATGTTGTGATTCATTTAACAATAATTAGAACCAAAGCAAAATATACAGGGAGGCAGGTAGAACATAAGATCAATTCCTTGGCTGAGAAGTTGTTAAACATTCAAACCCAAGGATTTAAAATACTGAGAAGTCTTGCTTCTCAGGAGATCATAGTAAAGAGGTGAACCATATTTTCCTGACCACATCATTTCCAAAAGTCACCAATTCCCTTAACATCCATTAACACTCACAGAACAAATTAACGCTCTACAGACATTATTCCATCATTAGTCACATTTTGCTTTCTCCTGCACTTGATCCAAAGGAAGTAAAGAGAACATGGTAATCAGTTACTGGAGCAAGTCCTGCGCCCCACTACTTTCCATTTCCTCTCTTTTCCATCTCCTCTGTCTTCTCTGCTCAACCTCCCTTTACTATGATGTTGCTTCCTCTTTTCCTTTCTGTCTCACACCCAGATCTCCTTTACTTTCTCCACCAAGTATCCTCATTCCGCCCTCTAATCCCTTGAACTCTTCTTCCACCTACAATTTTCTTCTGCCCCCTCCTACGACATCTCGGTCCAGACCTCCTGTGGCCAGCCGTCCCCTTCTTCCTCACCTCCTGACCGCTCATTCCCCTGAATTCCCTTCCAGTTGCCTGGTTCTCACCTCTCTGTCCCTTGTGTCCTCTGTCCCTTTACTTCACATCCCTCTCATTGCCCCATCCCTCATTTCCCCCTTCACATTTCCTTCCTCTCCTGTCTTTTAATCCATTTGCACGTCCACTATCCCCTTCTCTCTCTACACGAGATTTCCTGCGTCTTCCCCCAACACATTTTGTCCCTCAAAGACCCCTCCCTGTCAGTCTGCAAACCCTCTCGTTCCCCCAATACCCCTAGTCCTTGTTCCTCTGTTCCCCTTCCCCTTCCTTTGCCCCCAAGTTACCCCTTCGCCCTAGCCTCACGTTCCCGCTCGCCCCTCTCCCTCAAACGCCCTCGCCCCTCTCAGTGCCCCCGCCACCTTGCAGTCCCCGGGATCTCCTCTCCCGGGCTCCCAAGCGCCCCCCGCCCTCTCCCCGTCCCCTCGTACCCGCCCCCCAATTCTCTCCCCGGTCCCGGGCCGCGGCCCCTCCCTCACCGATGGTGGAGATGAAGGTGGTGTTGAAGGCGTCCTCTGAGAAGCGGAACAGGAGGCAGGTCTTGCCCACCCCCGAGTCGCCGATCAGCAGCAGCTTGAAGAGATAATCGTACGTCTTCGCCATCTTCTCGCTCCGGCCCTCTGACCGGGGAGCCAGAGGAGGCAGTGGAGAGAAGCGAGGAGGGGGCCGCGGGCGAGGGGGCGTGCCCGCCAATCCGCCGCTGCTCGCTCCGCCCCGCGCCCCGCCCCTCCTCTCAGAGAAGGCCTGCGCGCCCCTCCCCGTGAGGCCAATCCGCGAGGGCTTCGTCATCACCGCCCGCGCCCCGGGGCTTCATGGGACTTGTAGTTCCTCCCGGGAGCCTCGGGCGTGCCCCGCGCGGACTGTCCAGGCGGCTCCAGCGGATAAAAGACCTGCTATGGGCGGGGTGACAGGGTGGAGGCGTTTCCACCCGAGCTGGGAAGGGACGCCCCGTTTCGAACTCTGCTGGTAGGGCCACCGGAACTTAACTTTGTAATTTCTTTGTGTGCGGGCGCCTTCCAAATCCAGGACCTCAGAATCAGAGTCCCGTAGTTCCCGCATCTCTTCCGCCGAGACCTGGAGCAGAGATGCTTTCTTTCCTTGGCGCTGCTGTGGCGCAGCCTACGGGTTATCTGCAGAGTGCATTATCCAGCTTCTCCCCCAGGCCATGCCCAGAACCACTATAACCCCCCTCCGGCAGCCCCTCAGTCACAGAGCTGAGAAAGAATGGTTACCATGCTAACTCGAACCTCACTCGTGCCCCCTTCTTCAAGCCACACAGACCAGAGCCAAATACGATGAGTATTCAAAGAATCTTTTACGCTGATCGCTCCTCTCTCCTCGCAGGAGGATGGATTTTTAAATCTGGGAAACCTTGTGCTACAGGTCTGTGCCCCATAAAACTGCAAGCGTCCTGTGAGGCGGGAACCGGGCCACGGGAATTTAGAGAGTAAGATTTCAATTTAGTCTTGGGTTTGCTGCATAACCGCTGTGACAAGTCACGCAAACACTGTACTTTTCAGTTTTCTCATCTGTAAAATGGATATGAAACAAGATACTTCATAGGGTTCTAGTGAAACTTAAATACTAAATGTGGAAGTTCTTTGAAACCCATAAGGCACTGTTAGCATTGATGGTAATATTCATTAGTCTTCAGTAGGCTCTCACTTAACTGATGACGAATATAGGGGGAAACAGTATTCTGTTATACTCAAGTTAATCCTTTATTATTTATTGTCTTAGGCTAATTCTTTGTTTTGTGGGTGTATTGTTCAGTCCCCTTTCATTTGCTAGTGGCAGAAACCCAACCGGATTAGCTGTTGTGAAAAGGGAGTTGACTGGTTCAGGTAATGTGGAAGCAAAAGGCTAAGGAGGTGTGGGACCAGGAGTCTACCCTGCCAGGGCTCTCTGTCTCTCATCTGTTGTTCTCCCTTGAAAGTTTTAATTTCTAATATGTCAAATACGGACAGATAAAACCCACATAAACAAAAGCTTCTTGGAGTCTTCAATAATTTTTAAGAGGATAAAGGGGTCTTGAAACCAAAATGTTTAAGAACCTCTGGTCCAGACGTTTACCATTTATCTTAGCTATATAAACACCTTCTGGAAGGCTAGAGGTTATTAAGGGAACCAGTGGACTCCACCATTAGTGGAATAAGAAAAGAAAAGAAAAAAAACGTGGACAGTTAGTTGAACAAGCCAGTAGGCTTTTTCAGACACATACTGTGTGCCTTGTGACTTTACGAACAGTACCACTGATAATCCATTCTCGGTCGCATTGTGGCAGAAGACTTAGTTGGCCCTGGAATTGGCCTTCATTTTCTATGTGGGTAAAAGATGAAATGTATCATCATTAACTTATTGATCATACAGTAGCCAGAGGGCGGCGGCTGCTGCTGCTGCTGCTGCTGCTGCTGCTTACGGAATGTCTCATTCCTAGAGTCCACTAGATAGGAACAAAGCTCTAATGAGGTCAAAGTCACAGTGTCTGCCCCTAATGAAGAAGGATTCTGCTCTCTGGCACAGGCTGAGTCTCCTTGCCCAAGCCAGTCCTTGAGCAAGCCTCTGAACGTGACTTCAGCCATGGTCTGAACAGTGTGGATTGTTCTATACCTTCCTCCTCATTCCTGGAAAAGAAGGGGGAAAAATTCCGCAAAGACGAGTGAAATTTCTTTCTTTTTAAAAATATATATTTATGGCCGGGCACGGTGGCTCACGCCTATAATCCCAGCACTTTGAGAGGCCGAGGTGGGCGGATCACGAGGTCAGGATATCGAGACCATCCTGGCTAACACGGTGAAACCCGTCTATACTAAAAACACAAAAAGCCGGGTGTGGTGGCGGGCGTCTGTAGTCCCAGCTACTCAGGAGGCTGAGGCAGGAGAATGGCGTGAACCCGGGAGGCGGAGCCGAGATCGCGCCACAGGGCGACACAGCGAGACTCCCTCTCAAAAAAAAAGAAAAAAAGTATATTTATTAAAATCATGTTTAGTCCCACTGTCTGTATGCAACTATTATCATTCTCTTTCTATATGAATCAAAATGTAGAAATAAAAATGTAGAATAAAAATGATACGGTAAAGAACTTAAGTTCAAAAGAGAAACTAGCATTAGGAATTTTAAAGTCCCTAAATTTTCTTAGGGGAATTTTGTTAATTGGTGGGAATTTTAAAAAATAATAATGTTGTCTTATTTTCACTTCCCCAGTTTTTCTCTGCTACCAAGTATATATAATACTGGGACTTTCTAGCTGGTAAGTTTGGGCACCACTGTTGAACCATTCAAGCATTTTGACATATTGATACTACTTCAAAAAGAATTAGTTTTTTTTCTCTTACACATTATTCATTTTCATATTTTGTGCAACAATGTTATTTAGATATCAGAGTCTGGTAACAGTAACTGAGTACTCTTGAATGAAGGCATTTTGCTCAAAGGACTGAACATTAAGTATATCTGTAGCACTACAGTTACCTAAGGTAGCAGGTTGCTGGTTGCCACTGTTCCTTCTTTCTCTCAGAGCTATCAGTGGACCCCATTTTAAACTCCAAGTTACTATGCTCTGAGTGAACCATATCAATACTTTCTGTCAGTTTCCCAAGCCCACCCTATAAATACTACATGACTGCAGAGCACTAGGCAGACCAGCACATTCAATTTGATTTAGCGAATGTTTATTGAAGCCTTCTATAGGGTTAACATTGTACATGACAGCTTGACTACAGTAATCTAGATGTCCAAGGAGTCTACCTGCTGTGAATTTTGTCAGACCAACACTCTTTCTGCTTTTGGAAAGCCACTCCTCTTTCTAATGGTGACTGTGAATCATGTCACTTCACTGCATATGCCACAGAGGTAGGCATATGACCCAGGCTGCGTCAAGTTCTTCGAACTTGACGAACTGCGTCCGAGTTCTTCCCTGTGAATTTTTAAGGAAATGGGTTATTGCTGAAAGGTCTGTCTGGTATGAGGTCTGTGTGAGCTTTTGGCTGGTTTTGATCAAAGTTTTAGTTCATTTTCCTGTATTCTCTTGTTCCTGCTCTCCTCTGCGTTTACTTTGTCCTCAGGCTAACTTTCCTCATGGTAGCAAGAAAGACTGCCATGTTGCACAATGCCAAAGGCATTATTCACTCTTCACAGTAATGTATTCATCTTGGGGGTCCACCCCCAAGATTCTACAAACATAGTCTTGAGGGTCTGTGTGTTCTCTAAGCAAATTTTCAAAATAATTTAAGAATTATTAAACTGGTTTAAGTTGCTCCGTGACACTTGAGAGCAAGAAATGTCACCTTTCTTAATTGCTTTAATGAAATTAAATTTGACTGAGACTCCTACTTATCAAAGGCTGGCAAAACCAATATCAGGTTTTTATTGTTTTTGAGAAAGAGTTTCACTCTTGTTGCCCAGGCTGGAGTGCAATGGCACAATCTCAACTCACTGCAACCTCTGCCTCCTGGGTTCAAGCAATTCCTCTGCCTCAGCCTCCCAAGTAGCTGGGATTACAGATGCCCATCACCATGCCTGGCTAATTTTTATATTTTTAGTAGAGATAGGGTTTCACCATGTTGGCCAGGTTGATCTCGAACTCCTGACCTCAGGTGATCCACCCACCTTGGCCTCCCAAAGTGCTGGGATTACAGGCAGGAGCCACCACGCCCGGCCCAATATCAGTTATTATTGGGACTTTTCCTCTCCTTAATTGTATCTTATAAGAATCCAGGAGCTTACATGGTCCTGAAAAATTAAAGGCAAAGCAGCCTCTGGGAATCAGTGTGTACCCATCTCGGTTGACACTTCTGCCCAGCCACTCTTAGGTTCTGGCCCTCTGCCATCTGTTAAGCACAGCTGTCCCGGTGGGCTACAAAGATGTCCTTTATGGTGATTATCTTCACTGACTGATGACTCAGCTGTTGAATAAGTTCTCTCTCTGTTATTGAATGGTTTGTGTGCTTCTTTGTCTGCTCCCTTAAAAGTTGAGCTCTTTGAGGAAAGAGACTGCTAAGGTATTGCTGCATCCCCAGCATGCTTTATACATAGTAGGTACTCAAGGTGTTCAATGAATAAATGAATAAAGATCTGACTGGCATCTCAGCAGTCTAGCTAATTTTAAAACATCTGGACACCTTTAGTTTATGATTTGCTATAATAGGTGTTTGGGACCTCACTAATACCTTTCTATTTGTACTCTACCTTGTATTTATATGTTATTCATTCGGTAAGTACACTATTCATTGTTGTGTTTAAGAAATCAGCATAATTATATATTATTTTTCTGGTTTGTCAAGATCACACTGAATGATAAGCCCTTAAAAACACCAATTTTTCATATCACCTGTGTGTCATAAAGAAAATGCTATTTAGTGATACTCCAGTGTATAATTCTACAATTATCCTAATCAGAGGGACAAACTGTACCCTTTCCACTCACTGATACTTCCTGAGCAATCACTGGGTGAAAAATGTCCACGCAAACGTTCATTAAGTTCACAGTTTGAAACTAGCTAAGCAAGGCCACCTGGAGGATGCAAAAAGATGTCTCGTGTGGTCCTTGCCCTCAGTTTGCTCCCAGCTAATTGAGGGGAGAGACCACAAGTGAAAAATTCAATGGTAAATGTGAGGCTTGTACACACTGCATTTATCTTGATAGGTCAAGATAAGTTGTCCATTCTGATTGGTTGGCTTTTCATTCGGATTAGTGGGGCATGCATTCTAATTGGTTGGGTGTTGATTTTGATTATTTGAGCATCCATTCTGATGGGCCAGGCTTCCAATCTGCTCGGTCAAGTGTTCCTGCCAAACTGATTGTTACATACTATGCATACCACCACTGAATGCAGAAGTTAGATAAAAGTGAGAGATGATAAGACCCCTACATTATATACATTCTACATAATGTAGAATCAGTGGGAGCCCTGAGCTTGTTTTCCTGCAACTAGATGGTCCCGTCTAGGGGTGATACGAGACAATGACAGACCATCAAGCATTAGATTTTTTTTTTTTTTCTTTTTGGGACAGAGTCTCACTCTGTCACCCAGGCTGGAGTGCAGTGGCATGATCTAGGCTCCCTGGAACCTCCACTCCCCAGGTTCAAGCGATTCTCCTGCCTCAGCCTCCTGAGTAGCTGGGATTACAGACGCACACCACCACACCTGGCTAATTTTTGTGTTTTTAGTAGAGATGGGGTTTCACCGTGTTGGCCAAGCTGGTCCCAAACTGCTGACCTCAGGCGATCCGCCTGTCTTGGGCTCCCAAAGTGCTGGGATTACAGTTGTGAGCCACTGCGTCTGGCCTAGGCATCGATTCTCATAAGGAGTGTGCAGCCTAGATCCCTTGCACACACAGTTCACAATGGGGTTCATGCTCCTCTGAGAATGTAGTGCCACCTCTGTTCAAACAGGAGGCGGAGCACAGGTGGTAATGCTTGCTCACCTGCTGATCACCTCCTGCTGTGTAGCCCAGTTCCTAACAGGCCACTGACTGGAACCGGCCCACTCAGGAGTTGAGGACTCCTGCACCCAAAGGTGGTTTGGAAGGAATTCATTCTAATGCCTCTTATATTATTTCTTTCTCTGATAATAAAGTTGCTGACAATAAAATATTAGTAAAATTCATTCATTTCATTAAGCTAGGCATTGTTATTTTGTGGGATTTTGTGTAAAGTAAGATGTGCAATAAGGACTATGCATTTTGGGTAGAGCTTCTTGTAAACTTGAGTTTTTTGGTTTTGTTTTTTTTTTTTTTTAAGTCTCTTGGGGCCAACTTTAAAATGGACTCTTATCCAATGGCAAAGTCAAGACATGCTGAAACTCACAATCAGCATCAGAACAGGTATTGGGATGCTTATGGTAGTAAATAACAGAATACTAAATGACCTAAATAAAAATACTTAAGTAAACCATAAAAATATTTAACCCTAAACTAAAATTATCAGATATAGGCCTAGTGACAGGTGAGGCTTAATCCAGTAGCTCAAATTATATGCCCAGTTCCTGGTTTCTCTCTGTCAGCATCTTAGCAACACGTCTTCGAAATAGCACTTATTTCAATAGGCTAGCCCCAGGTGGTTGCAAAATGTCTTCCTGAAACTGGTGGGGCTCCTTGCTTCCATATTCACACAGAGCAGAATGTAGAGAATCCTTTTCCCCAAGAGTTCAAATAAATACCCAGGAATTGAGTTCCATGGGCCTTGACTGCCCTTCCCTGAACCTATCCAGGTCCCAAGAGAGTGGCCTCAGTCAACTGATCTAAGCCACTGGGACTGGGTGTAGAGTCAGCCTCACCCTAAACACAGGGTTCTCTTAGTGAAGACTGGAGAAGATAAGGCTAGGAAACCAACAAATGAGCACCATCTGTGTTTGTGTGTCAGATGCACATGGATATTTGTTTGCTTGTTTTTGAGACTGAGTCTCATTGTATTACCCAGGCTGGAGTGCAGTGGCGCGATCTCGGCTCTCTGTAACCTCTGTCTCCCGGGTTCAAGCAATTCTCGTGCCTCAGCCTCCTGAGCAGCTGGAATTTCAGGCACACGCCACCACACCTGGCTAATTTTTTTACTTTCAGTAGAGACAGAGTTTCACCATATTCGTCAAGCTGATCTCAAACTCCTGACCTCTGGTGATCTGCCCACCTTGGCCACCCAAAGTGCTGGGGTTACAGGTGTGAGCCACCATGCCTGCCCATCACGTGGATATTTGTGTCAAGTACTACCAAGTGATGGATTACATTGGAGAAATCACAGAAATGAATCCAGAAAAAGTGTAATTTGTTATTCTCTAAACAGATGGGTTGATGCTTAACTGGGAAGAAGGAAATATGGCCTCCTTGAGGAGGGAATGGGTAGCCCAAAGCCAGAATTAACCAAAGCACTTCGACACCTGGTCTCTTTTCTGCCCTACTTCAGGAATCAGCTAAGGGTATAAAGCCCATTTTGGCAGCAAAGAGTTTAAAATGGGCTTTATACCCTTAAATGGCTCCTGAAGCCAACTTTCTGATTTTTCTATCAGGCTCTGACTAATCTGTCCTGGAACTTTGTAATTGTAAAAAGGACTGAACTCAGCATCAGATGACCTGAGTTCTGTTTCCCGTCTGCCACTAACTAGTTCTGTGACCTTAAACAAGCACAGCCTTTCTGTGCCTCAGTTTCCTTAACTGTAAAATGGGAGGAGCTGAAATCATCCATTCCCATCTGTAAAATCCTTTGAACTCTTGAATCCAGGCCTCCATAACAGATATCCTGAGACCTGGAAGTTCTGGTCTTTCACACAATAGTCTCCTGAGCCACCCAAACACCCTGGTGAATCGGGGGATTTATCAGCAACGTCAGAGGCCTTGTGAGTCCCATTGAGGCCATGTAGGGTATACAGCTAGGAAAGGAGCCCAAGACACCTAGTTCCTTGTTCTAAACAACATTCGATTCACCCTTATGACTCAGTTATCAGTGCTTCTCTCTTTCCAAGGAGCACAAAGTTTCAGTCCTGAGATAGCAACAGTGATTTATTGGGTTGCCAAACTACTGGGTTAAGAGAAAAATGAAATTCTGCTTTGTACTTTGAGCCAACTCCAATCAGATTTCTGCCTGCAATTGCTACTTAATATGAATAATCATAATCATTTCCCGAATAACCTTAAACATAGACATATATATATATTTATTTATATATATATATATATATTTAGAGGCAGGGTCTCACAATGTTCCATAGGCTGGAGTGCAGTGGCTATTCATGGGCACAATCATAGCTCACTGTAACCTCAAACTCCTGAGCTCAAGTGATCCTCCTGCCTCGGCCTCCCGAATAGCTAGGACTACAGGTGCACACTACTGTGCCTGGCTCTGACTTTTTTTTTTTTTTCTAGTTTAACAATAGCAAGGGCTTATAAACAGAGTTAATCACAGAACACGTTGAATTGCTCCAGAACCTGTGATAAAACACCCTGTCCCTTTGTGAAATTCCTTGCTCTCACTGGTTTAGACAGAACTGAAGAGTTAATATGAAATCAAGCAAGACTCTTTGATTATTCACTTTTAAAATTACAAGGATAAATGATGATGATAACCTGATAGAATGCTGAATAAATAAGGCTGAATAGGTGATTCCTTTGGGCCAGGTTGAATATTCAGATTAAGAGAAACTGAGAATGAAATCCCAATCACGTTGTAATTTCCCACCTACCGCTTTCTGAAACTCAAGTAGCTATATGGTCTAATTAGGCTGTTTGGGGGATTATCACATTTTATTTCTGCAATGAAAGGCATCATTCGGGGTTTAATATTTATTGAGGCTTTTATGAAACAGAGAGGTTTCCATATGTCTCTAGAGCAAAACATTTGTGTTTGCCATCTGCTACTCAAGAGTAGTTTTATAGAAAAAGAATGCAAATTGCTTGCTTCTTTAATTACTTTGGGGCTAGGCTATACTATAGTTGGGACTGCGGAATAGCCAGTGGAATTAATTGCTGGGAGAATACCGTTGTTTACTCAGCCACCAACTTAAATAATTCTTTACAAGCAAACTGCATAAAAAGAGATTAAAGCCTAAAATTATTTTCGTTCTTTTAACTCAAGGCAAAGACCAAGTGAAGAGATGTGTGAGATTTTTTTCGAGCTGGCAAAAAGGTGACCCTATCTAGGAGACAAGGCTTTAAGGTCAGTAGAGTATCAGTTCTCTTTTTCAAGACTGACACCAACTGAATCTGACTCATACTTAGTACTTTAAAAAAAATAAAAAATCAAAGGATCTCCTTGAGCTCAGTATCAAAAAAAGTAATTTACTTTTCATCACCAGGAGCTAATTACCTGCGCTCTGGACTCCATACTGTTTGTTTCTCCTTTCCCTCTTCTCACTGGCTTCTCGAACTGTGCATAAGTCTCTATTCAATAACACCTTCACTAGCTTGTAGAGAGTCATCATTAGAAAATATAGTATTTCTAATCGCTTTTGCTTAATCAGGAGTCACTTCAACCATCAGGGCTCACCGAAAAGTAGAAACTCTGGGGCTTAGGAATTGTCTGTGGATTTCAATTGCTGATGCTTTTTCTAGCTTTCCTCACAGTAAAATTTTATTCATCAAGGTTATGAGAATACAGAATGTAAGAAATTGACAGATGAAAGGGACCTAGTCTGCCCGCTGACTAACTGAGATCCTTGATAGGTTATCTAACCTCAATGGACCTCTGACTTCTACGATTACTTCTTGCTTTAAGAGGCCATAAAAACCTGCCGGGTGCAGTGACTCACGCCTGTAATCCCAGCACTTTGGGAGGCCAAGGCAGGCGGATCACGAGTTCAGGAGATTGAGACTATCCTGACCAACATGGTGAAACTCCGTCTCTACTAAAAATACAAAAATTAGCTGGGCGTGGTGTAATCCCAGCTACTCGGGAGGCTGAGGCAGGAGAATTGCTTGAACCCAGAGACGGAGGTTGCAATGAGCCGAGATTGCGCCACTGCACTCCAGCCTGGTGACAGGGCGAAACTCCATCTTGAGAAAAAATGAAACAAAAAACCAATGACTATACAGATGTATTCCAGGGTTTCTCAAAATGTGTACCTCAGAACACTAAGTGAGTCAGCAGGTGCTAGTAGGTGACACAAGAAGAAAAGATTTCAGGGCTAAGCATTTTGAGAAATGCTGCTATCAGTTGTTTAGACGGTGCAGCTTCTCTGACATCAGTGTGCAGAGGCGCAGCTGTGAGTCTCCACGGCAAGGTGTGGCACACGGCTTTCCCCACACTCCAGTCTGATGGTGCATCTTATGGGGCTTATGTCCTGCAGACTGTATGGTAGGAAACTGATTTAATCTAAACCTTTTTTTTTTTTTTTTTTTTTTTGAGACGGAGTCTTACTCTGTCGCCCAGGCTGGAGTGCAGTGGTGAGATCTCGGCTCACTGCAGCCTGTGCCTCACGGGTTCCAGAGATTCTCCTGCCTCAGCCTCCGGAGTAGCTGGGACTACAGGCGCCCGCCACCACGCCTGGCTAATTTTTTGTATTTTTAGTAGAGACGAGATTTCACCATATTGGCCAGGCTGGTCTCGAACTCCTGACTTCAGGTGATCCACCCGCCTCGGCCTCCTAAAGTGCTGGGATTACAGACGTGAGCCACCGCACTCGGCCCTTATTTTTATTTTTTATTTATTTATTTATTTATTTATTTTTGAGACAGGGTCTCTCTCTGTCACCCAGCATGGAGTGTAGTGGCACGATCTTGGCTCACTGCAACCTCTACCTCCCAGGCTCAAGGTATCCTCCCACCTCAGCTCAAGGCATCCTCCCGCTTCAGCTCAAGGTATCCTTCCACCTCAGCTGGGACCACAGGCCCTCACCACCACGCCCAGCTAATTTTTATTTTTATTTTTTGGTAGAGATGGGGTTTCACCATGTTGCCTAGGCTGGTCTCAGACTCCTTGCCTGAAGTGATCTGCCCGACTCGGGCTCGCAAAGTGCTGAGATTAGAGACTGAGCCACCTCCCGCAACATAACCCCCTAGTTTTAGATATGAAAACACTGAATAGCAAAGTCCTACTATCAAGTTGAAAATCAGCATGTTTACAGGAAGCTATGAGGAAAGACGGCAGCATCCATCTCCTGAATTCCTGACAGACTGGCCTGAGAACACCCGTCCCTGCCTCCCAGGTTTCTCCTGAGTCCCAGGGGAGGGCTCCCTGCTGCCGCCTCTGTCACTATCAGATCCACAGAAAGATCAGAGAAGAGGGTGGGGCGCTGTGACGTCTCTCTGTCCTCCACACTTGGGGAGGCCGCTTCACCCTCAAGCTCTGGGGCACTGGCAGATGTGGTACTAACCTGGAATGAAAATCACCTTCTGTGCAGAAGCATATTTACCCGAAATTCTGAATGAACATTCTGAATATTGCGTTTTTGAGAAAAAGACTAATGTCAAGTAATTAAACTAACATTGGCATTTTTTGCTTTGTCTTATTCTGTATTTTGAACGAATTATAGGCTAGGTTAGAAGGTCAAATCACACCCAGGCTAATTTCCCACGTTGACATTTAAAGTGCTATAAAAATGATCTGCACAATGAAATGTTTTTACAGAAAAATTATTTAAATTTCTTGAGGGCATGAATTATATTCACATTGTATCCCTAATGACTGACTAACACAGGCTTGGCATATATTAGCCACATAGTGACAAATATGTTTGCATTAATTAGTAAATTATAATCTACTAAGCAGGTTTTAATAAAATTAAATAATGGTAATAATACGCTCACAGCACTAATGGTATCCTACCTTTTCAGATTAATTGGCTTATCATAGTCAAGGACCATGAATTCTGGTTAAGGCTTATTAACAGAGGCTATTTAACAGTTTTCACTTGTAATCTCCTGGTTTCATAAACATGTTCTTTCAGGTGATAA
The DNA here is from genome assembly GCF_049350105.2 of Macaca mulatta. NCBI lineage: Eukaryota > Metazoa > Chordata > Mammalia > Primates > Cercopithecidae > Macaca > Macaca mulatta. The sequence goes on along the minus strand of NC_133412.1, from coordinate 40,510,397 downwards.
TAAGTGAGATCATTTCTATATTTGACTTTTCAACACATACACACAGAATTGGAATGAGCTGGTAGTTATCAAGTCCTATCTTCCAGTCACTGAAGAATTCCCTGTACAACCACTTGGTCTATGCTTAAACATCCCCATAGATAATGCACATAATAACAACCTTGAAGAAATGTGTGATCCTGGAGGGCCCTCTGAGTCATCAAAGAAGGATTAAGTCATGTTAGTAAATGATAGTTTGTGTTCTATAGTTTCATTCATTCAACAAAAACTCTTTCAGCACCTATAATATATAAATCAACTTGCTAGATACCATAAGAGGAATAAAGATGAAACTCACACAGACCACTCAATAAGAAACCTATGGCCTTCACAGGAGGTGGGACCCACACTTAAATAGTTAAAATACTAGGTAGAATTATGATATGCTGGTAATGTACTGTTGTGCTAGTTTATAGTTCTTTTTTTTTTTTTTTTTTTTTTTTTGGAGACAGAGTCTCACTCTGTCACCCAGGCTGGAGTGCAGTGGTGCAACCTCCGCTCACTCCAACTTCTGCCTCCTGGGTTCAAGCGATTTTTCTGCCTCAACCTCCCAAGTAGCTGGGATTACAGGCACACACCACCATGCCTGGCTAATTTTTAAATTTTTTTGTGAAGATGAGGTTTCACCATGTTGACCAGGCTGGTCTTGAACTCCTGACTTCAAGTGATCCACCCACCTCAGCCTCCCAAAGTGCTGGGATTACAGGCGTGAACCACTGTGCCCAGCCTTATAGTTATTTCAAAACTAGTTTATATTTCTTTAGATACTGTTAGTCTATAATTAAGTGGATTACCCAGTGTATTAGAACACCTAATTCCCTAACTATTGTTGATAAATGGAAGGTTACAACACTCAGTATCAGTGACATCGAGTTTTACTAGCAATCATCAGCATCACCTAAGAGAGATGCTCTTGGGTGAACCATCCCAGCAAAGTCTTGCTGACCAGCATTGAGTCACCTCCTTTAGGAACAATATTATTGGAGAAAGTTGGAGGAACCCTTGCCTGAACCGAGAATCCAGAATTCAATGCTGTTAGCATTTAAACACACAACAACAAATTTGCATCAAAATAACCATTGTACACATTTCCTTACATCTTTTGCCTTGAGAATTTGGTGATGAAAATACTTTTTACATGTGGACATTTTTCCCTTAATATTAAATATTGTAAATTATTATGCAAAACTGAGATATGGGTGAACAATAAGGAAACTCATAATTTTGGCTTCTTTGCATCTTAAAGCCAGGACTGTGATCATGACGCTGATTCTGAAGGAAATGATGTGGACAGAAGCTGTGTTGTCTGACAGCTCCTCACAACCTTGACTGACCCAAGCAACCCCCACAAAAAGCAATGCCCAGCGGTCCAGGGAGTCAAGCTTCTCTTCTTCCTCCCCCTTGGTCCATTCTGGGGAGGCAGCAGCAGTGGCACTGACCTTTGGATCACCCTCTAGAGTTTTGATGTCTGGTTTTACATGGGAGTGCAACCGTAGCAGTAAAATATTTACTTATGGAGCTCATTCATTCATTCTCTGGCTCTCATACCTACTGGAGATAATGCCTACTGCACAGTATAAGTAAGTTATTTATTGGAGGTAGCAGATAAAATATTGAAACAGCTCATGCCTCTGTGCTGTATAGTTGAGGTAGAAATAATGGTACCCAGATTTGTGCAGACTCTATTAACTCACACCTTTGGCTTATTTATTATTTGTACAGATACGATTTGCTCTTAGGTCTTGGCAAGAGGGGCCTCTCCCCTGGGGCCCACTGTGTAGAGAGCCCTATGATACCCTTGTTCTCTTCTGGCCAGTCCTCTCCACTGGGCAAGGAGTTTACAGACAAAGTGGATTTACTCACCCAGAGCCATGCCATCTTTTTAGGCTACATTCCAGGTACCCAGAACTCAGGATTCCCTGCCAATGGCCCTGCTTCCAGGATTGGTATGGACCTCTTCTCCTTATCTATCCTTCCTTCCTTCCTTCCTTCCTTCCTTCCTTCCTTCCTTCCTTCCTTCCTTCCTTCCTTCCTTCTTTCCTTCCTTCCTTCCCTCCCTCCTTCCTTCCTTTCTTTCTTTTTTATTTTTTTTGGAGATGGAGTCTCGCTCTGTCACCCAGGCTGGAGTGCAGTGGTGTAATCTCGGCTCACTGCAACCTCTGCCTCCCGGGTTCAAGCAATTCTCCTGCCTCAGCCTCCCAAGTAGCTTGGATTACAGATTACAGACACACACGGCCACGCCCAGCTAATTTTTTGTATTTTAGTAGAGACAGGGTTTCACTGTGTTGCCCAGGCTGGTCTCAAATTCCTGAGCTGAGGTAATCCACTCGCCTCGGCCTCCCAAAGTGCTAGGATTACAGGCATGAGCCACTGTGCTTGGCCCTTTCTCTTTTTTTTGAAACAGAATCTTGCTCTGTTGCTTAAGCTGGAGTGCAGTGGTGCAGTCTCAGCTCACTGGAAGCTCTGCCTCCAGGGTTCAAGCGATTCTCCTGCCTCAGCCTCTCGAGTGGTTGGGATTATAGGCGTCTACTACCATGCTCAGCTAATTTTTGTATTTTTAGTAAAGACAGGGTTTCACCATGTTGGCCAGGCGGGTCTCGAACTCCTGACCTCAAGTGAGCCTCCCAAAGTACTGGGATTACAGGTGTGAGCCACTGCACCCGGCCCTGATCTATACTGAGGGTGGACTGTACAATTGGGCCATAGGCCCAAGTGGTAACCAAAAGGGGGTGATGATATGGCCAGCACTTGGACATATGGGCTGGAATCCACATCATGTGTGTGTGAGGCCCTTCATGATGTGGGCCCAATTTGAAGGGTGAAGGAAGGGCAGTGTTCTGGGCCAGGGCTGCTCTCCTGAGCCACCACGTTTTGGTATGGAGCTCTAAGGAGCTGAAATATTCTAAATTCAAACCAATTATCTGCATCATTATAAAGGTATATCTGTCAAGGTAGGAAACCCAAGTTTGTTAGCCTTGGCTAGAATTTTTAAATATTTAGACATATGATATGTTGGTTTTCGTTTTCATTCTTGCTCCAGGCCCCACAAAATGGGAAACCGGGCCTGTCCTTGGAATGTGTTTGATTTTGAGTTTGTTTAAAATTCTAATATAAAGGCTCTAGTAAGTGGTTGGAGTGTGGGTAATGGGTGGGCCACTTTGCCACCAGGTCAATCAGAGCATTGCTGTCAACCAGCATTCCAACTATGTTCCAACGTCCTTCTGCTCCCTGATCCAACAAGAGAAACTGTGTGTGTGTGCGCGCGCGCGTGCATGCGCATGTGTATAATATCTACTGAAAACCAGGAAAACATGACATGGCTGTGCTCACATCGTCCAAACCTCACACTGATGTTCTGTTCTAGATCGCCACAGCTGCTCTGCCAAGCTCCTCTTCCCACTTGGCTTCCTTTAGCCGCTCGGAGTTAGGAGCGAGGCATTTTGAAGGCCTCCTCCAGGAGAAGAAGAATGAACTAGAAAGGGAATCATGCCAGGCTTCCTTGATTGAACCCCACTTCACTTCAGCAAATCCTTAAGCCTTTCTGTCTGTTTTGTCAGCTGTAAAATGAGCAGACTAATTCAGCTCTACCTCAGAGGGCAATGAGTGGCAGGTTTAATTAATGCTGATTGTGACGGGCTTTGTAATGTAAAGTTGTATATAAATGAAAAAGAGCTTTAGAGCCATTTTATCCAAAGTCAGCTAAGTTTGGAGTGCATCCTGCTTTCCATGGCTATGGTTAAGCCTCTACGTTCTGATCACAGACTGCTGCAGACAACAGAGGAGCAGGAAGGCACAGCCGGCTCACATTGCCTGAACAGAAAGCAGGGCTTAGCAATGGCAGTGGGGGGCAGAGCATGTAATCAACGCACGTCTCAGATGTCTGCATGGCAGGCAGCACCAAAATTCACTAGGTCCAGCTGGTGGCAGATGATGGGCTGGTTTTTGCAATCAAAGTGCAAAGAACAAGGTATATCCGTTTATTCCTGGGACTGTTCTGGAGAGATCCTTGAGATCTAAAGTGTCACACAGAGGGAAGAGCTCTTTCCGAAGATCTCCTCTGCAGGTCTTCCTATCATCCCTGCCAGGGTTTGCTGGCTGACAGCTCATGATAGGAGTCTCCTCTTCAGGGACAGTGCTTACCGAGAACACGCTACAAGGCTCAGGCCTGTCTAGAATCCATTCCTTCCTTTAAAGTCTTGTGTCTTTCCTACTTCACTTAAAGAGATGGTGATATGGTTTGGATTTGTGTCCCTGCTGAAATCTCATGTGTGAATTGTAATCCCCAGTGTTGGAGGAGAGGCCTGATGGGAGGTGATTGGATCGTGGGGGCAGTCTTCCCCCTTGCTCTTCTCATGATAGTGAGTTCTATGACATGTGGTTGTTTAAAAGTCTGTAACACCTCCCCCTTCGCTCTCTTCCTCCTGCTCCGGCCGTGTAACACGTGCTAGGCCGGGCGCAGTGGCTCATGCCTGTAATCCTAGCACTTTGGGAGGCCGAGGCGGGCAGATCACGATGTCAGGAGATTGAGGCCATCCGGGCTAACACAGTGAAACCCCATCTCTACTAAAACTACAAAAAATTAGCCGGGCGTGGTGGCGTGTGCCTGTAGTCCCAGCTACTTGGGAGGCTGAGGCAGGAGAATTGCTTGAACCTAGGAGGCGGAGGTTGCAGTGAGCCGAGATCGTGCCACTGTACTCCAGCCTGGGCAACAGTGCGAGCCTCCGTCTCAAAAACAAAAACAAACAAACAAACAAACAAAAACGACGTGCCTGCTTTCCCTTCGCCTTCCACCATGATTGTAAGTTGCCTGAGGCCTCCGCAGCCATGCCTCCTGTACAGCCTGTGGAACTGTGAGTCAAACCTCTTTTTTTCAATAAATTACCCAGTCTCAGGTAGTTCTTTATACCAATGTGAGAACAGACTAATATACATGGCTACCTAACTTAGCAGAAGTCATAGTGGTCCCACTGAGGATCACACCTGGGAACTGTTGGTTACTGTGGCTAACATGGGATTTCTGTCTCTTTCACACGATTCATCTAGCAACATTCACCTGCAGCAGATCCTAACTTGTATATGCTTAGTGGACATGACCACTCCTTCCCTTAATCTCCTAGAGCCCTGTGTTTCTAGGATGACAGATCATATTCAGTGTTGTGGTATAATTATGCTTATACAGGCTCTTCCTCATATTAGATGACCTTGAACTCCTCGAAAACCCCAAGAGGGTCTTAAGCATTTTTATATTGCCCTTGACCTCAGTACTTCTTTATAGGAAACATAAAAGACACTTGTTCAAATGCACTGGAAATAAAAAGACGTAATGAGTGATGAAAATGATAGGAAAGCCTAATGTCCATGAGGGAGCTTTGTTTTCAAAAATAAAAAAAAAAAATCTTGTTGGAAGATCTAGATATATTATATTCATAAGGATTAAAGGTCTTCAGCTTCAGCCAGACTTAGGTTTATAGCTTGGTTCTGAGAACTTAGGAATGGTACTTAACTAGCTCTGTGCCTCAGTTTCCTCATGTGTAAAATGGGGATAATAGTACTATCTACCTCATAGGGATGTTGGAAAGATCAAATTAGATAATCCATGTGAAGAGTGCCTAGCATGGTGCCTGGCACAAAATCGGTGCTCAGGTGATATCATCGTCATCATCACCACCACAACCACTATCAGAGATTGTGGGGGAAGGAGTCTTAGCTGCTCTTCAAGGCTCACAGTATAGCTTTTGGATTTAACAATGTGCCCCATAGTTCCCTTAATGGCACCTGATAAATCAGAAGCAGGAACCCACTTAGGTAAGAACCTCTAGATTTTCTGCTTCTTGCCCCTAATTTCAGATTTTCTTCTTTGGCCACTTGAAGAAGTGTGAATAAGATAGTTCTCATTTAGACATAATGTGAGGGCTGTTTAAAAAGGCATTTTGCAAATGAATTACTTGTATATTATGCATAGTAATTTTGTTGGTTGTAAAATATACTGTTAGACACACGTAGATCCTTGTAAACTGACTCACTTCCAATGTACTTGGCATGTCTTTAGTTTAAATGGTTTCTCCCCTCAACATGTGGTCCCCAGATTTGATTATTCCATATGAAAAAATGTTTTTGTTGGCCGGGTGCGGTGGCTCATGCCTTTAATCCCAGCACTTTGGGAGGCTGAGGCAGGCAGATCAACCTGAGGTCAGGAGTTCGAAACCAGCCTGACCAATGTGGAGAAACCCCATCTCTACTAAAAATACAAAATTAGCCGCATGTGGTGGCTACTCAGGAGGCTGAGGGAGGAGAATCGCTTGAACCTGGGAGGCGGAGGTTGCAGTGAGCTGAGATCGCGCCATCGCACTCCAGCCTGGGCAACAAGAGCGAAACTCTGTCTCAAAAAAAAAAAAAAAAAAAGAGAGAGAGAAAAGAAAAAATGTTTTTGTTGTAGACATTCACCACCAGTTTGCTGAAGTTTGTGGAGAAAATGTTTTCAGTTAACAAACGATGTCCCATTAATGCTGGGGGTTTGAGGGAGAAGGCAGGCAGCCTGGAGGGGAGGGCGCAGAGCCACCAGCTGCGGTGCCAAAGGCAGCAGAGACGCGTGGAGGGAGTGGGCACCTTTAGGGTCTTCTGTTCGGTCTGTGCCTCCGTTCCTCAAAGTTGCCGCCAGCCTCCTTCCACAGGCGTGGCCCCAGCAGTCACCATCTCCTCAAGTGGCCCTGCAGCTCTACCACAGATGACCAGGGTAGACTCTCCTGACCCAAGCTGAGACAACCAGATTCTCTCTCCAGGGCACCTGGAATTAGGACACAGGCCTCTGGTCAGTCTCAGTTGGCCCTGGAACTAGGACAGCTTATAATGGGGGGGCTGGCCTGGCCATTTTCACTATGTACTATGGAAGGAAAACTGGGCTGTGCAGAAAGGAGACTGACACAGTGTCAGGGAGAAAGAGAGATGAGAAACCAGGTCACCCCAAGAGAAAAAAGGAGGTGGCAAGAGTATGGCTGTCTCCATTCGCAGTGGCCTCTCAGGGCTTTGTTCCCACCCCATGAGGCCCAGCTGCCCTTCCTGCCCTGGCCCATGCCCAGCACACTCTGCATTTTAGCTCAGGCAAGTGTGAGATATCTCTGTTACTGGAAACCCAAGGAGCCTTGGCTAAGTCCATGGGCTGGCAGGGAGAGAGGCTTAGCCAGAGATTTTGGTTGCACAGAAAGGGTCTGCCTGTTCACACCTACCCTGCTAGTCCCATCACACTCAACTTGCCCGTCTAAATCAGACATGCACAGATCATTTTTACTGATGATAATATTAAATGCAACAGATTCACACTTATCCCTAAAATAATGTTTTCTCCTAGTCACTTCCTGATATACCTTCTTGTGTCGTAGGAAAGTGGATAGATGGCATTATAGATGGCATACCCAGAATGAAACAGGATTGGCACTGGTCTTGCCAATTCCCCTGACAATCGGTCAGTCCCATTGCTGGGACATTTGATACTCATCTGTAGCTTTGGCCCTGCCCCCGGTTCACATGCAAATCCTCTGTCTAGATGGAGGGCTTTAAGAAGCCCTGTCTCAGTGGTTCAGGAGACACAGTTTACTCTGTGACTTGTCCTGCATTTTTTTTTTTTTTTTTTTTTTTGAGACAGAGTCTCGCTTTGTCACCCAGGCTGGAGTGTAGTGGCATGATTTTGGCTCACTGCAACCTCGGCCTCCTGGATTCAAGCAATTCTCCTGCCTCAGCCTCCTACGTGTGCCACCACGCCCGGCTAATTTTTGTATTTTTCGTAGAGATGGGGTTTTGCCATGTTGGTCAGGCTGGTCTGGAACTCCTGATCTCGTGATCCGCCCGCCTCAGCCTCCCAGAAGTGCTGGGATTACAGGCATGAGCCACCGCGTCCAGCAAGACAAGTTTCTTAATTTCTCTAGAATCCAAAGGGATTGCTGAAAAGATCACATGAGATAATGTGCCTGGCAAAATTTAGCAGGTATTTAATAAAATAAAACTGTCTTTCTTTCCTGCACTTAGTTTTTTTAACAGGTTTATTGAGATATAATTTACATACCATAGAGTTCACCAATTAAAGCATACAATTCATTGGTTTTTAGGGCAGGGCACGGTGGCTCATGCCTGTAATGCCAGCACTTTGGGAGGCCGAGGCAGTCAGATCACGAGGTCAAGAGATCGAGACCAGTCTAACCAATATGGTGAGACCTCCCCCCATCTCCTGTCTCTACTAAAAATACAAAAATTAGCTGGGCATGGTGGCGGGTACCTGTAATCCTAGCTACTTGTGAGGCTGAGGCAGGAGAATCACTTGAACCCGGGAGGAGGAGGTTGCAGTGAGCTGAGATAGCGCCACTGTACTCCTGCCTGGGTGACAGAGTGAAACTCCATCTCAAAAAAAAAAAAAAAAAAGTGAAATAGCATTGGCTTTAAATATATTTCGACAGAGACACATAATTGAACAATCTACTAGAAGGGCTATTGTCATTTAGTAGTGCCAGGCCAGTAGTCATTGGGTAGCATAGACTCTCAAGCAGGAGGGCCCTGGTCAATGAGCTTGGAGGTGGGGAGGAAGGGGTAGGTGTGCTGATCAGTAGTGTTTGCTAATTTCCATGGTGAAAATATTCCCACTATGACCACTTTCAATCTACTAAGGTGAAGTCAATTTACAGACAGTTGGGAAGAGACGAGCACAACCTTCTGATCGGTAATGCCTAAGTCTTTTTGGAGTATTTCCATTATCATCAGAACTGCTAATAAAATATCTGTATTGATCATTTTGGGATTCTTTTTCTCTATCCTCTGATCAGAAAGCAGGGAGCAGAAATGAAAAATGAAAGAAAGAATGATCTGTTAGATTAATCCACAGACTGGAACATTGGCCTTGAATAAAGAAGAGTTGACCTTCTTAATAATTTTACCTGCCTGGGTATAATACATTGCACAGAGTAAGGGCTCTATGGGACATGGCTTTCTGACTTGTAAATAGTATGGTTATATATTAAAGATAGAATTTCAGATTAGAGGCCAGGTGTGGTGGCTCACGCCTGTAATCCTAGCAGTTTGGGAGGCCGAGGCAGGAGGATCACTTGAGCTCAGAAGTTCGAGACCAGGCTGGGCAACATAGTGAGAAACCATCTCTACTGAAAAAAAAAGAAAAAAAAATCACTTCACATTAGGGACAATCCACTCCAATTTTAGACAGCTCTAATTGTTCCTTATATTGTATCAAAATCTGCTTGCTTTTTAATTTGAATTCACCTATCGAAGTTCTGTCTAGGGAGGGAACATAGAAATACATATCATTCATTTTACAAACAAGTCTAGGCTGGGCACAGTGACTCACACTTACCATCCCAGCACTTTGGGAGGTCAAGGTGGGAGGGAGGATCACCTGAGGCCAGGAGTTCAAGACCAGCCCGAGCAACATAGGGAGACCCTATCTCTACCAAAAAAAAGAAAATTAGCTGGGCATGGTGGCACATGCCTATAGTACCAGCTACTCAGGAGACTGAGGAGGGAGGATCACTTGAACCCAGGAGTTTGGGATTATGAGTGAGCTACGATCTCACCACTGCACTCCAGCCTAGGCGACAGAGTGAGATTCTGTCTCTAAAAAAATAAAAATAAAAATAAACTGTAGAGCTAATTAAGGATGATATTTCATCTCCTCTAAGGCTTTATTTCTCCAGGATGAGTATCATTGGCTCCTATAAACAGTTTCCCATCACTCTTATCACATTTCTCTAGTCATGCTCCAATTTGCCCATTTCTCTCTTAAAATAGGCCCAATGACTGAACACACTGCCAGCTGAGAATAACAGGGAACTAGTACTTGTCCTGTTCAGATTATCATAAGTGTATCAGTATATCACTGGCTGCTATTTCACGTTTGTTTGAGGGCAATTGGAATTTAAGTGGTTTCATTTACTTAATGAGTTTCGGATGAGTGAAATATTGGGGGAAATACTTAGGGAAGACTAGATTTCCTAGTCTCACCTGCCCTGTAGGCCATATTTGCTGTCTTTAGGAAAACCCAAAATAACTATGGTCTGTATATTGAAGGGGCCTATTATGCATAGCTACTTATGGAATGACTATGTAACATGACTGGGAAGACATCTCCAAGGTGAAGGCCCCCTGGAAACAGGAAGTTAAAGTTCTCTGCTGGCCAGCGCTTATCCTGTGTAAGTGGCTCCTTGTGCCAAATATTGGATCTTGAAATAACAATCTCTCAGCTTTTGATTCAGAGATTCCAGTAAGTATTTTTTGCAGATAGAACATATTCTCATAATCTTCCTTAAGGCAGAACTGTTGTAATGACATTGCATTTTACAAGTTGTTATGAGGGAAATGCCATCAGTCCAAGATTCCCAGAGCCAACTGATTGCTTTTGCAAATTCTAAGCACCCCGGAGAACTTATACAGCAGTGGTTCTCAACCCTAGCTGCTATGGAATTTCCTGGGAGTTTAAAAAAATACTGCCACCTGGGTTCTACCCCAAGTACTCTAATTTAATTGACTTCAGCTTCCCCTTTGGTGATTCTTTTTTTTTTTTTTTTTGAGACGGAGTCTCGCTGTGTCTCCCAGGCTGGAGTGCAGTGGCGTGATCTCGGCTCACTGCAAGCTCCGCCTCCCAGGTTCACGCCATTCTCCCGCCTCAGCCTCCCAAGTAGCTGAGACTACAGGCGCCCGCCACCACGCCCGGCTAGTTTTTTTTGTATTTTTAGTAGAGACGGGGTTTCACCATGTTAGCCAGGATAGTCTCGATCTCCTGACCTCGTGATCCACCCGCCTCGGCCTCCCAAAGTGCTGGGATTACAGGCTTGAGCCACCGCGCCCGGCCTCCTTTGGTGATTCTAATGTACAACAAATTTGGATTTTATTGACTTAAAGAGTTCCTAGAAGTGGTAAGAAAGAATGAGAGTTGCTGGAATGAACAAAGTATTTTTGTTCATTCTAAATGAAGAGGGGAAGAGAGGTGCTTTCCTGCTCCATTGTGGATAAAAATCCTTGATTTCTTACCCTGGAGTAGTAGGAATCTGGGTTCTGGCTTCCTGACAACCACTAGGAATTACAGTTGGCATTTATTGAACACTTGCAGTATACTATGCCTCATCTCATTTTTTCTTCATATAATCTTATGAAATAGGTATAAATATTTTCATTTTAGAGATAGAGACACAACTTAGAGAGGTTAAGCGGCTATTGAAGTTTCTGTGCTCCCAGGAAGTAGGGTTTCCAAATTGCTTACTGCTTTGTATATACCAGACATTCCATAAATAGTTGAATACGTTTTTCAGTGTGAATAAATAGAACACCATTCTTCTTTATACTTTGAGCCCTTTAACTCATTAGCCTTTTAGTCAGCTTTTATTTAGTGGAAAACCAGAATGCTTTTCACTTATTTTGCTTGTACTCACTTCCCAAGGGAAGAAGCAGAGGTTACTACAGTGTCGCATTAATTCTGCAGTGACTTTGAATCACTTTTCTCATTTTATCTTATTTATTTGTTTGTTTGTTTGTTTTTGGAGACAGGATCTCAATGTTGCCCCGGCTGGAGTACAGTGGTGCAATCATGGCTCTTTGCAGCCTCACCCTCTTGGGCTCAAGCAATCCTCCCCCCTCAGCCTCCTGAGTAGCTGGGACCACAGGCACATGCCACCACGCTAATGTTCTTTTTTTTGTAGAAATGAGATCTGGCTATGTTACCCAGGCTGGTCTTGAACTTCTGGCCTCAAGCAAACCTTTCACCTTGGTCTCCCAAAGTGCAGGGATTACGGTTGTAAGCCAGCGCACCTGGCCTTTCCTAATTTTAGAAACAAGTTAACTGAGGCTTCGCCAGAATTCAGTCGTCTTTTGGTCTTTTCATAACACGAAGGTGAGATAGAGGAATGATCAAAGGCGTGCATCAAGAAGGATCGACTAAAACTAAGACGAGAAGAAAGGGATTCTAGATAACTGGAATTGGGTTGTTAAAGAATGACTATCAAGTCAGCTCTATTGAGTATGGTACTCAGCATATTCCTGGAGTGCCCATTATGCACTGTGCTAGGCTTTTGGGGAGATGAGACCAAATCCTGATCTTCAAGAACCCCATGGGCCAGGCACAGTGGCTCACACCTGTAATCCCAGCATTTTGGGAGGCCAAGGTTGGCAGATCACCTGAGGTCAGGAGTTTGAGACCAGCCTGGCCAACATGGTGAAACCCCCTCTCTACTAAAAATACAAAAATTAGCTGGGCATGATGGTGCATGCCTGTAATCCCAGCTACTCAGGAGGCTGAGGCAGGAGAATTGCTTGAACCCAGGAGGTGGAGATTGCAGTGAGCTGAGATCGTGTGACTGTACTCCGGCCTGGGTGACAAGAGCGAGACTCCATCTCAGAAAAAAAAAAAAAAAAAAAGCCAAAGGACTTTTGGGGAAGAGAAGGCATGACACACGGAAAGTGAAATAGCAGTATAAGAGCATTTTTTTAGAAGTTCATACAAGACAGCAGTAGTTATTGACAAGTGGTAAAGGTAGGCAATAAGAGTTCAGAAAAGGGAAAGATTTTATTTGCATAAATTTATGCTGGCCTCAGCACCTTCATAAACTTGACACTGTGAACCGTGGGTTACAATGAAGTTTGAGAGAACACCGTGCGTCTCAGTCACTCTCTTCCCTGGAGCCTCGGGCGGATAGTGAGAAGGTTTGCAGGAAGCAATGGTAGGGGAAATGAAGAGACCTGATCATCAAGGCAAGCAGGACAGGTGCTGGGAGATCTCACCTGGCTGCCAAGCTTGGCTATTTTGAATGGCTATTTTGAAATATTAATGATTTTTTTCTCCTGCATGTTTCCCTCATTCTCCTTTTAAGCATTAGAAGTGTATAGTACTTTCTGGGCTTTGCTTCTACAAATTCTAAGCCCTCCAGACAACTTATAGCAGGAAGTTCAACCCTGGTTGTTCATGGAATCACCTGGGGAGTTTTAAAAATACTGCTGCCTGGGTTCCACCCCTAAATACTCTAATTTAATTGACCTCACCTGCCTTTGGTGATTCCAAAAAGCAACCAACTTTGGGTATCACTGACTTAAAAGTTTCCTAAATATGGTAAGAGAGAGTGAGATTTGCTGGAATGAATAGAGTATCTTGGAGAAGCAGTAGAAGAGTGCTTTCCTGTTCCAATATAGAGAAAAATCCTTGGTTTGTTACCCTGGAGTAGCAGAAATCTGGGTCTGGCTTCCTGACAGCCCCAGCAGGGAGGCAGGAAGACTCCAGAGAGAATGGCAGTGTGATATATCTAGGCCAGTGCTTCTCACACAGGGATGTGCACAAGGATCACCATTGTTAAAATGCAGATTCTGACTCAGTAGGTCAGGGGCGGAGCCTGAGAGTCTCTATTTCCAAAAAGTTTGTAGGTGGCTGGTCCACAAAGTGGCAAGGATCTACATGGCTAGGACTATAGGCTGTCTCCTTTAAGATTCCCATATCCATTTCAAGCACAGAACAGGAGGAGCCACAGCCCGTTAAAACTGAATGGTCCCACAGTCAGGGACAAAGGATGTTTCTGCGGTGATTTGGTTTGATTGATGACGAGGAGCAGATGGACCTCAACTGCAAAGCCTTCTAGGCTAAAAGAGGACCACATCCTGACAGGGGATCCTTGTGTCAGGGTCCTGGCAGATCACAGATGGCCACTCAAAAGGGATGACTGAAGAGAGTTTCATGAAGCATCCTCATGAATAACAGATAGATTGCAACTCTGCAGTTGGCACTTTGGGGGCCATGGGTGTGGTCCTGTTGGAGAACTGGTATGCAGAAAAGATGCACACTTGCAGAAGCTGCTGCTGATTTCAGGAGTGTGTTGAGAATGAGCCACAAGCACTTGAATAACTGCCAACAGGTGGACAATAGAAGGAAGAGAAAAAAGAATGCAGTCTTGTTTTAGTTTCCTGATGACACAGGTTTCTTGCAGTATCTGAGAAAAATACTTAGAAAGGGTATGAAAAGTTATCTTTAGGCCGGGCATGGTTGCTCACACCTGTAATCCCAGCACTTTGGGAGACCAAGGCAGGTGGATCACCTGAGGTCAGGAGTTCGAGACCAGCCAGGCCAACATGGTGAAACCCCGTCTCTACTAAAAATATAAAAATTAGCTTGGGCACGGTGGCGCATGCCCATAGTCCCAGCTACTGGGAAGGCTGAGGCAGAAGAATTGCTTGAACCTGAGAGGTGGAGGTTGCAGTGAGCTGAGATCATGTCACTGCACTCCAGCCTGGATGACGGAGTAAGACTCCATCTAAAAAAAAAAAAAGAAAAAAAAGAAAAGAAAAGTTATCTTCAGTCTGGGCAACATGGCAAAACCCTGTCTCTACACAATTTTTAAAAAATTAGTCAGGTGTGGTGGTACACACCTATGGTCCCAGCTACTCTGGAGGCTGAGGTAGAATCGCTTGAGCCCAGGAAGTCAAGGCGACAGTGAGCTGTTTCACACCACCAGTGTGAGCAACAGAGTGAGACCTTGACTCAAAAAAAGAAAAGTTATCTTTAGGACCTCTCCCTCAAACTCTAATTTTTTTTTTCTTTTTTTTGAGATGGAGTCTCATTCTGTTGCCCAGACTGGAGTGCAGTGGCACGATCTCAGCTCATTGCAACCTCTGCCTCCCGGGTTCAAATGATTCTTCTACCTCAGCCTCCTGAGTAGCTGGGATTACAGGCACACACCTTGATGTCTGGCTAATTTTTGCATTTTTAGTAAAGACGGGGTCTCACCATATTGGCCAAGCTGGTCTTGAACTCCTGACCTCAAATCATCCACCCACCTTGGCCTTCCAGAGTGCTGGGATTATAGGTGTGAGCCACTGCGCCTGGCCTGAATTTCTTAAAAGCAAAACTAAACTAACCCCTTGATCATCTTTCTGGAAAAAGGGCATAGGCATGAAAAACTTCAGTCCAGGGGAAAGCTGGGGATCTGATTTATTTAGAGCAGCACTTGGGGCCTGAAATTTAGCACTCGTTGGGTTACCGGCTTAGCCTGCTGGAACACCTGTGTGTTTTCCCAGCACTAGAAGTTGGTGAAGGGAGGCTGGGCACGGTGGCTCACGCCTGTAATCCCAGCCCTTTGGGATGCCAAAGCAGGCGGATCACCTGAGGTCAGGAGTTCGAGACCAGCCTGGCCAACATGGTGAAACCCCATCTCTACTGAAAATACAAAAATTAGCCGGGCATGGTGGCGTGCACCTGTAGTCCCAGCTACTTGGGAGGCTGAGACACGAGAATCACTTGAACCCAGGAGGTGGATGTTGCAGTGAGCTGAGATTGGACCACTGCACTACAGCCTGGAATTCCATCTGAAAAAAAAAAAAAAAGAATTTGGTAAAGGGAGATGGGAGTAGAGATGGCCACACCCTTCTGAGGTGAAGGGAGCCAGTGCCAAATGGGAGGTTTCAGTGGCACCTACTTAGACCTGGCTAGCTAGAATAGCTGGAAAGTTCCCAGGACAGTAAACAGGATTTTGACTGGTGCTTTACAGTTCTTTGGAAAGCCAGGTGCACGATCCCTGAGAGCAGGCTGCCAAGGCAAAGGGACTCCAGGGCCCTGCATCTGCCATCAGTGCAGGGGCCTGAAAACATTTTAGGAGAAATTGAGCTTTGGAGGAGGAGAAGGCAGAGTTGTAATTACAGTCCAGGTCTTCTGGACCTTGAACATTTTATTTCTCAGGCTGCCTCTGACTGTCTCAGAGGCTGGAGGGTTTTGACACTGTAATGGGCATTAGTTAACAAGAACTGAAGCCATAACTAGGCCTAATAATCAGAAATTGTTCTGAGACCTATGATACATGAAGTGCCAAAATAAATTCCAACTTAATTAAAAAGTTAAAGAATAAATATCATAACAAGAGAATTAGAAGAAAGCAAGGGCAAATATTCAGTTAATCCTACAGTGACCAATGCCTCTCTAAAAACAATAGCAAAAAGGAAAAAAGCAATAGATTTGAAATATGTGTGTGTGTGTGAATATATAACATTAAAAACTTCTGCATGATTAAAACAAATCATCAAAAAATAAAATTAGGCAGGGCACAGTGGGTCACAGTGTAATCCCAGCATTCTGAGAGGCAGAGGCAGAGGCAGGAGGATTGCTTGAGGCTGGGAGCCATGATTGCACCCCTGCACTCCAGCCTGGGCAATAGAGCAAGACCCTGTTTTCAAAAACACAAGAAAAAAAACCAGAAAAATGCTAATGGACAATAAGCATATGGAAAATATTAATTACAACAATAATGAAATATGACAAAATATTAGTTCAAAACAATAGTTCTTCTGGATTGAGATAGGGAAAAACATAATATCCAGTATTGTCAAGGGTGCAAAGAAAGGGACATTCACATACATTTATATCTGGAATATAAATTGGTTTCGCTTTTTTGGAGGGTAATTTGGCAGTTTATATTACAAACCTTAGAATGTGCATAACGTATGACTCAGCAATTCCTCCTCCAGGAATTGATCCTAAGGGAATGAGGACAAACACAAAAACGTATCTCCAAGAATGTTATTGTAGTGTTAATAATGAAAAGTTGCTGGGGGGGAGTATTGAATATTAAGCTTTGACAGAGCTAGGTAGTGGGTACACGCATCTTCATTATTGCATTAGTTTTCTATTGTTGCTGTAACCAATTACCATAAATGTAATGGCTTAAAACAACACAAATTTATTTATTTATTTATTTATTTATTTATTTATTTATTTACTGAGACGGAGTCTCGCTCTATTGCCCAGGCTGGAGTGCATTGGCGCCATCTCCGCTCACTGCAACCTCTGCCTCCCAGGTTCAAGCAATTCCCCTGCCTCAGTCTCCCGAGTAGCTGGTGGCTACAGGTGTGTGCCATGACGTCTAATTTTTGTATTTTTAGTAGAGATGGGGTTTCACCATGTTGGCCAGGCTGATCTCGAACTCCTGACCTCAGGTGATCTGCCCGCCTTGGTCTTCCAAAGTGCTGAAATTACAGACAACAAGACAAATTTATTATCTTACAGTTCTGGATAGCAGTCTGAGCCAGGTCTTACTGGGCTAAAGTTGAGATGTTGGCAGGGCTGTGTCCCTCTTTGGGGGATCCAGGAGGGAGTCAATTTCCTTGCCTTCTCCAGCTTCTAGAGGCTGCCCACATTCCTTGGCTCATGGCCCTCTTCCATCTACAAGCCATCAACATAGCACCTCTCAGACATTCTTCCATTACCACATCTCTTTCTCGCTCTTCTGTCTTCCTCTTCCACTTTCAAGAACCCTTGTGATTCCACTGGGCCTACACAGATAATCCAAGATAATGTTTCTGGATTAAATCAGCTAATCAGCACTTTATTCCACTTGCCGTGTAACTAAAGGTTCTGAGGATTAGGACACTGATGTCTTTGGGGGCCATTATTCTGTGTATACAATTCTATCGTTCTATATACTTATCCGCAAGAAATATTTAATATTTACCAATATTTTATTAATATTTAAGTATCAAATATTTAAAAACCCAAACCTAATGCCCAATTTCGTGTATGGCTGAAATGAATATATATATAGTCACAGGACAAATGCCACATGCCCATTAAGAAGCATAATGTAGAATATTCCAGCCTGGGCAACATGGCAAAACCCCATCTCTACGAAAAATACAAAAATTAGCTAGGCGTGATGGCTTGCACCTGCAGTCCCAACTACTCAGCAGGCTGAGGTGGGAGGATTGCTTGAGCCTGGCAGGTCGAGGCTGCAGTGAGCCAAGATCATGCCACTGCACTCCAGCCTGGGCAACACAGTGAGATCTTGTTTAAAAAAAAAAAAATGTAGTGACATGGAGTGATGCTCATTTTATAGTACGTGGGAGGAAAACTCAAGTCTACAAAAGATTATGCACAAGATGATCCCAATTAGGTTAAGTCAAAACCCAAAATAAACCTATATCCAAGTGAGTAAAAAATATTAGGAAGGATATAGGTCAAAAGTTAAAAATGTTTATCTCCAGATGGTAAATTTTCTTCTATTTTTCTGCATTTCCCAAAATGTATATTATACATGTATCCTTTTTGCAAAGACAAATAAGGTGATTAAGAACATCCAGTTAGGGCCGGATGCAGTGGCTCACGCCTGTAATCCCAACACTTTGGGAGGCCAAGGCAGGCGGATCACTTGAGGTCAGGAGTTCGAGACCAGCCTGGCCAACATAGTGAAACCACCTCCTCCCCCACCCCCCCCCGTCTCTACTAAAAACACAAAATGTAGCCGGACATGGTGGCAGACGCCTGTAATCTCAACTACTTGGGAGGCTGAGGCAGGAGGACTGCGTGAACCCGGGAGGTGGAGGTTGCAGTGAGCCAAGATTGTGCCACTGCACTCCAGCCTGGGCGACAGAACAAGACTCTGCCAAAAAAAAAAAAAAAAAAAAATCCAGTTAGGCCAATTTTCTGGTCAAGTGTCTTTCTGGTTTCTTGCCTTTTGGTCGCCCATGACACCCATCTTTCAAGCATAGAGTTTCCTCCTCAAAAATAGAGCATGCTGTCACGCGCCTGTGGTCCCAGCTACTTGGGAGGCTGAGGTGGGAGGACTGTTTGAGCCTAGGAGTTGGAGACCAGCCTGGGCAATATAGCAGGACCCTGTCTCTAAGAAAAAAAAAAAAAAAAGCAAAGTGGCGTCTTCCTGTGGTCCCAGCTACTCGGGAGGCTGAGGCGGGAGAATCGCTTGAGCCCAGGAGGTCGAGGCTGCAGCGAGCTGTGATGGCATCATTGCATTCCAGCCTGGGCAACAGACCGAGACCTTGTCTCAAATAATGATAATGATAAAGACTCCTGTTCGGTCATCGGTGACATTCGCCTTTCTCAGGCCCCCGAGTTGTCCACTCTGCAAAGTACGTGTAATCCTCAGAAGACAGAAAGGGGTGGGTCTCTTAGTGACCGAGGCACAGCAGCGAATCCGTGCTGTTATAAAAACTTATTTTCAGAACAAAGCAAACCTAAGGCACAGCCGCAAACCTAAGGCACCGCCACACCCCGCAGAAAACTTCGAAATCTCCGCCTTGGAAAGGGAAGCCAAAAGGATACGAGCCTCTTTCATAATTTCTCTGGCACGTATTAATGGTTAATAATACTGTATTTTTTAATATACAAAAGAAGAGAATAGTGGCATCGCCGCGTGTGCCCACCCCCAGAGCCAAGCGAGAGCGGCCGGGCCAGGGGGCCGGGGCCGGCGCTGAGGGTCAGCCGGGTTCCGGAGTGGCGCCGGCCAGGGTGGCCACCAGCGCTCCCTCGCCATGGCCTAAGCCCGAGGCCGCTCCCCCGCCAGATTCTGGCCTCAGGCATCGCAGAGCCCGCGGCCCTCGCCGACGAACCCGTTGGACCCACGGGACTTGGCACCCTCGAACGCGCGCCATCCCCAGGTCTTCCCTGCGCCCTGGACCGGTGGACCCGCCTTGAGGGTCCCCGCCTACCACCGAGAGGAGGGCCTAGAGCGGACAGGCCCGCCCCGCTGCTCCTCCCAGCCGCCTCTATCCCGGAAGTTGATGCCGAGCGCAGATCGCGTGCAGCTTGCCAGCGGTGTACGCTGAGAAGTCTGTGAGGGCTGGGCTTGCGAGAGGATCAACATGCCTGTAAGTTGTTTACGTCGGGCTCCGGGTTTGTTTTGGGCTTCTTTACCGAGGGTCCTATGGGACGGATGAGTCCGGCTGTTTCCCGGGCCTGTAGTGTCCGAGAGTGGCGAGGCGGCTCCGGTTGCGCAGCGTCTTCGCGCGTGGCGGGCATGTAGTGACTTGCCCGGTCAGCGCGGCGCGGCTGGCCCTGCAGGGGCGTGGGCTGCAATTCAGAGGCGGTGGGTGGGAGGGGAACAGCTCTCTGGGTAGCTTATGAGCCGTCTTGGTTTTTGATGGGTGTCCCTGAGGCTGTGATCTTTGGGTCTTTTTGCTTTCCTAGTGCTTGGTGTTTCTCTCCCCCCTGCCTTCTTTCGAAAGCGATTTCCTACTTGTTTTCCTTTTAAAAAAGCTGTCGTCGTTGTTGCTTTATATATGAATTCCGTCAAGGACGGTCGCTCAGCCAGAATTCCTGTCAGATCAGCTGTTGAGCCCCAGGAGCAAAAATCACCCGGGCGCTGGCGTTATCTGGTCTACTTCAGCAGTTTCTACTCTAAGCGAGTCCACAGTCGGGGTCACTTTCTTTTGTTAGCACCTCGACTTCGCGCAGTTTTCCCTGAAGACAGTTCATTACGCAGTTGAGTAAAGGACAGAGTTTGCCTTACCATATGTTTCCTGATCGCCCGAAAGCACTTTCACAGGGACTTGGAGAACACAAGTATTACGGAAAGTATTGATGAAAGTTATTAACAGGTTTCGAAAAATAACTTTACTATCTGAAGTGTTGCTTCTGCCGAGGATGACCTTTATTCCGGTTTTTGCATGTATATATTACGTATGGTTAAATGTGCCAGCATTGTGGTTTAAAACTAATAGTAATAATATGCTTCTTTGTTCAGTTGGCTAGAGATTTACTACATCCATCCTTGGAAGAGGAAAAGAAAAAACATAAAAAGAAACGCCTGGTACAAAGTCCAAATTCTTACTTTATGGATGTAAAATGCCCAGGTAAAATTTGAAATCTTAATTCCTTTACTAAGGAAAATTTCTGTAGGGATTGCTAGTGTGATGTGTATAGGTAAGATACATTAGAACCCTCTGTTGAGTAGACGTGGGATTACAGAATTGGAAATGTCAGGGACATTTTCATAATCAAGGTACTGAAACCACTGTAGAAACATTTCGGGGTAAGTGAAAACGGGCATTCAAAGGAGATATGCCATTTGAGTTAGTCTTTAAGCTCTTCAGATGATGAGTTTTCTATTTCATGATACAAGGAAAAGTCTGTTGATATTTTGGAAATATTAAGTTTAATAAAATATATTATTGATTTTACCTGTTTTTAAAAATTTTGTGTCGCTGCTAAAAAAGTTTATGTTACACATATGGCTTGCTGTTTCATAGCACTAAAGTTCCTAATTTTTTTTACATATTACCGGAAATGAACAGGTGCTGTTTTCCTCTGCTTTTCACTTTAACATGCCTTTTTTTTTTTAGGTTGCTACAAGATCACCACGGTTTTCAGCCATGCTCAGACAGTGGTTCTTTGTGTAGGTTGTTCAACAGTGTTGTGCCAGCCTACAGGAGGAAAGGCCAGACTCACAGAAGGTACATCATTTGGCATTCTCCAACCCAGTGATGAGATTTATGAGTATAAATGTCTCCATCTTCACTGAAAAGTTTAAAGAAATCTTAATGATTACCAAAATAACTTATCTTTGGTTGTGTGCTTTCAGTAAAGAATGTCCTGTTCAAATGGATATATATATACTCTTGACCTTGCAGGGAACTCCATTGACTTATTTTTCTTAGTTTAGAACACCAGTTCTTTTATATTTATTCACTTAGTTTGCTTAACTTGGAATAAATTAAAGAAATCAGAATAGAAGCAAAAGAACAACTACATGTTATAGGACATACGGTTTTTTTGTTTTGTTTCGTTTTTTTGATTAGGAGTCTCGCTCTGTCACCCAGGCTGGAGTGCAGTGGCGCCATCTCGGCTCACTGCAACTTCCGCCTCCCGAGTTCAAGCGATTCTCCTGCCTCAGCCTCCCGAGTAGCTGGGACTACAGGTGCCCGCCACCGTGCCTGGCTAATTTTTTATATTTTTAGTAGAGACAGGGTTTCACTGTGTTAGCCAGGATGATCTTGATCTCCTGACCTCATGGTCCGCCCGCCTCGGCCTCCCAAAGTGCTGGGATTACAGGCATGAGCCACCTCCCCGGCCAGGACATACGGATTTTTAAAACCATATAGAATTTTAAAATTTCTTTTACAAAATTTTGTATTTAGTACATATAATAGTTTTTTTTTTTTAATCATTGCCAGCTAAGCAACAGATAGCTAATGTGTAAGTTAAAATACCAGAGTTTTTATTTTTATGAGCAACTGCAATGATTAATATAAAAACCTAATTTTAATTCCTCTTTCACTTTAGTGCAATAAGAAAAAAATTGTATATATAGTTTCCATAGTAATACTTGTAAATTTACAATTCCATAATGATGTTAGAAATTTGCTTGTGATATTTTGGGAAGCTGTAAGTTCCATGTTCTCACTGGAAGAGTTCAAGTGGATTGGCAGCAAATCGGACATCTATTTGGTGTGACCTGGTGAAATCTAAATATGAAGTCAGCACATGATATTTTCACAGTAATATTACTAGGTATACGTGTGAGATTTTTGAAACCTTTATTTCATGTCATGATTTTGGAATTTAGTGCCCATATGCTGAGAGATGGTTTAATGGCTGTATCTGTTCTAGAGTTTTCCTAGTAGGTCTGAAAATACCTCTAATCAAGATTATTTTCTTGAAAAAAGTATTCAGAATAGTTCCTAAAAATTAAGAGTATATCTTCTGACAGCTTACTTGAAACAGTCTTCACTGTTGAATTCAGGCTCATGGTCTTAAGTACACTTCATAGCATTTGAGAAACAGGAGTGACACTTAGTCATGCCAGAGTAAACTTAGATATGATAGATGTATTATAGCAAATTTCTGGTATAAGAGGATAAATAATCTGTATATGAGTATTAATCCAATATTCTTAAAACTTCAGTATTTTAAAAGTACTTTTTGTCATTAAAATTATAGCAAAGGTAGAATGCACTTGTTTAATATACTCTCATGATTCTTTTGCAGGGTGTTCATTTAGAAGAAAGCAACACTAATGATTCAAACAGCTTCCTGAATTTTGTGTTATCTCACAGAAAGCCTTATCATAAATTCCATAGTTCTAATTAATTTACCAAGATAATGTAATTACATTTGGTTTTGTAAGGTATACAACAGTAATCTCCTATTTTGGTGTCCGTTTTTCAATAAAGTTTTGATTATGGACAAATCCCCTCTTGTTCTTTTTTCTTTTTTAAATATATGTTAAGTATGCCATACATTTATATATACGGTGTATATGAATTTGGTTTAAACATTTTTAAATTTATTCTGATTAGTTTGTATCTTCTTTTTAAGAGAGAGTCCTGCTCTGTCGCTCAAGCTGGAGTGCAATAGTGCAATCTCGGATCACTGCAACCTCTGCCTCTCAGGTTCAAGCGATTCTCTTGCCTTGGCTTCCCAAGTAGCTGGGATTACAGGCACACACCACCATGCCCGGCTAATTTGTGTCTCATTTTCAAGAGTAGAAACCCTAAATACTTTGTTTTCATTCCTTTTCCAAATTGCTATGAATGGGATTAAAGGATTACAAATGTAAAGTCTTTTATTTGTGAATTCTAAATGTAGTTCTGTTGTTGTACCTATGGAAACATCTTAAAGAAGTACATATTTTGCACATCCTGCACATGTACCCCAGAACTTAAAATATAATTAAAAAGAACAGCTTCAAAAAAATACATATTTAACACAGTAACGATCACAGCGTAATGCCTTGAATTTATGTGGCCGCCTTATACTACTATATAATTTAGGACAGTAACTGCTAGCTGGGGTCTGAGTTATTTATTGGAAGCTCCTTTTTAGGGTAGAAAATTTGAGGAGAGATCAGAAGTGACATGATTTGCCTGCAGAAGTCCTGGTTGGGGATAGTAGATGGTGTTGAATTCTCTGGCCCAGATAGGGGCCAGAGACTACAGATGTGTGTTGAGTAGTTCTGGTGCCTCATTGTCATGTTCATAGTTTATGAAGTAATCCTGGGTTGCTGAGAGGGGGAGTGTATCCACTCACTATACAACTCCTCATCGGACTAGGAAGATAGTCCGGTTTCTACTCTGCTTCTATTTGATTTGTTACCTTACGGCAGGTACTTAAAACAGGCATTTCCTATCAACAGGTAGGCCTCTAATGTGAGTGACTGATCCTTTTACATACTGCTTAAATCAGAGAACTCTTGCACAAGAACTGAAGAATGATGGCAAGTTTGGGGTGTATATACTTGTACGAGGAAGGCTGGGTGCAGTGCCTCATGCCTGTAATCCCAGCACTTTGGGAGCCTGAGGCAGGTGGATCACCTGAGGTCGAGAGTTCAAGACCAGCCTGACCAACATGGAAAAACCCCGTCTCTACTAAAATTACAAAATTAGCTGGGCATGGTGGTGCATGCCTTACTGTAATCTTAGCTAACTCGGGAGGCTGAGGCAGGAGAATTCGCTTGAACCTGGGAGGTGGAGGTTGTGGTGAGCTGAGAGCGCGCCATTGCACTCCAGCCTGGGCAGCAAGCGTGAAACTCCATCTCAAGAAAAAAAATAAATATTATGTATATATTTATGTATATATATTATATATTTTTATTATGTATATACTTATATATGTATATTACATATATACATATATACATAACATATATATAAAATATATATATTTAGAAGTAGATGACCCAGAGATTCTCAGACTTTTGATTTCTGACATCGTTAGAATCTCAGTAATTTTTTTCAGGTCGTCCCTTGGCCAAAAGAAATACCTAACAGTTACGTTTATTAACTTATGTTCTATCAACTTTAGTAGCCATTTGAAAAAAAATTATACACGAGCAAAAGTGATGTGATGATTTTTAAAAAAATAGAGACAGGGTCTTGGCTCTGTTGCTCAAGTTGGAGGGCCGTAGCTCACTGTGACCTCAAACTCCTGGGCTCAAGCAAGCCTCCCACCTCTGCCTCCTGCGTAGCTGGGCCTTCAGGCATGTGCCACCACGCCCACCTAATTTTTTTGTAGAGATGGGGCTCTGGCTATGTTGCCCTGGCTGTAATGAGCTCCTGGCCTCAGGTGATCTGCCTTGGCCTCCCAAAGTGCTGCGATTACAGGTGTGAGCCGCTGTGCCCAGCCTGATGTGATAATTTTTATCTCATCCTTAAATCATCACAGTTACTAATGGAATGTGTGTGCCTTTTGGGCTCCGTACAATTTCTCAAAATTGGAATCAGATTGGACCCTATTGTCCTTATTTCTTCTGCATTGATTTTTGCATAGTGCTTTTTGTCACAGCAGTGGCTCCAAGCCCAGCTTCACAAAGATAGGATGCCATCAAAGGGAAGGTAGTGCCATATCATATTGAAACGGAACTACCTGGAACTAGTAATTTATACAAAAGATGTGTCAGTGTCAATGTTTTTCCTCAGTTACTCCAAGATACTTCAGCTTGCCCAGTTTAGGATACTTGGCTGTGAGGAGAGCCGGTGGGGATGACGGCTTTTGATGACAAGGAATCAAACCTATGATGAGGACTCATCTAACCCCTGAAAATTCCCTTGGAAGTAGTTTTTAAAAAAGGATTATACTTTAAAGAACACATCTAAGGGCTGGGTGCAGTGGCTCATGCCTATAATCTCAGCAGTTTGGGAGGCTGAGGCCAGCAGATCACTTGTAGTTAGGAGTTTGAGACCACCCTGGCCAACACAGTGAAACCCCCTCTCTACTAAAAGAACAAAAATTAGCTGGGCATGGTGGCACACACCTGTAGTCCCAGCTACTTGGGAGGCTGAGGCACAAGAATTGCTTGAAACCAGGAGGCAGAGGTTGCAGTGAGCCAAAATCGCACCACTGCACTTCAGCCTGGGCGACAGAGTGAAGCTGTGTCTCAAAAAAAGAACACATCTAAGGATTTACTTGGCGTTGGGAAACGAATGGTCTATTAAGTTTTACTTTATTATTAATCTAGATGGTATTACTGGTTTTGAAAAGTGCTGAATAGGACACTGGGACTTTCCCAAACTTCAGGTCAGCCACATACATTATTATATACTGAATGTTTTAAATACTATTATTTATATTGACTTCATATTTTAATGTAAATATATTTCTAAAGGAAAACTTCCATAAATTTAATGAGTGTATTTTTAAGGGAAGCCTTCCATAAATGGAAAAACCAGTTACATAAAGATAGCTAAAAATAGGCCGGGTACGGTGGCTGACACCTGTAATCTCAGCACCTTGGGAGGCCGAGGCGGGCAGATCACGAGGTCAGGAGATCGAGACCACCCTGGCTAACACAGTGAAACCCCATGTCTACTAAATACAAAAAATTAGCCAGGCATGGTGGTGGGCGCCTGTAGTCCCAGCTACTTGGGAGGCTGAGGCAGGAGAATGGCATGAACCCGGGAGGCAGAGATTGCAGTGAGCCGAGATCGCACCACTGCACTCCAGCCTGGGTGATAGAGCGAGACTCTGTCCCAAAAAAAAAAAAAAAAAGATAGCTAAAAATAAAATGAAATTCTTGGCTTTTGGCCTGATGAGATGACAAATGGTTTTGTGCCTGGTTGTTCCTGTAAGTCATCTGATAAAGCTCTAATTCCTTTTTATTTTATTTTTCTGGAGATAATGATTCAGATACTATAAAATCCAACATTTGTGATATAAAGTTCAGTAGTTTTTAGTATATTTACAAGGTTGTGCAACCATCACCACTGTCTAATCCCAGACCATTTTCATCACCTTACAAACTTCATACCTATCAGCATTCACTCTTTATTCTTCCCTCCTCTCAGCCACTGGTAGCCACACTAAGCTACTTTTGTCCCCATGGATTTGCTTCTCAATATTTCATATAATGCTATTATTTCATATAAATGGAGTCATATGCTATGTGGCTTCTGTATGTTTCACTTAGCATAATGTTTTCAAGGGCTGTCCATGCTGTTGCATGTATCAATCAATATTTCATTCCTTTTTTTGACAGTATTCTGTATAATAATATGCAATGTTTATCCATTCATCAGTTTATAGACATTTAGAGTGTTTTCACTTCTTATTTATTTTTGAGATGGAGTCTTGCTCTGTTGCCTAGGCTGGAGAGCAGTGGTGTGATCTCAGCTCACTGCAACCTCTGCCTCCCAGGTTCAAGTGATATGGCCTCAGCCTCCCGAGTAGCTAGGACTACAGGCACGTGCCACCACACCCAGATAATTTTTTTTATTTTTTGTAGCGATGGGGGTTTCGCCATGTTGCCCAGGCTGGTCTTGAACTCCTGACCTCGGGCCATTCACCCACCTCAGCCTCCCAAAGTGCTGGCATTACAGGTGTGAACCACTGCACCCGGCCAAATAAAGTATTCTTAATTACATCTGCAAAATCTCTTTTGCTATGTAAGGTAACATATTTGTAGGTTCTGGGGATTAGGGTATGGGAATCTTTAGAGGGCCATTATTCTGCTACCACAGAATATACAGTTGTAAAATTCTACCCCATATTTGGAAACTGAGATTCTTAAATTATGTCTTTGTAATTCTTCCCTTCCCTCCCTTTACCTTTCCCTTCCCTTTTCTTTTTTTTGACGGAATCTTGCTCTGTTGCCCAGGCGGAGTGCAGTGGTGCGATCTCTGCTCACTGCAAGCTCCGCCTCCCAGGTTCATGCCATTCTCCTGCCTCAGCCTCCCGAGTACCTGGGACTACAGGCGCGTGCCACCATGCTCGGCTAAATTTTTTAAGAGTATTTTTAGTAGAGATGGGGTTTCACTGTGTTAGCCAGGATGGTCTTGATCTGCTGACCTCGTGATGCGCCCGCCTCAGCCTCCCATATCTTTGTAATTTTCCATGGAAAAAAATGTAAATCTTTGGAAGGAATAGAGTACATTGTTGCATTTCACAAAGAAAAGGATAACTTTTACAGAATAATGACCTTGTATTCTTTTAGGAGTTTACAGTTACTTTTTCACAACTACAGGCATAGAAAATGACATCAGGGGCCGGGCACAGTGGCTCACGCCTGTAATCCCAGCACTTTGGGAGGCTGAGGCGGGCGGATCAGGAGGTCAAGACTGAGCGCATCCTGGTCAACATGATGAAACCCTGTCTCTACTGAAAATACAAAAATTAGCTGGGCGTGGTGGCGGGCGCCTGCAGTCTCAGCTACTCAGGAGGCTGAGACAGGAGAATGGCTTGAACCTGGGAGGAGAATGTTGCAATGAGCCGAGATCGTGCCACTGCACTCCAGCCTGGGCGACAGAGCAAGACTGCGCCTAAGGAAGAAAAGAAAATGACATCAGGTCATGGTGTTTGCTATTTATCAACATTGACATAGCCTTTGAATTTTGTTTGAAAGGAGATGCCAGAATAGCAAATTTTCTCCGCTGATTTTTGTTCTACCGATTCTGGCTTGCTTCCCCCCTACTCTACCAGGTCTACTCTCACTTTCATGCCTAGCAAAACCTCACCTTTCAAAGAATTAGGCAGAATATTCCTAAGTTAGTTAATAAGCTTTCATTTTAAATTTTAGGAAAGCAGTGTTAGTTTCAGTTATTCTACAGGAACAGAAATTGGAGTTGCTACAACCTTCCTGAACCACAGCCCGGCAGACCCTTGGCTTCAGCCCTGTTCAGTGTTTTTGTGGCTATGAAAGTCTTTTTAATTTTCTCATTATACATTTTAGATATCATGCTATGTATTTAGAACAGAGGGGGTGTGTAAGATTATGACCCTATGTTTTCTTTATCTTGTCTTTGTGTTAATTTGAAGTTGTTTTTCTTTATTTGTAGCCAACTAATTAAAATAACAACACATATTTATTTTTATTCATTTTTATGTGACAAACTTTTAAATTGAAGACTGCATCAATAAAATTGCATGCCGTTAAATATGACTTTTATTGGATTGGTAAATTTTTAGAGATGACTTTTTTTTTTTTTAAGACAGCGTCTTGCTTTGTTGCCCAGGCTAGAGCGTGCAGTGGTGCTATCTCGCCTCACTACAACCTCTGCCTCCTGGGCTCAAGTGATCCTCCTCCCACCTCAGCCTCCCAAGTAGCTGGGACTGCAGGCCCATGCCACCACACCTGATTTATTTTTGTATTTTTTGTAGAGACAGGGTTTCACCATGTTGCCCAGGCTGGTCTCAAACTTCTGGGCTCAACTGATCCGCCTACCTCAGCCTCCCAGAGTGTTGGGAATACAGGTGTGAGCTACTGCGTTGGCCTAGAGATGCTTTTTATGAGAAGTCACGATAATGGTTAAAACAGGCTTTAGAGTCAGATATGTGTGGGTTTGAAACAAGTGCTAGTTAATGGTTTGTGACCTTGGGAAAAATAATATTTCTACTTAATAGAATTATGTTGAAGGTATAATGAGATAGCATATACAAAGTGCTTAGCAAAATGCCTTTCCCACAGTAAGTGCTCTGTTAATAGTTTGTGTGGGCCGGGTGCAGTGGCTGACGTCTGTAATGCCAGCACTTTGGGAGGTCGCAGCGGGTGGATCAACTGAGGTCAGGAGCTCGAGACCAGCCTGACCAATATGATGAAACCCCGTCTCTACTAAACATACAAAAATTAACTGGGCGTGGTGGCATGTGCCTGTAGTCCCAGCTACTCAGGAGGCTGAAGCAGGAGGATCTCTTGAACCTGGGAGGCGGAGGTTGCAGTGAGCTGAGAACGTGCCATTGCACTCCAGCTTGGGCAACAAGAGCGAAACTCCATCTTAAAAAAAAAAAAAGTTTGTGTGTTTTTTTAAGGGGAAAGCAGTCATGTCTATTCAACATCAAGTACTTTAATGTTCCATTTTTTCCCTAAAGTTATTTATCCACCTTACCACCACACTGGAGCATAGATATGTTAACTTTTGCTACAAAACAAGTCACCCCCAAATCTAATAGCTTAAAATGTTGACTTATTACTATTTCTCATGATTATATGGGTTGGCCACTTACTCTGTTGGTCTCACCTAGGTTCACTTACACAGCCACCTTCACCTGGAGGCTCAAGTCATAGGTCTGGCAGCTGGTGCTAGCTGTCAGCTGGGACATCTCTGTTCCCCTCCATGTGGCCTCCCATCCTCCAGGAAGCTAGTCTGGCTTCTTTACGTGGCAATCTTGGGGTAGTGTTCTTAGAGGGTGGCAGACAAAAGCTTGAAAACCACTTAAAGCCTATGCAGTGGAACTTGTGCAACATTATTTCCACCACATTCAATGGGTCAAAAAGCAAATGATAAAGCAAGACCAGATTCAAGGGAGTGGAGAAAGAGCTCCACCTCTGATTGGAAAAAGCAGCAAAATCACATTGCAAAGTTGCATGCATAATGGAATGAGAGGAAATTGTGGCCATCAAAGAATTGGTGGCCGGGCACGGTGGCTAACGCCTGTAATGCCAGCATTTTGAGAGGCTGAGGCAGGAGGACTGCTTGAGTCCAGGAGTTTGAGATCAGCCTAGATAACATGGTGAAACCCCTACTCTACAAAAAATACAAAAAATTATCCAGGCATAGTGGAATGCGCCTGCATTTCTAGCTACTCAGGAGGCTAAGGTGGGAAGATCACCTGAGCCTGGAAGGTCAAGGCTGCAGTAAGCCATGATTGTACCATTGCACTCTAGCCTGGGTGCCAGAGCAAGATCCTGTTTCTAAAAAACAAATAAATTCCAAATAAGATAAAACATTAACATTAAAGAAACATTACATATTTAATGTTAAAATAACATTAAAGGAAGGCATGACATTTTTATGTTTATCTAAGGGCATGGATTGAAAATTTGACAAACATAAATACAGGACCTAGAGATCAGAAGTCAGAAAGAAAGAAGGAGATGAAACGGATCTGTTTTAGAGAGCTGCTCTCTTTCTACTTCAACTAACTCAGAGATATCCATTTACTTGTATAACAAGTGTTAAGTGAAGAAGCAGATTTAGGGCTCAGAATTAAAGAAAAGCCCTTCTTTTATTAGAGTCTATAAAAATTTTGATTTCTTTTTGAATTTTCCTGAGTTCAGTGGCACACCGGTAATCTCTAGTACACATGATATATGGCTGTTAGAACAAAATTCCCCAATATGTTAACACTGCAGCTTCCAAAATGGCTCCTAATGATCCCCACCTTCTGGTATCCACTCCTTTGTACGGTCCTCTCCCACACCAAATCAGGGCTGGTTTCTGTAACCAACAGAATTTGGCATAAGTGATGGCATATAGCTTCCAAGGCTGAATTAGAAAAGACATTGAGGTGTTCGCCTGTTTCTTCAATCCCCTGGTCTAAAGGGAAGCCATAGCACAGACAAGCAAACCTAAGGAGAGCGCCATGTGGTGAGAAACTGAAAACTCTTGCCCAAAGCCAGCAAGCCACAAAGACCTCTTGCCCATGGCCACATGGGTGAATCATTTTGGAATCAGATTCTCCAGCCCCAGTCAAGCCTTCCCTCAGATGCTTAAAGCCCCTGCTGACATCTTGTCTACAAACTCACGAGAGACCCTGAGCTAGAAACGCCCAGCAAAGCTGCCCCCAAATTTCTAAAACACAGAAACCATGAGACAATAAGCTTTGGGGTAATTTGTTATGCAGTAATAGATAACTAATATACATTATACTACAGGAAAAAGCTCAAGACACAGAAGGCCAGATATGGTGTGATTCCATTTATATGAAACATCCGTAACAGGCAAATCCAAAGAGATAGAAGGTAGATTGCTGGTTATCAGGGGCTGAAGGACAGAGGAATGGGGAGCAAATGCTAATGGGTATGAGGTTTCTTCTTGTGGTGAAAATGAATTGGATAGTGGTAATGGGTGTATAATCTCGTGACTATACTAAAAACCACTGAACTGTACATGTTAAAGAATTTTATGGCATATGGACTGTGAATTATATCTGAATTGTGTGTGTGTGTGTGTGTGTGTGTGTGTGTGTGTGTATATTTGGAACAAAGCAGTGGATGGAAGTTGGAAGGACTTTGAGGAGAGTGTTAATGAAAACCTGAAGAGCCTTGAAGAAATAGTTGAGAAGTATGGCCTTTGAGGAGGCTCCATATGTAGTCTTAAGGAAAGTAACAGAAATCTTATTGGCAATTAGAGGAGGGGATTCTTGTTTAGTACTGACAGAAAATTTAGCAACACTGTCACCAGGAGTAACTCAGAAAATAGAAAATGTGCCTAATGAACTGGGTGACTAGCTGATGGGATTTCCATATACAGTGTTCTTTTTTTTATTTGTTTGTTTTGAGGCTGGGTAATTTATAAAAAGAGGTTTATTTGGCTCACAGTTCTGCAGGCTGTACGGGAAGCATGGTGCTGGCATGTGCTTCTGGTGAGGGCCTCAGGAAGCTTACAACCATGGCGGAAAGAGAAGGGGGAGCCCGGATGTCACAGGGCAAGAGAAGGAGCAGAGAGCCATACACAGTGTTGAAGTGCTTCCTTAATTCTTGTTGCTTATACTAACATGCAAGAGAAAGATAAGCTATAGGAAGAACTATTGATAAAGAATTAATACTTGATGGTTTAAAAAATTGCCAGACTTCAGATGGCAAATGATGCCAAAATTAAGAAATGGCTTCAAGAAAAAGATAAAATTGAGGGCACTTCCAGGAAAACATAGTCTAAAGATGAAATTGAGGGCATGACTATACAATCCTTTCTCAAGACCTCAAAATGAACCAACATGGTGCTTCAGAGAACTATTTAAACAAGAGTTCATTAGATTATTAGCGTAAGTAGTTCTTCCCATTATCTCGGCAGAGACAAGCCCCAAGTTAGAGAGGGGCTATTCTTAAGGGACTTTGGGGTAGCTTGTCTACTGGTATAAACCCCAGTAAGATTCATAGGATACTCTTAACATTTTTAAATGTTATATTGTCAGCTAATAGGGTTGCTAAAACAAATTCAAATATTAGAGAAATAAAATATTATATTGGCAGAGTCACTTTAACTTAGACTGAAAGGACAGAGAGGGTACAAAAAGGCCTTTGGGTCTCCAAACTTCTACAAGTGGAAAGCAGACTGAGAAAACCACTCAGCTAGAAAGATATGCTACCTTTCATGAAAAAAAGGTATAGGGAAGTGGCCAGGCTTAGTGGCTCAAGCCTGTAATCCCAGCACTTTGGGAGGCCGAGGGGGGCAGATCACCTGAGGTCAGGAGTTCAAGACCAGCCTGGCCAACTGGTGAAACCCTGTCTCTACTAAAAATATAAAAATTAGCTGGGAGTGGTGGCACGCACCTGTAATCCCAGCTACTCAGGAGGCTGAGGCGGGAGAATAGCTTGAACCCAGGAGGCTAAGGCTGCAGTGAGCCGAGGTTGTGCCACTGTACTCAAGCCTGGGTGACAGAGGGAAACCCTGTCTCAAAAAGAAAAAGAAAAAAAAGTATAACTCAAGGGCTGGGCGCAGTGGCTCATGCCTATAATCCCAGCACTTTGGGAGGCTGAGGTGGGTGGATCACTTGAGCCCAGTAGTTGGAGACCAGTCTGGGAAACATGGTGAACACCTGTCTCTTAAAAAAAAAAGAAAAAAGTATAACTCATAAGGCAGAACTAAAAGCCCAGAGAACATAGCCAAGAGGTAAGAATTATTCTGAAGGCTTGAGTACTAATCAGAGTTGCCAACTTCTGTCTGACTGAATTTCAGTATTGCCAGTCTCCTGTATGTCTTCCATTTCCCTACTTTTTGAAGAGGACGGTATCTAGCAATTGTCCTATATTTGCTGTGCTATTATATGTTACACATGTGGGGAGCAAATAACTAAAGTTCACAGGTCTTACAAGAAACTGTACTTGAGTTGCTGTACCTAAGGAACTCATCCCAAGGAGCCCTCATTCACACTTGGACCTGACCTGATTTAGATGATAAGATACTGGGCTTTGAGCTGATGCTATACTAAGGTGAAACTTTTGGAGGATTTGAAAGGAGGTAAGAGTATTTTGCTTTGGGAAGGACATAAATCACTGGGGACCAGAGGTCAGACTGTGGTACCCAACTTCCAAGTTGACACCCAGTGATTCCTACCTCCTTATATTCACAATCGATATAAACTCTCCAACATTTATTAGGCCCCATGTAACCCATGGAATTTGGCAAATGTGATGGTATGTGACTTGAGGCTAGTTTATAAGAGTGACTTCTGCCTGGCACTCTCTGTCTCATCACTTACTCTGCGGGAAGCCAACTGCCATGACATTAAGATACTCACGCGGCCCTACAGAGAGGTCCATGTGTTGACAAACTGAGCCCCCTTGCCACCCACCAGCCAGAAGACTGACTCTTGCCAGCAGTCATGCAAGCAAGCCATGTGGAAGCATTTCCTCCAGCCCTGGAGAATTCTTTAGATGATCATAACACCTTGTCTGCAACCTCATTCAAGACTGCGCCAGACCCATATGACTATATTGCTCCCAATTTCCCGATTCCTTCCCTGAACATTTCTTTTAAGCTGTAGTAGATAATATACTATTTCTCATGCTTTTGTTACTGCTCTCCTATTAAAAGGATATTTGGCCTGGGCACAGTGTCTCACGCCTGTAATCCCAGCACTTTGGCAGGCTGAGGCAGGTGGATCACCTGAGATCAAGAGTTCAAGACCAGCCTGGCCAAAATGGCGAAATGCTGTCTCTATTAAAAATTCAAAAATTGACTGGGCATGGTGGTGGGTGCCTGTAATCCCAGCTACTTGGGAGGCTGAGGCAGGAGAATCGCTTGAACTCAGGAAGCAGAGGTTGTGGTTAGCCAAGATCACACCACTGCACTCCAGGCTAGGCAACACGGCAAGAATCCATTTCAAAAAAAAACCCTCTGATATCTGGAGGCTCCTGTTGAATGAGATTTTCTCTGTATTACACATGCAGAAAGTACATATTTTATCAGAATATTTTATTTCAAGAGTTAACACTTTTTTTCAAAAAGTAAAAACAATAGAATTACTTCCCTGAGTATAAAGAACCAATTCTACAATAAAAGACCATTACAAAATTAAGCAATTAGAGGTACATAATTCTCTGCATTCAATTATACTCTATTTCAAATTTATTCTTAAAAATTTCATGTTTTGGAACTTTAATGTTTCAAAAAAAAACCCAAAACAACTCATTTTGCACCTGTGGTGTTAAGGTATCAGTCTGATCTGTCTTTATCAAATTCAAGGGCAATCTTCAAAGCGGTGCTATTGAGGCCAACAGACTGCATGTTACATATGATAGAAACTATGATTCCTCTTGGGGGAACCTTGTTATTTATAGTCTCCGTATCCAGTTCTTCAGGAAGGACCAGCAGGACGCTACTAGCACCCACGGCCCCTCCAGTATGTGAAGCATAATGTCGTTGCTTTCTACAAGAACCATACGTTTGCTTCTTTTCCACCACACCCCACGCCATTGCATATTTACCCTCTTTATCCCAAGACATCTCTGTGTTAGGGACTGGGGTCCACATCATAACCATTGTTTCCGGTTTGAGGTATCCAGGTAAAAGATTTTCATTTGAGTTCTTAAACAGCCCGACTTGGTAACCATAAAGCATTGCATTCCCAAATTTCAGAAGGTCACCCACTGTAGACAGAAATCCACCACCAGCCCATTTATAGGAGTTATCCACGTAAGGTGTGTTGACAAGACGTTTCTTTTTATTGTAAACATAAAATCTAAAAGGAAATAAGAAATGATCATTAAAAATGTAATAACCACTGACTTCACACATGATAGAAAAATGTGTACATGAGACAGATTGTATTTCAATGTAATGATCATACATTCTTAGAAACTATAAACTAACCACTAATTTTCAGTATGATTCAGGTCCTAATGACACACAGATACTAAGTAAGGTAGTCTAATTACCTTTTGAATTAAAGCATACAAAGTGGTTTTTTTTCTATTGGTATGGCTTGTCCATGCTGAGTGTATCAAACTTTTAATACCTGCAAAAATTAATATAACACATGACATATTTGCCCTGTGCATATGGAGACACTTATCATTTGGTAGATATTCCTTGTCCTTGTGGTTAATGCTGAATCATGCCACAAGTGAATTTTATAACCAACACTGTAAACATCCAAAGCATATTGGGATGTTTAGGAATAAGGTTATTTGTAAGATGACTAGATTTCTTGGATAAAAATACCATATAAGCTGGGTGCAGCGGCCCGTGCCTGTAATCCCAGTGACTTGGGAGGCTGAGGCAGGAGGACCGCTTGAGCCCAGGAGTTTGAGTCCAGCCTGGGCAGCAAAGCAAGACCCTATCTAAAAAAAAAAAAATTCTAAAAATAATACCATATACATATCGTATATAATGATGTGACATGGTAGTTTCTTGGTGCAGTGGGAAAGGTTGGAGTTAGCAAACCCTAGTTTGAATCCTTTCTTCTTTTTTCAAGATTCTTATATGTAACCTAAAAGTACAAGTCATAATATTGGGTGAAGTAGGGCTGGCAATTAGGAAAGGAGTGGCCACAGGTTTGTGTCTGAAGATTTAAAAAAAGAAAAAAAGTCTAAAGGGGATCTTAGCATGCTCTTTAGAGAACCAATGACTTGATAGGTGGTTTTCTCATTGTCTCAAAATCAACATGTCTGTCATATTTCTTTCTCTCCATTAAAGCCTTCATTATACAACTTTTAATGACTTTCTTGCCCTAAACTCTCACATCCAGTAAGATGCTAAATCCTATTTATTCAATCTCTGCTTTGTGTCTTACCCTTCTCCCTTCCTTCCATTCCTATGGCAACTGTCAAATTTTAGGCCCTCGTTACTTTCTGCCTCAACTCCTGATTATATTTGTAATTCCAGCCAACCAAGTCAAATTAAATCTAAAAGAAGTTACATAATAGAAACACATTTTTTTTCCACTGAGAAATAAATTTCCACTTTTCTTTTGAGACAGAGTCTTGCACTATTGTCTAGGCTGGACTGCAGTGGTACAATCATGGCTAACTATAGCCTCAACCTCCAGGGCTCAAGCAATCTTTCTGCCTCAGCCTCTTGAGTAGCTGGGACCACAGGTGTGTACCACCATACCTGGCTAAGTTTTTTCTTTCTTTCTTTCTTTCTTTTTTTTTTTTGGTAGAGATGAAGTTCTCACTGTTGTCCAGCCTGGTCTCAAACTCCTGGCCTCAAGCAATCTACTCGCCTCTGCCTCCCAAAGTGCTGGAATTACAGGCATGAGCCACTGTGCCCAGCCAATAATCAGCTTTCTGTAACTTCTTTTTTTTGAGACGGAGTCTCGCTCTGTTGACCAGGCTGGAGTGTAGTGGTGCAATCTCAGCTTACTGCAACCTCTGCCTCCCAGGCTCAATTGGTTCTCCTGCCTCAGCCTCCCCAGTAGCTAGGATTACACGTGCTGCCACCATGCCCAGCTAATTTTTTTCTGTATATTTACTTATTTATTTATTTTTGAGATGGAGTTTCACTCTTGTCGCCCAGGCTGGAGTGCAGTGGTGCGATCTTGGCTCACTGCAACCTCCGCTTCCTGGGTTCAAGCAATTCTCCTGCCTCAGCCTCCCAAGTAGCTGGGATTACAGGTGTGCGCCACCACACCCAGCTAATTTTTGTATTTTTAGTAGAGATGGGGTTTCGCCATGTTGGCCAGGCTGGTCTCAAACTCCTGACCTCAAGTGATCCGCCCACCTTGGCCTCTCAAAGTGTTGGGATTATAGGCGTAAGCCACCGTGCCTGGTCTATTTATTGATTTTTGAGACTGAGTCTTGCTCTGTTGCACAGGCTGGAGTGCAGTAGCCCAGTCTCGGCTCACTGTTCCTGGGTTCAAGTTATTTTCCTGCCTCAGCCTCCCTAGTAGCTGGGATTACAGGCATGCACCACCATGCCTAGCTAATTTTTTTTTATTTTTGTATTTTTAGTAGAGACGGGGGCTTCATCATGTTGGCCAGGCTGCTCTCGAACTCCAGAACTCAGGTGATCTGCCCGCCTCCACCTCCCAAAGTTCTGGGATTACAGGCATGAGCCACTGTTCCCGGCCGATTTTTTCTTTTTTTTTAAACAGAGTCTCGCTCTTTCGCCCAGGCTGGAATGCAGTGGCACAATCTCGGCACACTGTGATCTCCACCTTCCGGGTTCAAGCAATTCTCCCTCAGCCTCCCGAGTAGCTGGGATTAAAGGTGCCCAACACCATGCACGGCTATTTTTTTTTCTTTTTGTATTTTCAGTAGAAACGGGGTTTCCCTATGTTGGTCAGGCTGGTCAGGAACTCCTGATTTCATGTAATCTGCCAGCCTCAGTTTCCCAAAGTGCTAGGATTACAGGCATGAGCCACCGTGCCCAGCTCTGTAACTTCCTTTTAACAGTAAAGCATTTCAAACCACTTACATTAAGACTGGAAACTAGAACTCCTCAGTTATTCCTCCTTTAAATATTAAAATATGGAGACTTCTATAGTTTAGAATTCTAGTTTTAATAAGCAAATTCTAGATTTTAATCTCTTAGTTCCTTTTC
Source organism: Macaca mulatta (assembly GCF_049350105.2). Lineage (NCBI taxonomy): Eukaryota > Metazoa > Chordata > Mammalia > Primates > Cercopithecidae > Macaca > Macaca mulatta. Next base: position 40,472,201 of record NC_133412.1, on the reverse strand, counting down.
ACATAGGACCAATGAGTACATTTTTATGAAAATAATTTTGTTCAGCTGAAAGATAAACTTTACTATTTCAAATTCCTAAAACATTTCTGCTTAAAAGAATATAGACACAAGTTCTTGACTAAGTTGCTGAAACATTTTTGTAACTAACTGATGGGACGATGCCAGATGACAAACAGCTTCTTCATACTTATTTATAAGAATCTCCAGATTCTGCACAAGAATGTTATATAACCACAGAAATCTACATCTACAAACTTATAAACTCAAAATACTTTTTTTCAAGGGTAGGGGGACAGGGTCTCACTCTTATCACCCAGGCTGGAGTGCAGTGGTGTGATCCTAGGCTCAGGTAATCCCCCACCTCAGCCTCCTGAGCAGCTGGGACTACAGGCACACACAACCTTGTCTGGCTAATTTTTGTATTTTTTGTAGAGACAGGGTTTTGCCGTGTTGCTCAGGTTGGTCTTGAACTCCTGGGCTCAAGTGATCCACCTGTCTCCGCCTCCCAAAGCGCTGTGATTACAGGCATGAAACCACTGTGCCCAGCCTTATTTTCAAAATGCTTCTTAAATGTCTTTAGAGACAATATTCATCACTTGGTATGTATTGTTATAAGACGTTTGAAAACCAACAGAATTTCAAATGCATATTATAAAAACAATACCACTTTAACATTTAGTATTTACATTTGGATTGAACTACTAGTAGAGAGTCTGTCAGCTAAAGGCATGAAAAAGAGCTTGATACGGAACAATTCTTAATTCTAGAAGACACTTTAGAAATAGAAGGTAAAGGCCATATCCATACTGTCAAAATGCAGCCAAAGTGGAGAGAAGGTGGGATGGTTAATGGGTACAAAAGAAACAGAAATAATTAATAAGATCCAGTATTTGATAATGTACCATGGTGATGATGGTCAATAATAACTGTACATTTAAAAATAACTAAAAGAGTAGGATTGGATCGTTTGTAACACAAAGGATAAATACTTGAGGGGATGGATAACTCATTTTACACGATGTGATTGGTATGCACTGCACGCCTGTACCAAAACATCTCATGTACACCGTAAGTATATACAGCTGCTCTGTACCCATAAAAATTGATATTAAAAATTTTAAACATTAAAAAATACAGCAAACACTCCAGAAAACATTCATTTTATTTGGTTTTCATCCCATCTAGTTATAAAATTAGAAATTTTTGTTGCAAACACTGTGCCAAACACATAAAAAAAATGGCCAAGTTCTAATAATAAGCTGAGGCATTGACTGAGGATTCCCCTATCAACAAATTGAGTGTCTCTCAGTGGCAACAACAGTCAATGGGCTCCTTTGTGATGTTCACTTACAGAGTTATTTAGTGTACTTGCCTATACAGAGTATATTTGCTACACAGAATCAATAGTTATGCGCCTAAACAGAATCAATGTTCCCACTGTTCCATTTAAGAAAATCCCAATTTTATTCAAGACAACAACATACCCAGTTAAAAACAATTCTCTTGACTCCCTTACAGCTAAGTGTGATCTTGTGACTCAAATCTGAGCGAAAGAATTTCAGTGCTATTGTGAGGTGGGATTCTGGTGAGATCCTTTGAACAGATGACAGACACCGTGTGGTACTATTTTCAACATGTGCATAAACACACAAAGAAATGGTAAAGAAGAGAAATATTTACTCCTGGAAACACAGTAACTCTAAAAAGCCTTAGTCAGGATATTATAAACAGGTTTATGGTTATACCCAACAAGTCAGTAGACTACATAACAAAGCTGGAAACATTTTTTCCCCTGCAAAATGGTACCATAAAACAAATCAATACAAACATATATATTAAGTTTTACTTTAAGGTTTTATTTTTGTCTATATCTTTGAAAAGATTTCTTTTACTCCCCGAACTCCCCCCCAAAAGCTGGTGCCTTTAAACTCCTTTAAAATAATTATTACAAAAAAGAATCAGAGTTGAGTTTCAGAGGCCCAAACAGATACTGTATCAAATAAAACAAATAAAGCAAATAGATAAAACATTTTCCTAGGTAACAATATTTCCTTCTTTTAGTGCCCTCTTTTATTTCAGCAGCCCATTTTACCTAACTAAAATGAATCAACTACCCTTTAGAACCACTGAGAACTACTACGAATTAAAATGAGACAAAACAAAAACACCAAACCAAAAGTATCTCAGAGCTGATAGGGACCCTTAACACTAGAGATAGAAACCCATTGCCTTTTTTCAAAGAATAGAAAATAAAATGAGCTAGGCTCCCGCCTGTAATCCCAACACTTTGGGAGGCTGAGGAGGAAGGATCATTTGAGGTCAGGAGATCAGCCTGGGAAACACAGCAAGATCTCATCTCTACAAAAAATTTTTAAAATCAGCCAGGTGTGGTGGTGCACATCTGTAGTTCCAGCTACTTGGAAGGCTGACACAGGAGGATCACTTGAGCCAGGGAGTTCAAGGCTGCAGTGAGGTATGATTGTACTACTGCATTCCTGCCAAGGCAACAGAGTGAGATCTTATCTCAAAAAAAAAAAAAAAAGAAAAAAGAAAATGAAATTAACTCACCATCATACGGCAATTTTGATTTTTGCGCAAGTCACGAGTTAATTACTCATCAAGAAAACAGGAAACAATAGCTGCTCTGCATTCTGCACATTCACAGAGCCTTCATTTCTAGCTTAGAAAAGAGGCTTGATGAGTGGACATAATGTCCTTCTCCCCCTTATATACAGAGCTAGACATCCATTTTCAAATTTTCAAATGTCTAGATCTAAATCACAGTAAGGTCATGCATCTATGCCATCTTTACTAGAGAAACTTTTTTTAGATTCAACTGACAACTTCTGGTAGTTGTCATTTGTTTTTGAGACAAGGTCTCATTCCATCATCAGGTGAGAGTGCAGTGGCACGATCACAGCTCACTGCAGCATCAACTTCCTGGGCTCAGGTGATCCTCCCTGCTCAGCCCTCAAGTAGCTGGGACTACAGGCTCATGCCACCATGCCCGGCTAATTTTTTTGTATTGTCTGACAGGGTTTCACCATGTGGCCCAGACTGGTCTTAAACACCAAGGCTCAAGCAATACACCCCTTTCGACCTCCCAATGGTATTTATCATTTTTCTTGTGCTTTCCAGTAAAATATAATGCTAGATCCAAAAATAATAAACACAAAGAGTCTGAAGTAGTTGAGAACCACAGGCCATTTAAAAAATTAAAATTCATTGCTTGTTGCTAACCTAATTTATTTTGGGTCCCCAAGAAATCTCTTTTAGGCCATAGACTGATTTGCAATGCATATTTAATCCTTTTAAATAAGCTGATAATTAAAAAATTATAATTTAAATACAACAGATTGAACAAAACTAGTACGGAGATAAGAACATAAAACTAAAAACATTTCCAAAAAAAGCCACCATTTCATCTATTTCTTTATAAAGTGCAATTAAACCATTTGTAAAGCATGTACTAATGGAAATATGCAAGGTAAAAGTAATAGTTGATTTGTTAAATGTGCTACCTTTCTAACAAATCAAATAATAAAATGGAAAATAAAACACCATAACTGTAAAATTCCTATTAGTAATTAAGCTTCAAAATTCTATCCCAAAACTCCTTTCACAAATTACTAGTAAAAAATATAATAAAATTTTAGTTTGATATATTCCACTGAATGGCTTTCAAACATTTTTTTTAACCTCAACCCACAGTGAGGAATACATTTCTCCTTTCGACTGAATGAAAACACACACACCCCCCCACACACACACACATCACACCCTTCTAAAACGGAAGTTTTATGGAGCAACACAGTGGCCAGTGGCATAGATGGCTGCTTGCTCACAAAACTGACTCTTCTATTCTTCCTTAGTAATAAAGTAAAGCAAGGCACATGCCTGCTCAGCTAGAAATTACATTTCTCAGCCTCCCTTGTTGCAAAGTTTGACCATATAGCTAAGTTTTTGCCAACAGAAGGTGGACAGAAATGAAGTGTGACACTTGCAAGCCTGGAACTTAAGGCCCTGAGTACAAGCTCCATACCCTGTCTCTTTTCAGGAGGCTGGGGCACCTTCGGGGCTATGATTGAGCTTCAGGTGTACAGACAGGGACACCACTGTGGAGAGAGGAGCAGTAAGATGGATGACTCTGGCCTCTTAAAGGCTTGTGGGGAACCAATCAGAACTGTTCACCTTAGGAATGCTGCAAGGAAAATTAAACTTTTGTTTTCCTCACGCCACTGCATTTTGGTGTCTCCTTAATGCAGCAGCCTAGCCTTTATCCCAAAGCTTATATTTACCTTTACTACCTGCGATGTACGTTATCATATTCTATTCTATTTTGTTCTATTAAAAAAAAGAAATCTTGCTACTCAACCCACTAAACTGATTTTCCAACTCAATAATTGGACACACAAACCTACAGTTTGAATACCACTACGGTAGGAAGAGAGAGGAGTAAACAGATAAAACTCAGTAAATACAAATACTTAACGAATTGAATTAATTCTGACCATAAATAATCAAGATATAACTCAACTGGCCATTTTGTAAACTTCTAACTCACCCTCCTAACATTTGACACAACTGCCCTTTCATGAGTGTTCTTTGTTCTTTCTGAACAAAGTATTTTTGAAAAGTTATCAAGTATTTGCTTTCCAAATACTTTTTCCTCTAATAATAAAAATCCCAAATTACTTTAAAAGGTCAAACAAATTTTTATTGCATTTGCTAACACTGTGTCTCAAATTTTTCTCTACAAAATAAGCTCAAATGTTTGTAATTTTAAAATTCAATACTTCCATGTGTGATTTTTGAAGTATACCAGTTCGGACAAGAAATCTGTATTTGGTTCACATTATTTTAATCCTGTCTCATCTCAACCGAACATGTAAACTTTTTAGCACTTTTATATAGTCTTGTGCTTGTTTTATTCAATTAACCAAGTAATTAATTAATTTTTAGAGACAGGATCTTGCTTTGTCACCCAGGCTGGAGTGCAGGATATGATCATAGCTTACTGCAGCCTGAAACTCCAGGGCTCAAGTGATTCTCTCCTCCTGATTAACTAGGACCACAGGCGTGCGCTACGACGCCCGTCTCCTTATTTAAAGAATTTTTGTAGGGATGGGGTCTCACTCTGTTGCCACGGCTGGTCTCAAACTCCTGGCCTCAAATGATCCTCCTGCCTTGGCCTCTCAAAGTGCTGGGATTACAGGCATGAGCCACACAGTACCTGGCCTGAGTTATTTTAGATTATGTAAATTAAAGTTAAAACTCTAAGTCATAGAAAATGTCTCCATAACAGAAAGCATAAATTAAATTGTAAAATTTGTAAAGGCTAAAAAGCGACTAAACCCTTTCCTATTATAGTGGTAAATGAATCAAATATGAAATTATATAAAATCACAGCATTTTTCACTCCTAAGGGTAAAAATTCTAGTTAACTTGTCAAAATCTGTTCTAAAAGCCTCTCCATAAATTGTATTAAAGTCTGCTTAAGCAATTCACCTAGGATTTTGTTTGAACACCCAATTCAAATTTACATAAGTAACTTGAACTTGATATTTTATATATAAAAGCTATAGAAGAAAATGGAGAGAAAATGTGGTTTAAATGTTTTAAATCTTAAATCTTACTAAAATTACCTAAGGATGCCTCACTGTAAAATAGTGTTTACACCCAGATAGTTTTTAAGTATTCAATTACTTTAGTTAGATACTATTTTGTATTTTTATAATATATCCAAAAAAATGTTTTTTGGGATGGGGTCTCCCTCTCTCGCCCAGGCTGTAGTGCAGTGGTGCAATCACAGCTCCGTGTAGCCTCACCCTCCCAGGCTCAAGTGATCCTCCCAGCTCTGCCTACCAAGTAGTCAGGACTACAGGTACACACTACCATGCCTGGCTAATTTTTTTGTACTTTTGGTAGAGATGGGGTTTTACCATGTTACCCAGGCTAGTCTTGAACTCCTGAGCTCAGATGATCCACCCGCTTCAGCCTTCCAAAATGCTGGGATTACAGGTGTGAGACACCTCGCCCCACCCCCAGAATCTTAATTACCCTTATTAATGGCATGTAGGAGAGGTCTACATAATCCAAATAAGAAGAGCATTTTAATGTTCACTATCAACACACATAAAATCAAGCAGAAAATCATTCATTTAAAAATATATACACATACATAAGAAAGAACAAAATCATGTCCTTTGCAGCAACATAGATGTAGCTAGAGGCCATTATCCTAAGTGAATTAATGTAGAAACAGAAAATCAAATACCACATGTTCTCACTTATAAGTAGGAGCTAAACACTGGGTACACGTGAACATAAAGATGGAAACAAGAGACACCAAGGACTCCAAAAAGGGGGACGCAGGGAGGGAGGAGGGCAAGGGTTGAAAAACTACCTATTAGATACTAAGTTCATAAGTTCATTATTTGGGTGACAGGTCCAAACCTCAGCATTATACAATATAGCCATGTAACCAACCTGCACATGTACACCCTGAATCTAAAATAACAATTACAAAAAGGAGGGGATTACCATGTTAGCTACATATCTAAAGGGCGGTGTGGCCCCACTGATAACTATGTTACATAATCATATTCTTTTCTTTGTTGGGCCGGGGGGTGCTACAGAGTCTTGCTCTGTTACTCAGACTAGAGTATAGTGGGGCGACCTCCGCTCACTACAACTTCTACCTTCTGGGCTCAAACAATCCTCCCACCTCAGCCTCCCGAGTAACTGGGACGACAGGCACGCACCACCATGCCTGGCTAATTTTTGTATTTTTTGTGGAGATGGGGTCTCACTACGTTGCTCCAGCTAGTCTCAAACTCCTGGGCTCAAGCAATCCTCCTGCCTTGGCCTCCCAAAGTGCTGGGATTACAGGTGTGAGCCACTGTGCCTGTTCATAACATGTATTCCTTTTGAAAGAAAATTTATGTACTTAATTGATTTATTTGCTGGATGTTGGTCTTCAAGCTCCTGGAGGGCAGGAGCTATGTCAGGTTAGCTCTACTATGTGGTACAATATGTGGCATGTAGTATTGCTCAATAAATATTTACAAATGTATGGCAAAACAAAACAAAAACTACACATATAGGTAAGCAATCTAATAACCATTTACTGTTACAGTTTTAATATTTCATATACTATTTTAAAAGCAATATATTAAATAATGACAGTGACAGATTATAACTCACTGACTAAACTAAGAATCCATGAATGCATACTGGTATGAATAAATAAATAAGAGAGAAGGGAAAGCACTTTTTTTTTTCTGAGATAGAGTCTACTGTCACCCAGGCTGCAGTGCAGTGGCATGATCTTGGCTCACTGCAACCTCTGCCTCCAGGGTTCAAGAGATTCTCCTGCCTCAGACTCCCGAGTAGCTGAGATTACAGGTGCCTGCCACCAAACTTGGCTGATTTTTTGTATTTTCAGTAGAGACGGGGTTTCGCCATGTTGGCCAGGCTGGTCTCAAACTTGGCCTCAAGTGATCTGCCCGCCTCAGCCTCCCAAAGTGCTGGGATTACAGGTGTGAGCCACCGCCCCCAGCCCGCACCTTCTTATAATAGAATGCCAACTAATAAATATAGAATGGATGATGGAATTAGAAAATCACCATTTGACAACCATCACTGTAATAACTGATTCAGTCATGAATCATCAATAGATGCTAAAACTAGTAGAAAGTTTGATGAGAAACAGGATTTTTACATCATCTTAAATTATCTCCTCCAAATATACTTGTTAATTATAAGGTAAAAATAGTAACTTTATAAAAACCTGACAGGCACCACCTCAAAAAGTGATTAAAATACCATCAGCAATAATGGGACAAATTGATGTCATGTGACTTCTGATAGATATGACAAGTAAATGCAATGTGAGATCATGGATTAGATCCTAGACCAGAAAAAGTTTTTCTGCTCTTTTGCTATAAAGGACATTATTGGAACAACTGGTGAAATTTGAGTAAGGCCTGTAGATTTGATAAAAGCATTGTATCTATGTTAATTTCCCAAATGTCCTTGGTTTTTTGTTTGTTTGTTTTCCTTTTTTGAGATGGAGTCTCGCTCTGTTACTCAGCCTGAAATGCAATGGCACGATCTCGCTTATTGCAACCTCCGCCTCCTGGGTTCAAGAGATTCTCTTGCCTAAGTCTCCCGCGTGGCTGGGATTATAGGCACCCGCCACCATGCCTGACTAATTTTTGCATTTTTAGTAGAGATAGGGTTGGTTTCACCACATTGGCCAGGCTAGTCTCAAACTCCTGACCTCAGGTGATCCACCCACCTCAGCCTTCCAAAGTGTTGGGATTACAGGCGTGAGCCAACGCGCCCGGCCCTGAATGTCCTTGATTTTAGAAAATACACATTTAAATATTTATAGGTAAAGGGGTATCACGTCTACAATTTATTTCCAAATGGTTCAGAAATAAACACGTGTAGACAGAAAGGCAATGCAAATGCGGTAAACTAACATTAAGGGAATCTGAGTAAAGGGGATATGTGAATTCTTTGTATTACTCTCGCAACTTTTCTGTAAGTATAAAATTACTTCAAAACAGTATGAAAACCATTAAAAACTAATAACATGTAAACAAAGCATTCGTTAAAACATAAGAAAAGGAATGGTTAAAGAGCAAATTACAGATGCTCAGGGTGGGTGCAATTTTGGTTTCATTAGTCACGTTTGAATTATGAATATTATTGCTGTCTTTCATCAAAGGGTCTTAGTGTACTTTATAAACATGTTTTACTTCCTTCACTCTACAGATGGGAAAACAGACATGTAGAAAAGCTCCCAAAATGTGGCAAGTTGATTTTGGAATGGAAACAAAGAAAATGTGACTTTTAATTAATAACATAGTGTTAAGATGTGATACAACTAGACACAGCAGAAGGTATTCATTTACCTTGCTCTATTGTAAATCACTGGCTCATTTTCTTCCTGCACAGTTGTCAGCATATCCAAGTCTTGGAATATTTTCTGCATATAGTCCAAATATTTATAGCCTGAAGCTCTCTCTACTATGGCTGCCAGTAGGGTATAGCCAAAAGTTGAATACAAAAACTGACTACCTTGAGACATCATTGCAAGGAGGAAAAAAAGAAAATGCTTGATTATTATTCAAAACTACATAAAATATATTCCCACTGAAAATTAGCATACCTTTAAAACAGGAATATTTTACTGCAGCATTTAGAAAAAGAACACAGGACAAACACATCAACATATTGAATTAACTTTGCAATTGTCCTTATTCCAAGTCCTTAACACAAGAATAAAATTATGATCAGCACACTTAACATTTCACATAAATCTGCTCCTTTCTCTGATAATAAAGTAAGCAAATAAATCCTACCTCAAAACAAAACAAAAATCTTTCAAAGTTACACCAAAACAGGAAGAGGAAGAAAAGCAAAGCAAATTTGATTTCTTGAGTCAACTTTGTTCTTAATCTACCTCTACTCATTGTTTAGGGCATAAATGGGCAAACATGTTCTTATTTTAATACAATATATGGGTCAGGAGCAGTGGCTCACTCCTGTATCCTAGTATTTAAGGAGGCCAAGAGGGGAGGATCACCTGAGGTCAGGAGTTCGAGACCAGCCTGGCCAACACGGTGAAACCCTGTCTCTACTAAAATACAAAAATTAGCCAGGTGTGGTGGCGGGCACCTGTAATCCCAGCTACTCAGGAGGCTGAAGAAGGAAAATCGCTTAAACGCAGGAGACGGAGGTTGCAGTGAGCTGAGATCGTGCCACTGCACTCCAGCCTGGGCGACAGAGCCAGACTCCATCTCAAATAAAATTAAATAAATAAATAAAATAAAATAAAATAAAATAAAATAAAATGTAGGCACACTAACCTTGTTTCAAATACATATTTAAATTTAAATACATATTCAAATATATATAGTATTTCAAATAAATAACTTTATATCATTTTGGGTTCTGGACAAACTCAAACTGGTTTGAGACAGGGTCTTGCTCTTGCTGTTGCCCAGGCTAGAGTAAAGTGGTATGATCGTAACTCACTGCAACCTTGAACTCCTGGGCTCAGGGATCCTCCCGCCTCAGCCTCCTGAGTAGCTGGGACTACTTACAGGCGCAGGCCACTGAACCTGACTATTTAAAAAAATTTTTTTGTAGAGACAGGGCCTTGCTTTGTTGCCCAGGCTAGTCTTAAACTCCTGGGCTCAAGCGATCCTCCCACCTTTGCCTCCCTAAGTGTTGGGATTACAGGCGTGAGCCAACTGTGCCCAGCATGGAACTTCATTTTTAAGATAAAATCCAAAATTATATTTTATTTGCTCTTATTAGTTATATTTATATAATATCTATTCAACTAAAAGCTTTTAAAATGAAAATAGAATATAAGTCTATAATTTATACTATGGTAAATTTAGATTTTAAGTAGCTTCAATAGGCACCAAATCAAAAAATAAAACAAAGATAATTATTCGTATAGATCAGCTTTTTGGGAAAAATTATTGATGAACGCTCATTTCTTTAAGAAATAAAGGCACAAAATAAGCTGAGCAATTTAAATTCTAACCAAGTACTAAAATATCAGCAATACCTTAACATGTCTATTTTGGTCCAGGTTGTATTTAGAGAACTATTATTCCAACATTTCTCCATAAGTTTGCATGAACATCTTGATACTGAGAATCCTCTAAATGACTGGGGAGTCTCCAATGAGGCAAAATTTAAACAACGAGCTGCCTGGATGCTAGGCTTTGTTAGAAACTACAGATAAAAACACAAGCACCAGACTAGCCCCTATCACAAACATTAGCCTCACTGAATGCACTCAGGATGGTATCATTTTGGATTTCCTGAAAATTAACATTTCAGTAATGATGATTTTGTTAAGAGAAGGGATGAACACTCACCAGGCTTAAAGAACAAAGGATCATTTTTAAATAATCTTAGGGATTCAATTGAATTTTCAAACTTTTCTCTCAAATATAATTCGCCTTGTTCAAAATCATTCTTTTTCTTGCCAGGTTTTGAATTCCGGCTTTTGGCTTCATTCTCCTGCTCTGTTTTAAATTTAGTAAAATCATTCTTTTCATTACTTTTGCCTTCTTTTTCTTGCTCAAATGCAACAGTCTCTTTCATCATCTTCAAGGCTTTATAAGCTTTCTCTTCTTTCACCTTTTTTATGTCCTTTTCATAATGACGAATTCCACTTAAATGGGAAATCAGTAATCTTGTTGTGACAGAAACCTAATTGTAAAAACATGAAAATTCAATTACAGTATTAACCCGAAAAACAGAAAGTTAGTTACCTTGGAATAATGTCTCAGTAATATTTTCCATTTTGAACTGCTGCTGGGAAAATGTCATGTACAAATCCTTAGCCTCAAATTTCAGAAAAATACCTACCTGATTATCATCTTGATGAAAAAAACCTAATACATTAACAATAACTAAAAAGCCAAAGAATCCTAGGAAACATTTTAAATATAAATTCTAGCATAAACCATTTAACATGCCATTAGTAAAATGAACTGTGAGTTTCACTACCTTTTCACCTTCATATTCTTTTTCTGGGAATTCGGGAACATAATGTTGTACTGGAATATCAAGATCCAGTTTCCCTGCTTCCCACAATTTGGCAAGAGCAACCATGGTGAGACTTTTGCTGATGCTGGCAATTCGCATAACTGTCTCTGGCTTACATGGTACACGGTTCTCAACATCAGCATAACCTAAACCTTTGGAGGAAAAAAGTAAAAAGTCACTATTAAAGGCTTCATGGTCAAACAAGTCTTCAAAAACTGAAATAATACTATCTTTAAACATGCTGTGTTTATCTAAAAGAAAAGATACTCCACTTTTATAAGTTACTTAACACTGGACATGTAAAGGATTAAAATCTTAGTATACTGGTAAGTCTAACAATTTAACCTTATAACTAAAGTGAAATTGTACCCTGTTTGCAATAGCAATTTCTATGACTTAGATACAAATTTTTCTTAGCTTATCTAAACAACTGAGTTATTCCATATTTTAAATAAATTATTATTTAAAGAAAACATCATTATTCTTCTTCAGATTATATTTATTTTTGACTTTTGAGTAAATTTCCACCAAATTCCTTGAAATAGCCACTCAATAAAATTAAGTGTGGGCCGGGCGCAGTGGCTCATGCCTATAATCCCAGCACTTTGGGTGGCCGAGGCGAGCAGATCGCCTGAGACTGGGAGTTTGAGACCAGCCTGGCCAACATGGTAAAACCCCATCTCTACTAAAAATACAAAAATTAGCTGGGCGTGGTGGCGTATGCTTGTAATCCCAGCTACTCGGGAGGCTGAGGCAGGAGAATCGCCTGAACCTGGGAGGCGGAGGTCACAGTAAGCTGAGATCACGCCATTGCACTCCAGCCAGGGCGACAGAGGGAAACCCTGTCTCAAAAAAAAGTATGAAAAGATGTCCCACAAACCAAATCTAGCTAACCATCAATTTAATTTGGCTGCAAACCAGAAGAAAAATTATGTACTAACTTAAAGCTTTTTCCAGAAAAAATTTTAAATTTGGTTTCCATGTTCTCACAGGTTGCAAGTGTGTAAATCTAACCAAGAAAGAGAAAGTGCCTGTAATCCCAGCACTTTGGGAGGCGGAGGCAGGTGGATCACCTGAGCTCAGGAGTTCGAGACTAGCCTGAGCAACATGGCAGAAACCGCATTTCTACAAAATATACAAAAAAGGGCAGGGCAGGGCAGGGCAGAGCAGAAAAAAGCCTGGCGTGGTAGAGTGGAAGGAAGGAAGGGAGGGAGGGAGGAAGGGAGGGAGGGAGGGAGGGAGGGAGGGAGGGAGGGAGGGAGGAAGGAAGGAAGGAAGGAAGGAAGGAAGGAAGGAAGGAAGGAAAGAAAAAAGCCTGGCATGGTGGAATACACCTGTAGTCTCAGCTACTCGGGAGACTGAGATGGGAGAATCATCTGAGCCCAGGAGTTTGAGACTGCAGTGAGCCAAGATCACACTACTGCATGCCAGCCTGGGCAAAAAAGAGACCTTGTCCAAAAAATAAATAAATAAATAAATAAATAAATAAATAAATAAAAGACAGAAAACCAAGATCTGAAAAGAAATAAAAGGAATACAATGACTATAAAATTGTATAATTGTAAATATCTAAAAAATATTTGCATAAAGTCCATAAAGCTGACATTTATGTAATTTTTGATTACGAGATTTATCATAAATTAGGTATAATGATCAGACTATACTTATACTTGAAGGAAGAATCATTTTCCTTTTTTAAAAAATTTTAAGCCAGGCGCTGAGGCTCATGCCTGTAAACCCAGCACTTTGGGATGCCGAGGCAGGCGGATCACCTGAGGTCGGGAGTTTGAGACCAGCCTGACCAACATGGAGAAACCCCATCTCTAATTTTTGTAAAAATACAAAAATTAGCCAGGTGTGGTGGTGCATGCCTGTAATCCCAGCTACTTGGGAGGACGAGGCAGGAGAATTGTTTGAACCTGGGAGGCGGAGGTTGTGGTGAGCTGAGATTGCACCATTGCACTCCAGCCTGGGCAACTAGTGAAACTCCAAAAAATAAAAATAATTAATAATACAATAAAATTTTTTTTTTTTTTATAGAGACACAGGTGTCACTATGGTGCCTGAGCTCGTCTCAAACTTCTGGCCTTCAGCGATCCTTCCTCCCCGGCCTCCCTAAGCACAGGGATTACAGGCGTGCACCACGTCGACTGGCTCATTTTTCTTCAAATTCAAACCCCTACTGCTTCCATCAACTTACTGCCTTTAAATGGCATATGAAACTTTTTTTTTTGAGACAGAGTCTCGCTGTTGCCCAGGCTGGAGTGCAGTGACATGATCACGGCTCACTGCAAACCTCCACCTCCCAAGTTCAAGCGATTCTTGTGCCCCAGCCTCCCGAGTAGCTGATATTACAGGCACGCACTAGCATGCCTGGCTAATTTTTTGTGTTTTCAGTAGCGACAGGGTTTTGCGACGTTGCCCAGGCTGCTCTCGAACTCCTAAGCTCAGGCAATCCACTTGCCTCTGCCTTTCAAAGTGTTAGGATTACAGGCGTGAGCCACTGCACCCGGCCTGAAACATCATTTTCTAAAAGTACAACTCCTAGAAACCTAGGATGACCAATTAGATCAATTTCTGTGCAATAGAGAAGTTATGAAAAATAATTCCTTGATAAAAGTATCATAAAATGAATAGAAATCCCTCTCCCTAAGTTTCTTGCCTTTTGTTTGAAAAAAATAGTTGACATCTCTGCCTGGTAAAAAGTCTAAGAAAGTAGGCTGAAAAGTCATTAAAGACAAGGAATAGTGTATAACCCCAGTACTTAGTACTCTGCCTTTTACAGAAGAGAGGACTCAACAAATTGTTAACTTAATTAAAAAACAAAAATTCACAAATTCTGAGTTTTATCTACCCATAAGTGTTACCTACAAGTACTCAATTAATGGATTGTTCTACACAGTAGTCACCCCTTATCTGTGGTTTCGCTTTCCTCAGTTTTAGTTATCCATGGTCCGAAACTATTAAATGGAAAATTCCAGAAATAAACAATTCTTAAGTTTTAAATTGCATGCCACTCAGAGTATTGTTGTGACTGTTCTATTTTATTTTTATTGTTAACCTCTTACTATGACTGATTTATAAATTAAACTTTATCATATGTATATATATATGTAAGAGAAAATATAGAATATACAGGGTTCAATACCATCCACGTTTTCAGGCATCCACTGAGGGTCTTGGAATATATAAGGATAAGGAGGGACTACTGTACACAACTTTCAGACCAATAAATTCAGTCCTAAGAGAAAAGTGGGAGTGGATAGAAGCAAGCCATCTTTATGACTCCAATTTATTAGTCACATTTTAAGCCTTACTGTGATTTAAAGACACCTGATTCTTTATTATGTTAGATGTTTTCTCCACAATATGCATCGTTTTAAGTAAATGCAATAGCATTTCATGGGATCCACTCTAACCAGTAAAACAATATTTTATTTACCAACTGGCACAGAACAAAACAATTTTCTGAACCCACCTTCTGACCAGACTTCTTTTCCATCTACAGAAACTCCAACCACTATGCCCGGTGCTCCCACCTCATCCTAAGACCGAAGGGAAAGAACTGACAGTTAGAGGCCTGCTGAAAAAAGCCCAGATCACTCCTCGAAGACCTTCCAAGGCCCCGCCCCCAGAGCCTGGGCCCCGCCCCCTCCAGCCGGGCCCCGCCCACCTCGTCCCAGGCCATGCTCACTCACTCACAGCAAGCGAGGTGCCTGTCCGCCTCCTAGGGGGAAGGGGCGGTCCCCGAGACAGGCGGTGACCTCCGCCCAGATTTGGGGAACCCCCAAGAGCGTCTGACCATGGCTCGGCGGTGGGGAAATGGGAAGTCTTTCTCGGAAGCCGATCGCGGGCACCCCGCCGCCCCGGGTGGGGTCCACTCAGCCCCCGACAGCACCGCCGAGAGGGGTGGGTCCCCGGCCGCCTACGTCCCTCGCCCCAGTGGCCGCACCTTGATCCTGTGCAGCAGGTCGCGGCTGCTCTCGATGGCTCTGGCGAAGCCCCTGGAGTGGGGCGGCGCTGGGGTCTGCGGAGACCACGGGGCGAGGGACTGCGCCTGTGGCGGCTCGGCCAAAGGGGACGCCTCAGGGTCGGGGGCCGCGGGGGACTGCGCCGGGGCCGCGCCCCTCAGCCCACCCGCCAGCTTCACCCCGAGCGCCAGCCCCAGCCCCAGCCCGAGGCCCCCGACCCAGCCGTGGCCGAGCGGCGGCAGCCCGGCGCGCTGATGGACCCCGCGTCGTCCGCAGCTCGAGGCCAAGCCCCCGGGGGCGGCAGCCCGGACAGTCACTGCTGACAGGAGCCGGTACATGGCGTCTCTGTACAGCCGGCCGCCACCGAACTCACGCAGACCCGGCCGGCCGCGGCTCGGGGCGGAGGGAAGGACAGGGGGCGGGACGGGGGCGGGGACCGCGGTCAGACCCTAGCAGTCGACGCCTGACGACCCGAGCGCCGATCGCATCGAGCCCTTCCTCCTTTGCCTTTTCTTGTCTCTTCGTTGTTTTTCCTATCTTTCTGTCTCTCTTTCCTTTTTTTTCCTTTGCTTACCCTCAGATCAAGCGTCACCTCCAAGAAGCCTTCCTAGTTCCCGTCCCATGGGCGTTCTCGCCCTAACCATCTTGCCCCTCAGTGTGCACACTTCCTTAACAACAGTTAACACTTTGTATCATTTAACTACTTGTCAGATTCCTTACCAGACTGGGACTTCTTTGGGGAGCCTAGAAGAAGTTTTGGATCCTCAACTTCTGGAACAGCGCAGGGCACGCAGTAGACGCTCAGCAGGCGTCTCCTTTCCCTTTAGAGATGCTTTTCTCCTTTCCTTTCCCTTTCTCCTTTCCTCTTTTCTCTCTCTTGCCATCTCCCTTCTTTATGTCTCATTTCAGCTCCACCCATTTCCCTAAAGCTGTTTTAAAATCTATTGCTTCTGGAATTCTAGCTCCACACCACACCAAAGATATGAAGTTACAAACAGACCTTTTATTACCTTTCACTCTTGTTGTCCAGGCTGGAGTGCAATGGTGCCATCTCAGCTCACCGCAACCTCCACCTCCAAGGTTCAAGCAATTCTCCTGCCTCGTCCTCCCAAGTAGTACCTTATCTCTTTCTGCAGCGATTTCTTTAGAAGAAGGAATGTTCTTCTACAGCTTCTTCTCGCCACAAGTCCTGTCTTACTATATCTCAGTTTAGTGTATGCTATTAACCACATTAACAAGCTAAAAAAGAAAAATCACATGATCATATCAATTTATGTGAACGTATCAATCATTAGGCAAAACACATTCATGACCGAAAAAACTCTTGGAAAAACAGGAATAGAGAAAAACTTCTTCAACTTGATAAAGAACTTCTAACAAAAAAATCTGCTAACATTATGTTTAGTGGGAAAGACATACGAAGCAAGTATGTCCACTCTAATCATTCTTATTCAACAAGGTGCTAGAAATGATATCGAGTGCAATAAGGCAAGAAAGAAAATTAAAAGCACACAGATCAAAAAGAAAGAGATAAAATTGTCCTTATTTGCAGATGCCATGATTGCTTACATAAACAATTTTAAAGGAGCAGGCACGGTGGCTCATGCCTGTTAATCCCAGCACTTTGGGAGGCCGAGGCAGGCAGATTGCTTGAGGCTAGGAGTTTGAGACCAGCCTGGCCAACATGACAAAACCCTGTCTCTACTAAAAATACAAAAATTAGCTAGGCATGGTGGTGCATGCCTGTAGTCTCAGCTACTCGGGAGGCTGAGGCACGAGAGTCACTTGAACCCAGGAGGCAGAAGTTGCAGTGAGTTGAGATCACGCCACTGTACTCCAGCCTGGGCAACAGGGCAAGACTCCATCTCAAAAAAAAAAAAAAAAATCTTAAAAGGCAAAGAAAAACCCAACACCTCCTAAAATTAAAATATGTGTCCAGCAAGATTTAGGATACAATATAAGCATAAAATATCAATTATGTTTCTACGTGCTAGCAATAAACTTGTGGAAAAGTTTAATTAAAAAAATAAAGATGGCCAGGCATGGTGGCTCACACCTGTAATCCTAGGACTTTGGGAGGCCAAGGCAGGCAGATTGCTTGAGCTCAGGAGTTCAAGATCAGCCTAGGTAACATGGTGAAACCCCATCTCTACAAAAAAATACAAAAATTAGCCAGGTGTGGTGGTGTGCGCCTGTGGTCCCAGCTACTTGAGAGGCTGAGGTGAGAGGATCACTTGAGCCCAGGAGGTTGAGGCTGCAGTGAGACAACATTGCATCACTGCACTCCAGCCTGGGTGACAAAGTGAGACCCTGTCTCAAAAAAACAAAACAAAAAAAAGACGGAATATGAACCAGGATGAATGTTCTGAAACTCAAATATAACCATATCTAACTCCTATTCAAAATGCTCTAAAGCTTAACCAATAAGAGAAACTCCAGACTCCTATGGTTGGACATGTGGTAGGATAACCTATTGAGAAAAAAATGGGTTTTGTTTTTACAGAATCAGGTTCACCACAAAGGAATGAACTTCATTTCCTCTTCTGCCAAGAAGGGAGGCCAGGCCTCTGACCCTGGAAGGTCTGGGTTTTTCATAGCCCCAAGAGGGCAGTTAACAACTGTAACTGGTTGTTTAAGAGCTCCCAATCCACTGGAGTATAAACATCGAAGGTTTTGGTTTTCCCAGTAATTGCTACCTGCTTTGCTTGGCCAAATCCCTCCCCACCTGGGTAGAGGGGGATTTTAGTGATATCTCCATCTGGTCCAACACCTTATCTGTCACATCTAGCTATCAAAACAGTGCAATTTCAAGTGAACATTTGGTTGCTTCAGGTACTATTTCCCCTGCCAAGTCCACTTCAACGGCCTCTCTCCAGGAGCTGACCAGGGTGCCATTCAAAGCCGCAGGGAGGTCCCGGCTGAAGCGGGTAGGTGGTGCCATCAGGAATTTGCTTTCCCAGTCCGTCTCCCTTCGCTTGGCAGCACGTGTGTGAAGCAGGCCTCACCAATCAGAGGTGCACATAGTCAGAAGCTGGCAATGCCATTGAGGGTGTTGGATGAGACATGCAGCTCTCTGGGCAGTAAACGGCAGGGGCTCTCATAGCATGGCAGGGCTGCCCCACTTTACCCCCCACTGGATCAGTCGCAAGGCCGCTCTCAATGTCCCAGCTTCTAGGAGCACCCGAATCTTAAAAGACTCCGTTCATGTGTCCTTTACACTTGCAATCCTGGCATAATTAAAAATAACTCCACTTTCCCTCTCAAATGAGGAGACAAAATATGCAGCCATCCCACCCCACATGCTTTAATAAATTCATTTTCTATGTAACTGGCCAAAGTGGTCTTTGAATTTGCAGCTAAGAACGTGCGTGATACAAAGGGCTTCTCAGAATCAGGCTCCTCCCTCCTACCCCATCTCTATCCCGCTGTGAGTCGATTTCAGTTCTATTAAAATAGATGGCTGTTAAATGCCTCCAGGGCATTGGACAGGCTTTCTTTCTTCCTGGAACGTTTTTCCCTCCAGCGTCCACCTGGCAAACAGTGTCTTCCTCCCTCTTTGTGCCCTGCATTCCTCTATTGTCACACTTAACCCCATGTTACAATTGTACTAGACTTTTTGGGTTTGTTCTTTGAGATTTCTCTGCCAATGATTTGTGAGTTCCCTCAGATTAGAGACTTAGTTTTCTCCAGGGTGAGCCCAATGCTGGTCACATGGTAAGTTTCAACAAACATGTATTGAAAACTTCATATGAATGAGTGTCAAACTGTACTTTTTATAGAAAAATGGTGAAATCAATTGGTTATGATTACTGCTTTACAGAGTAGCTCTAGCAGTCTGCTACTAAGTTGAATTCTCTGAAGATTTTCATTTGTAGATCTTGAGTTTTAGCTGGAGAGAACCAAACCTATCAGGGGTCTGGAAAAATGGAATTCAAGTCAGGAGTGGACCTTAAATTGGACTAAGCCATGTCACACCTATAGGGAGACAAATGGTGACAGCTCATGATTATTATTAGACTGCTTTGTGACTGCTATGTGCTGGCTGCCTTATATACATTTTTTTTTTTTTTTGAGATGGAGTCTTGCTGTGTCGCCCAGTCTGGAGTGCAGTAGTATGATCGTGGCTCACTGCAACCTCCACCTCCCGGGTTCAAGCAATTCTCTGCCTCAGCCACCTGAGTAGCTGGGATTACAGGTGCCCACCAACATACCCGGCTAATTTTTGTATTTTTAATAGAGACAGGGTTTCACCATCTTGGCCAGGCTGGTCTTGAACTCCTGACCTCATGATCCACCTGCCTTGGCCTCCCAAAATGCTGGGACTACAGGCATGAGCAACCGCACCCGACCTAGTAACAGTTTAAAGGATAAAGCAGGGAAGCACTAGGGACAAGAGGCAAGGATTTCAGGCCCTGTTCAACCACCAATGAGGTGGGCCCACTTCAGGCTAATGATTTCCCTTCCGAATGTTAGGATCTGTATCTGTAAACCAGCATGCACTCTGAGGTCCCTTTCAGCCACATAGTACAAAAATTCTAAACCTCTCAGCAAGAGGTTCACTATAGAAGATGATGCTGGGTAAGAGGAAAGAAAAGAAAAGAAAAGAAAAGAAAAGAAAAGAAGGAAGGAAAGAAAGAAAGAAAGGGAAAAGAAAATAGAGAGAAAGAGAAAAGGAAAAAAACTTCCCTAATAGTGGAAGTTGGAATAGGTTCAGCATTGTTTTAGGAAAGAGAAGTTCTTTCTGGAAGCTTCTCAAGCCTCTCTCTGTTCTTGATGGAACCCAACACAAGCACTCTGCATCTAGCAGGCCCTCCATAATGATTTCTTACTAATGAACAGCATCTAGGGTGTAAGAGTTGGATCTTGAGTCCTGGGTATATCTAATAATCTCATCTCCCAGCGCTTCACCCGGCCTGTGATAAACAAGTGTTTGATACGGCGACTCTCTTGTTTTCCAGACTTTTTTAGTTAGAGTTCTCTGTGGGATGTTTTTCAAACATTCTCAGGTAATGATAACAGGGCCATAATGATAACCCAGAGATGCTTGTAACTTTTATGTGATTAGCTGGGAGAAAGAATTAGAGGTTTTAAAGGTGACAAAAAAAATTTTATTGAACCTGATCAGCCTTTGACATATGCAGACTGGAGCTTTAAGAGTTGCAAAATGGAGATAGTGATGCGGGATGTTTAAAGGTAGAGTAGAAGGCCCAGACCAGAGAGAGCAGCTGTTAGTTTGCTGAGGAAATGGTCTCCCTTCTCGTCACAAACCATTTCATTATCTATGTGTATATCAAAGCAGCATGTTATATATCTTAAATATATACAATAAAATCTTTTAACAAATTCCTTTCATTTATCTGTTTGCAAATTGGAGGAGCTAGAGACTAGGATGCAGTTAGGTCTGAACAATGCAATAGGCAGGTCGAGCTCATGACTGGTCAAGGAATAGGCAAGGCCAGGGGGAAGCTGTGACCAGGGAGACAGGTAGCCAAAGTGACACTCCTCAGATGTGGCAGCTGTGGCTCCCACCTCCCCATGTCAGCCCTTCTACTTGCCAGTACCTGCCTGAGGACTCTGGTGCTGGAGCCTGTCTTGTCCATGAGTGCAGCAGGCAGGAAGTGTTGGGGAGTAATTGCTGTCCCCTTCAAAAAAATAAAGACGGCTGGGAGTAGGTGTAAAATGCCTCAGCACTTTTGCCCTTCTGGGATAACTGTTTCTGAGTTCCCCGAGGGGATCAAGCTTCCGCCATGTAGGTAACTTGCATGATCTCGCATCCTTCACTGTCTCCTTCCTTTCCCTGTCTCACATCTTCTGTGGTGTTTCCTAGGCTCATCTCCCACACACTACCTGAGCTGGAATCCTTGTCTCAGGTTCTACTTGTGGGGAAACCCCAACTAAGTCAGCAGGCCACTAGGAAGATGATGGGTAAGGTCACTGACTTGTAGCCAGGGGGCTAACAGAACACAGGGACGCCATGGGGCTTATAACACGGAAGAGGAAGTAGCTGAAGTGTCCAGTATACAAAGAGATGAGCATGGTGAGACTCATGGGTATGTGAGCAGGAAGGGGCAAGCTTGATCGGAAGCCTACCCTAGGCCTGACCCTGTGTTTGGTATTAGGTACATATTGTCTCTGTCGATCCTTACAGAACTATACACTAAAGAGATGTCACCTCCGTTTTCCAGGTTGAAGGAAGTTAAGTAACTCATTCATGATCACACGACTGGTAGAGAGGGGCTGTGAACCAGGCCTCCCTGGTACCAAGTCTATGCTGTATTCCCAAACCTCACCTGACAGCCGACAAATCATGAGTGATCAGTGACTAGTCGGTGTGGTTTTCATGAGGAAGAGCCAGCCGTTCCTCAGGCCAGGCCAGACTTCCCAGGGTGGAAGGACCTTGGAGAGGTTGAGGTCAGCTACATGGGGACTCAGCTTAGCAGATCCAGAAACTTGATTTGGTGACCACCTAGCAATAATCTGGCCCAGGGGACTGAATGACAGATACCAGACTCTCCAGAGTCTGAATGATCTCCAGAGTCTGAATGATCTCCAGAGTCTGAATGAATGATCTGGGTACTGATCTGTTGACCAGATATTTATGCTCGTTAGTGTATACGTTTTCTGTTGCTGATGTAACAAATGACTACAAACTTAGTAGCTTCAAACAATACACATTTATTACCTTACAATTCTGGCAGTCAGAAGTCTGGAATCAGTTCCACTGGTTTTAAATGAAGGTGTGGGCAGGGCTGCCTGCCTTCTGAAAGCTCTAGGGGATAATCAGTTTAATTGCACTTTCCAGATTCTAGAGACCACCTTCATTCTTTGGCCCCTTCACCTGCCTTCAAAGCCAGCAGCATAGCAGCTTCCAGCCTCTATGACTCTGACGACCTGGACTCCTTCTTGTTAGATTTGGCGCATCCAGACGATCCTGGAGAATCTCCTCATTTCAACATTCTTAGTTTAATCACAGCCACAAAGTCCCTTTTTCCACATAAAGTAATGTATTCACAGGTTCCAGGGATGAAGACATGGACATCTGGAGGGAGCCGTTATTCAGCCTATCTCCTTCGGTCAGTTTTTTTCTCTTCCCATAGCAGGATCATAGTTAAGCCAGCCTATGGGCAGAGGCTGCTGAGGAACCTGAAACCAGAGTACAGGGGTGTGTGCAACCTCCATGAACGGGTCATCAGCTGGCTGCAAAGCAGCTGGGCCCCAGTCTGCCATCCAATCAACAAGGAGAGGAAACTTCTGACACTCAGGCTTCCCTTCTTGTAGACACTATAGACTTTTGTCAGATGGACTCCAGTGCTGATTGTCAGGTACTGCTCTACTTACTCCCAACTCTCCATCTCTGATAGTTACAAGTCATCTTTTATGGTTGCTTGATGGGACCTGTCCCATCCTGGGTTCCCTTAACCTCTCTGACAAATTGTGTTACAGACCAGTCCCCAGTGACAGCATTTGACCCAGTGTTATCCAGGACCTCACAGCTCCCTGCCCTTTTCTCCCTGCCTCTCTGACTTTTGGCCACACATCCCAGGTTCCAAAGTCTGCTCTGCTCTGCCCTTCTCCTGTCTTTTTGATAACTTGTTAGGACTTTCCTTTCTGGATTCTGTGCAGAAATACTCTCATCCATTATGCACTGAGTTTTATTAGTAACCTTGTCTCAAAATTCGGGGAATACCTCCTTCGTGGTAACCTTTTTTAAAAAAACTGATTCTCAGCCAGGCGCAGTGGCTCACACCTGTAATCCCAGCACTTTGGGAGGCCGAGGCGGGTGGATCATGAGGTCAGGAGATCGAGACCATCCTGGCTAACACAGTGAAACCCCGTCTCTACTAAAAATACAAAAAATTATCCGGGTGTGGTGGCAGGCACCTGTGGTCCCAGCTACTCGGGAGGCTGGGGCAGGAGAATGGAGTGAACCCTGGAGGCGGAGCTTGCAGTGAGCCGAGATCGTGCCACTGCACTCCAGCCTGGGCGACAGAGTGAGACTCATCTCAAAAAAAAAAAAAAACAAAAAAAAAAAAACAAAAAAACATTCTGCAAGAACCTGTTTATGCGCCAGGCTCTGGGTAAGGCTCAGAGAGCCTAGAGGCCAGTAGAGAAAATGAATTTTCTGTTATCACATCTTCACATTCAAGTATGTGTAATTATAAATGAAGATTAGTTGCTCTTAAAGACAGTTAATGAAAATTTAAAACAGAACTGCCCCAGATTGGGGGTCCTCAAGGGAGACTTCCCTATGGAAGTGCCATTTGAACTGTGATTATCGGAGAGGTGACAGGGAGGAGTCGGGGAGCTGGGAGGTGGCTGTGGCTGCGGGCAGAGACAGACAGATGGGGAGGAAAGGTCAAGGGGGGTTGTATGGGCAGGCAGGGGCCAACCTGAGGGTTTTGAGTTTTAGCCTAAGAGCAAAGATTTTCAGCAAGAAGAGAGAGGGGACGGATCAGGTGTGCTGAAACCATCTTCCTGATTGTAGCGTGAACAGCTTTTATGGGGAGGGAGGAGAGGACAGGATTGGTGTAGGGAGAGCAGTTAGGAGGTTCTTTTGGTAACAGAGGTAAGACATGAAGGTGACCTGGCTGGGGTGGTAGCAATGGAGAAGAAGAGGAGTGGTTGGTTTCTCAGAGGTAGTTTGGCGGTAAAAATCTAACAGGAGATGGTGACAGTTTCAATACGAGGCAAGAGGTGGAAAGTTTCGAAGATGGAATCAAGCTTCACAGCATATATAAGTTACTATTAAGTAGCCTGATTTTTTTTTTTTTTTTTTTTTTTTGAGACAGCGTCTCGCTCTGTCGCCCAGGCTGGAGTGCAGTGGTGTGATCTCAGCTCACTGCAACCTCCACCTCCCAGGTTCAAGTGATTCTCATGCCTCAGCTTCCCAAGTAGCTGGGACTACAGGCATGCACCACCATGCCCAGCTAATTTTTGTATATTTCATAGAGATGGAGTTTCGCCATGTTTGCCAGGCTGGTCTTGAACTCTTGACCTCAAGTGATCCACCCTACCGGCCTCCTAAATTGCTGGGATTACAGGCGTGAGCCACCGTGCCTGGTCTGCAATGAAACATTTTTAAAAGGAGGAAATGCTAGCTCTTGTGTATTTTGTGACAGGCCTAATGAAAACAGCTGCCTTCAGTGTGAGGGGGTTGCTCCATCCTTGTGAACCTCAGACATGACTATGTTGGTGGCTTCTGGGAGAAGTTTACATATCTAAGTTCAAGTTCGTAGGTGGCCGACATGGTTGATGCTTTTATCATCAGAATTCCCCTAACATTCTTTGCGGTGGGGAGATGGACTATCTCTAAAACCAAACCACCATCATGAGGGAGCCTTAGACTGAGAGGCTTACTTATGGAGACTCATATTTGGAGAATTCTGGGAATCCAACCCCAAGAATGTTGGCCCCTTTCCCCACTTGTTATGGTCTTTTGAACTTCAGGATTTGGCAGTCTGTCAAACCAAATTAACTCTGGGTGCAAAAGTCAACGCAGTCCAGAGCAATCTCTGCCTCATTGCTGTAGGCTGGATGTCTCTAACAGGCATGTCTTGGAATCCTTGCCCTTTTTCCCTTTTCAGTTAGAATAGATTCTCTGGTATAAGAATCTGCATGAACACTTTTCTCCCAACATTATTTTTTTATATTTTATTTTATTTTGAGACGGAGTCTCACTCTGTCACCCAGGCTGGAGTGCAGTGGCACGATCTCGGCTCACTGCAACCTTCACCTCCCGGGTTCATGTGATTCTCAGGCCTCAGCCTCCTAAACAGCTGGGACCACAGGCGTGCGCCACCACACTAAGCTAATTTTTGTATTTTTGGTAGAGACAAAGTTTCACCATGTTGGCCAGGTTGGTCTCGAACTCCTGACCTC
Organism: Macaca mulatta; assembly: GCF_049350105.2. NCBI lineage: Eukaryota > Metazoa > Chordata > Mammalia > Primates > Cercopithecidae > Macaca > Macaca mulatta. The sequence goes on along the minus strand of NC_133412.1, from coordinate 40,446,765 downwards.
AAGTGATACCCCCGCCTTGGCCTCCTAAAGTGCTGGGATTACAGGCCTGAACCACTGCGCCTGGCCACAATGTGATTTGTTTTTTAAATAACAAGACACTTGGTTGCTTTGTTGGGACAGAATTTCCAGGATTTCACATTTGAATATCTGGGCCTAAGTGTCCTGGTGGCACCATTTGGATCTCTTAATTAAAGTCACTTGTGGCTGGGGGTAGTGGCTCAAGCCTGTAATCCCAGCACTTTGGGAGGCCAAGGCAGGTGGCTCACTTGAGGCCAGGAGTTCGAGACCAGCCTGGCCAACATGGCAAAACCACATCTCCACTAAAAATACAAAAATTAGCCGGGTGTGGTGTCACATGCCTGTAATCCCAGCTACTTGGTGGCTGAGGCATGAGAATTGCTTGAACCCGGGAGGCAGCTATTATAGTGAGCTGAGATTGTGCTACTGCACTCCAGCCTGGGCAACAGAGCAAGACCCTGTCTCAAAAAAAAAAAAAAAAAAGAAAGAAAGAAAAAAGTCCTTTGTTAAAGTGAGTGGACCCCTTTGGAACATTCAGTCAGATTCTGCTACCCAAAGGCTAGAAACCCAGCCTCCCAGCACACAGTGCAGGAGAGGAGTGTGTACCTTAGGATGAGGCTGAAGGCTCTTGGACAGGAAGCCTGGCCAGTGTGCTCCAAACTCTCCATTACTTTTGTTCAATTACACATTATGAGAAGGGGAAGGGATGAGGAAAGCAAATTAATGCTTAATCACTGTTAATACCCAATGCACTTCTAAGGAAGGCCCCTGCGCCTCATTGTGGAGATCTACATACACCTGCGCAGTGACCCCAGCCACACCTCTGGCTTCATCATTAACATCTAGGATTCTCGACCTTGGCTGCACTTTGCACGATAGAGAGGGGTTGAGGGGGTGGGAGTGTTAAAAAAAAATCCCAGCACTTTGGGAGGCCGAGGCAGGCGGATCGCCTGAGTTCGGGAGTTCAATACCAGCCTGGCCAACATGGTGAAACCCCATCTCTACTAAAAATACAAAAATCCAGCTGGGCGTGGTGGCGTACGCCTGTAATCCCAGCCACTCGGGAAGCTCAAGCATGAGAATCACTTGAATCCAGCAGGCGGAGGTTGCAGTGAGCCAAGATCGTGCCACTGCACACTAACCTGGGCGACAGAGCAAGACTGTCTCAAAAAAAAAAAAAAAAAAAAAAGACAATGCCATGGTAATGATTTTGTTCATTACCATAAGATACATGGGTCACCCCAATCTTACCTACTGGCCTAAGGGCAAGTGACGGCCACTTCAGTTCCACTCTGTCACGTGCCCCACTTGCCCAGCACACACCTTCCTTCCTCCCCGGTTAAGATGCTGGCTGGTGTTTCCGGTGGAGCTGGTCCTCATGCCCTGTCTTAGCACTGGACTGCTGTTGAAGAATATGGATACTCACTCATCTTCTGGCTCTCTCCTCTCTGGCTTCCCTGGATTTCAGCCTCCAGGAACCAGATCCTGACTCTGGCTTGCTTGGTTGGCATCTGCACCTCCCTCTGGGGGTTGTGGGCAGATATTTTTTCTTGAGCATGTTCCATGCCTGTACCCCATGGACTGTGTGTTAACTCTGCGTATCCACCAGTTTTCCATTTGAGTGACTAGGAAAACATTTGGCATACAATGCTTTGTGACGTCCTTTGGTCTCTACTTGTTTACATAGTAAGTCCACCTCTATTCTTTTTCCCTCTAGCCTGTGACAATGCAAATAGCATTATTTGGCTCCAATCCCATCTAAACACAGTGCCAATGTAGATTGTGAAACCATGTTATGGTACTCAGCGGCTGGCCAGAGGACCCAGAACCTGCAACCACAAATCTAATTTTAAACAGTAATCAAAGGGAAAGACAGAATTTGAAACTCCATAGGTGTCTGGGGGTGAGTCTGCAGATCCCAGCGTGGGAAGCCTGAGCTTGCTGGCTCAAGCATAGGTGCCCAGAGCCATGTCAGGAACCACAGGGAGGCTGGGAATATGACTGTTGTTATCAATGTGTGGCTACTTAGTTCTTTCTTAGAAACCATCTCAAGAGTTATTCCCTTTATTTCTATGCCCCGGTCTAAGTTTGAAAGCTTTTCCTCTGAGCTCTCTTGATCACTGGGGGACCAAAGATCTAAGGCTAGGTCCATCCTTAGATCTTCCTCCCAAAGTCTCCATCGGGCACTGCATACCTCCGCCTCCCTCTCATAGATGCCTCCTGTTTGTGGGTACCGAGGTCCTGAGTCATCTTCCTGCAATTGTACCACACTCTGGCCTTACCATGTTGCTATCAGATTCTCCAACAGGTCATTGCATGGGCCTCCCCAGGCACACTAACCATTCATACCTCACAAAACATTCCTTTCTGGGCCAGGCACGGTGGCTCATGCCTGTAATCCCAGCACTTTGGGAGTCCGAGGCGGGCAGATCACCTGAGGTCGGTAGTTCGAGACCAGCTGGACCAACATGGAGAAATCCCGTCTTTACTAAAAACATACAAAATTAGCTGGGTGTGGTGGCACATGCCTGTAATCCCAGCTACTCGGGAGGTTGAGGCAGGAGAATTGCTTGAACCTGGGAGGCAGAGGTTGCAGTGAACTGAGATTGCGCCATCATACTCCAGCCTGGGCAACAAGAGAGAAACTCCGTCTAAAAAAAAAAAAAAATTTCTTTCTGGGCTTAAAAAGTCAATCAGTATTTTCTCCATAATCCATGTAGCTCAGAGTTGATATGCTACATGCCAACACTCACTGAAAGTGAGTGTTTACTCATGTCCCCTTATGACAGACAGCTCTCCAACGTTTAATTTCAGCTCTGCTGTTTACTAGCTGTGTGAACTTGGGCAAATCACTTAGTTTTCTAAGCCTCAGTGTCCCCATGTATAAAATACTACATGCTCTGCCTTCTATACAGAGTTGGGAAACTCAAACTTGATAAAAGATGTGAAAACATTTAAGAAATTATAGGCCGGGTGCGGTGGCTTATGCCTGTAATCCCAGCACTTCGGGAGGCCAAGGTGGGTGGATCACTTGAGGTCAGGAATTCGAGACCAGCCTGGCCAACATGGTGAAACCCTGTCTCTGCTAAATTTACAAAAATTAGCTGGGCATGGTGGCGGGTGCCTGTAATCCCAGCTATTTGGAAGACTGGAGCATAAGAATTGCTTGAGCCTGGGAAGTGGATGTCAGTGTGAGCTGAGATTGCGTCACTGCACTCCATCCTGGGTGACAGAGTGGGACTGTCTCTAAATAAATAAATAAATACAATTATAAAGTGCTAGTCACATGCAAGTTGGTACTGAAACAGGCCTTGACATATTTCATAGTCACTTTATAATTCTTCCATCAAGTCTGGACAAGTGTCACCTTAGCACAGATCAACCCAGATCAACATACTGAAAATTTAGAAACACAAGATTCTTTAATAGAGGATATTTTTCTGCCTTGCTTCTTCTAATTGCAATATATCATATTTGATCATTGTAGTGCTTGATGGATTTATTTTGCAGCTTACTATGATAGAATGAGAAATCATTGGCTTTTCCAAATAGATCATGGCTGCCTCCCCATTGGAGAAAGAGGTACTCTGTAGAGCAACTAGGTTAACTCAGAATATCTACACCCTGAAAGGCCAGTTTTCTTTTTTTTTTTTTTTTTTTTTTTTGAGATGGAGTCTCGCTCTGTCGCCCAGGCTGGAGTGCAGTGACCGGATCTCAGCTCACTGCAAGCTCCGCCTCCCGGGTTCACGCCATTCTCCTGCCTCAGCCTCCTGAGTACCTGGGACTACAGGCGCCTGCCACCTCGCCTGGCTAGTTTTTTGCATTTTTAGTGGAGACGGGGGTTTCACCGTGTTAGCCAGGATGCTCTCGATCTCCCGACCTCGTGATCCACCCGCCTCGGCCTCCCAAAGTGCTGGGATTACAGGCTTGAGCCACTGCGCCTGGCCCCCAGTTTTCTTTTTATAATGAAAACATATTAAGGGAATTTGGAAATAAAAAGAGAGAAATCATCCAGAATTCTACCATCTTAACATCGCTCTGTGTTTTTGCCCATTACAGCCTCGTTGGCATCCAGAAGCACTTAAACTTAAGAGGGCTGTAGTTACAATGTACATATCATTTTGGTATTCTGCCCTTTTTTCACTTAAGCATTTCTCCACATTTCTTTTTTCTTCTTTTTGTGATTATACTTTGATAGGCATCCACATTCCTACTTAGCCTCCGTGTTTATCATTTTAATGATGAAATAACATTCCATGAACTGAATTAATCATGATTCCTTTTGGGTCAGGATGTAGGTTGTCTCCAGGTTTTTCTTTTTCTACTGTTAATAATACTACAACAAACAGGCCAGGCACGGTGGCTCACACCTGTAATCTCAGCACATTGGGAGGCTGAGGTAGGTGGATCATCTGAGGTCAGGAGTTTGAGACCAGCCTGACCAAAATAGTGAAACCCCATCTCTACTAAAAATACAAAATTAGCCGGGCATGGTGGCACACACCTGTAATTCCAGCTACTTGGGAGGCTGAGGCAGGAGAATTATTTGAACCTGGGAGGTGGAGGTTGCAGTATGCTGAGATTGCACCATTGCACTCCAGCCTGGGCAACAAGAGCAAAATGCTATCTCAAAAAATAAAAATAATGCTACAACAACTGGCTTCTTAAATATAGCTTTTTGCCTTTGTTGAAAACTAAAGTCTCCAGGATAGAATTATTAGCTCAAAGCGTAAAAACTCTTTAGAGTTCCTGCAAATATATTTTTATTGCTTTCCAAAAGGATCCCACAAATTTTGATGCTGTTAACATATTTTATCTCATTGCTAACATTCCAGCATTGAGCAATTTATTATAAAATTTTACTAATTTAATAGGTATCAAATGCTATTCTTTTAAAATGCTATTTTTATTTCCACAAAGGAAAGACAATTTTCAAGGGCTACTTTTTTAGAGGGAAAAGTTTTGTCACCAGAAAGATAAATCCAGGTAGCTGATAGTATCTTCAGTTAGCCTTTTGTCCATACCAAAGACATAGGAGAATGAGCTGGTACTCAACCTCCCCTTGAGAGGGTGAGAGCAGCTAGATCTGCCCCTTTAAACCATGATATCCAGGTCTATGGTATGCAGTAGGGTGGATACTACTGAAATAGTTTACATATTCTTGCTGGAACTTAATAATACACTTTCAGTTTTACTGAACTTCTAAACCAGCAACATAAGTTAAGCATCCGGGAATATTACAACATGCAAATTGACTATCATCTAACAACTGGCATCTAGACTCAGTCAGAAGGAGTTTTCAGGCAAACAGAATCTGGTGTGATGTTTATAGCTGCGTAGCGGGAGCCAGGCCTCTTAGCTTTGCTATTTGTGTCAGTTCCCAAGGGAACTTAAGTGGAAAAAGGCCACTCCAATTTTCTCTGTTTTAGGTTGCCCATTTGCCTGAAAGAAGTGATGTGAAACTTGTGAACCAGAATCTTGGAAATATTCTGAGAATCTCAGATGGAAGAGACCATTTTAATTATGAAACCTTTTTTCATTAAAAAAAAAAAATCAGGTAACCTTTTCCCCATTTCACATTTCTGGTTCAGATACTCAATAAAATGCAAATAGAATGACAGAATTTACTTTGATAAGCTCAAAATCAGTAGCAAAATATAAATCAAGATGCCTTATTCTGAAAAAATGTTAAAGATTTGTTAAAAACGGTAATGTAAGCAGAGATGATTTTAGGTATTTAGGACGTTTAATTGTGTCCCATCCTGCCTTTCCCCCTTTACATATTTAACATTTTTTTTTCTGATAGGAAAGTAACTTGTAGATTGGAAAAAATATCTTATTTTATCTTAAAAACAACTGCGTGAAGCACATGTTATTATGGTGTCTTCATTTTACAAATGAAGAAACAGACTTAAAGAGGCTAAGGGCCCCGAGGTCACACTGCTCAGAAGTGTGTCTCAGCTCCCTTATTCAAGCTCTTCTATTTCTCAGGGTTTACCCTTCTTGCATTTGAAACTGAGCAAAAGTTTAAATTCTTTTACCCAGGCTGCAGAATGGGTCTGGGAAAGACGGTAATGTTCTTGAGAGGATCATGCATGTAGGTGCTGGGGAGAAGCCATTGGGTGGAGAATGTGTGAACAGCAGGTGGCAGCAGTGTCTTTGGAGTGCGTGGTTGTCCCAGGCAGTCCTCAGAAAGCAAGGTCCGTGCATACCATTGAGCACTAAACCTAATGTCTGACCTCTCATCTCTGACCTCCTGCTGAGCCAGGTGGACTACCTACCACCTAGTAAGGTACAGTGTATCCCTGGGGAAGGAGTTGGGGAGAACATTGGGAAACAGGTGACTTGGGAGTCATTTCTAATTGAAAGGCTCCCATCTGGATAACTGGTATAATGTGCAGTGGTCTGACCCTGGCATATTACTTAGCTTCTCTGTTCTTCAATATCCTTTCTGTAAAATGGGGATAATGGCCATCTGCCTCACAGGATCACTGAGATGATTAAGGGAACGTGGTATCTACAAAGCCCTTGGAACAGCCCAGTACCGGGCGCACACTATGTGTACGTTACCCATTATTAATACTCTTTGTTGAAGGCTTTATCATTTGCGGTGGACTTTCATACCTATCATTTCATTCCATCCTCCCACCATATTTTAAGATACAAATATTACACCCACTTAATAGAGGAGGACACCGGTTGAGCCAGAGAAAGTACAAATTAGCATGAGCTTTGAAGTCAGAGATTGGAAATCAGGCTCGTTAGAGTTGTGGGATTTGTGCAAGTTACTTAATGCTTTGGAACCTCAGTTTCTTTGTAAATGAGTGATAATATTACGTATCTTGTGGGTTTATGACAACATATATGAAGTTTAAAACAACATATATGGTTTAAAACAACATATATGAAGCCCTCTGGTGTGGTTCCTCTTCCACAGTGAACACTTAAAATTATTCAACGGATGTTTTAAAACATCAAAAAGTATTTAGCCGGGCGTGGTGGCTCATGCCGGTAATCCCAGCACTTTGGGAGGCTGAGGCAGGCGGATTGCCTGAGTTCAGAAGTTCGAGACCAGCCTGGCCAACATGGTGAAACCCCGTCTCTACTAAAAATACAAAAATTAGCCGGGCGTGGTGGCACATGCCTGTAATCCCAGCTACTCAGGAGGCTGAGGCAGGAGTATCGCTTGAACCTGGGAGGTGGAGGTTGCAGTGAGCCGAGATGGTGCCACTGCACTCCAGCCTGGCGACAAAGCAAGACTCCATCTCAAAATAAATAAATAAATAAATAAATAAATAAATAAATAAATAATAAAAAGTATTTTAAAAGGCAAGTAAAGTTACTCACAATCCACCACCTAGAAATAACCTTGTTATTGTTGTGATGTGTTTTTTCCCCTAGTATTTGTAAGCGATATGGCTGAGCTCCTATCACATATGTCTAAGTCAGTTGACCAAGATGCCAAAGCTAAGACAGGGGCAGAACTGGCTCACACACCAGGCAGGGCTGCCTCCAGGGCCAGATTCTTCTGCGTACCTACTTCTCCACACTTCCTCAATCAAGTTAAGGCTTAAATGTCTTTTGAGAAACTGATGAAAAAATATTTCAAGTGTTTCAAGTTTGAAAATATACACTTACATTCAAAAGCACGTAAAGAAACCAGAGGTACCCAAGACAATCTAATTATACAGTTCAAGGCTGGAATTCTGCCCAGAAGGTAGCCTTTCATGTGCAAAACATGTTAATTTCTACAGATTTGTGTTTGGCCAACATTTTCACTGTAAAAACATTACTGTTCAAGCTGTTACGACTACAACAAGTAAATTTGGAAAAATCAGTGAATTAATCATTTGACAAATGGATTAAATTGAGTGAATTAATGATTCAGCAGATTGGGTCTTCGGGTGCACTAAGAGCCCTGAAAGCTTCTTGAGACAGATATTCTGATTCTAGGGTCACGGCTACTCACCATGTGTGCATCCCAACTCCAAATCCACACTCATTTCCTGGTTGTCTCCTCAGCGAGAGCTGGTGCTTCCCCGTTGGTTCTTAGGGTTGAAGCCCGCTCACTATGGGTCTTAGAGTCAGAAGACCCAGGTTTGAATCTCACTGGGCTTGTCCACATCTTAGCCACAGAACACTGGCCAAGCCAGTGCACCCTGGAACCGCACTGTCACCGATTACAGAGAGATAGTGCTGATGCCTGTCCTGCTTTGTTCCCAGCATCACTGTCACTACCAAATCAAATGGAAATGCTCTCTGGGAGCCGGAAAGTGCTAGGTGAATTTTAGTTCCTCATGAGTTCATTATTATGAAAACCACAGTGGCCACGTGTGCTCTCTGTCATGCGGTGGTGGGGGGAGGGCTGGGGACGGCTCTTGGGGAAGGAGGGCCAGGCCTGCTCGCTGGGAGAGGGTCACCACTCACCTTTGCTCTTTGGTCTCTGCCTTTCTGGTCACTGACACGCATGACAGAACGGCACACACACCTATTAAACTGCCTCCCCCAGGTCATCTGCCAGTGAGCAGCTGGCAGACCCCAGTGGCCCTACAAACGCCTCCTCACTGGCCGCTTCAGGCTGAGGTCATTTGCCCGGAGCCACTGGGGTGGGGTGAGAGGGAAGCCTGGGTTCTCCCAGTCACCTTGGGCCCTGTGCGGCCAGGCTGGGTGGCATCCTCCTCCGTCTGGCCTCTCTGCACCCAACTCTGAACGCAGCCTGAAAGAGGGCAGAAGGGTTGTCTGCTGGGCACCTTTGCTGCCTCACAGCCAAAGAAACCTGGCTGGGGAGGGCTGGGCAGGGAGGGTACACAGCTGGGCGTGACAGGGAGGGCGTGAAATGGCGTAAGCATGGGAACAGGATCAAAGGCAGAGAACGAGGGGGCAAGAGGTGTCTGGAGAATGCAATTGTTTTCCTCCTCCCTTTTCTCAAGTGGAAGAGTGAAATCATTAAAGAAAATAATACCCTTCAAAGGGGAATTGGCCATCAGTGTTGAATTTTAGTGCTGGAGTGGGTGACACATCCCAGCTGCAGTCAGGAGACCTACCGCTGCTGACTGACTCTGCACCAGCCACCCGCCATCAGCCACCAGCCCCCGGTCAAGCAGTCGTTTACCACCCACTTGGTCTGGCTCACTTTCTGTTTCCTGAGTTACATTAGCCCTAGTGGAGACCTAACTTAACAGTTCATCACGCTTGAAAGGTGCTTCTTCCTCCCAGAGAACTTCATGTCCACCCTCTAAAAGCTCATCTGTCTGAACAGCCCTTCAGGGTTAAAAGCACTTGTGTTCAGATGGAAGGTTCTGAGGTTCCATCTAATCTTGTTATTACCCAGACATCAGCTGGGCCCTCATTTCACCCCTCCGAGATTTGGTTCAATTTAGCCTGGACCCCAATTCCAGGTCCAGCTTAAGACCATTACAGGTCCCAGGGTCTTTCAGTTATGGAGTCAGCATTCCACATCATATCAAACACATTAGAATATACCCATATTTCACATTGAGTGTCACATTTTTGCTGTGGAAAGGATCAAAAAGACTTTATTAATCTTGCTTTTGAAATTCTAGCTGCTCACTGACTACATGTCTGGCTATGTTCTCCAGGCCGGCACTGTGCATGCACAGTACGTTTTGTGGAGGGAGAAAACCAAACCTTAGTATTATTTTCAAACAGAGAATCCAGAAACATTAAATTTAAACATGAATGAAGTTGACATTGTTTGTTTTACAGACATTTAATTAAAATGTATTCCTTTCAATTTCATACTTTTCCCTTTATATTTTAGATACAATAACTTTTTTTTTTTTTTTTTTGGCATGTCACGTATTTTCACAGGCCTTTGAAAAAGGCTCATTGACCAGAGGCCCTGTCCCAGGGCCCTGCTGACCAGATGGCTCTGCTGGTGGTTGCTGAGAGCCCTTCCCAAGATTTTGCCCCACCCCTCACCTCATTCCCAGCCTCTTTCTCATTCCCTGCTCCCTGCTCCTGTGTGTCTATCTGCCTGTGTTTCAGTTTCCGCTGGTATCAAAACTGACCGCAAAGCCCAGCTCCTTCATTGTTACATGGACATTTCATAAGGTTGATACCTGGACACATTCTGAGGACCATCGAGAACTGGCACTTACATACCTTGTAAGCTCCTGGCATCTGCTTGGCTCCACCCTTTCCCTCCCAGTGCCCACCCTCTCTCACTCCACATCCTGCCAAGGGCAGCTCTCCAGGGAGCCTGCATCACATCAACCACTTCCCTTGTCTGGCTGCTTCTCTTTCAAACAGCCAGGAATGCCTGCAGTCCCTATCGCCCTTGAATCTGCAGAGCAACATTGCTGCATCTCTGCACAAGCATTATCCGATGCCTCCATCCCTTCCAGAGCTTCCTGGGCAGGAACTGCTGCTGGACACATCCCAGGATGGGGATCTCACCATCTCTCAGGACAAGGCTTTTGCTTGCCTTTTGGCCTGTTCTCACCATAAAAAAATTAGTAAGATGAGGCCAGATGCGGTGGCTCATGCCTGTAATCTCAGAACTTTGGAAAGCCAAGGTGGGAGGATTGCTTGAGCTCAGGAGTTTGAGACTAGCCTGGGCAACACAGGGAGACCCCGTCTTTACAAATACTACTACTACCACTACTACTATTACTACTACTAGTAAAATTAGTTGGGCTTAGTGGTGCACGTTTGTAGTCCCAGCTACTCAGGCATCTGGATCGCTTAAGCCTGGGAAATTGAGGCTGCAGTGAGCCATGACTGCGCCACTGCACTACGGCCTGGGTGATAGAGAGATACCCTGTCTCAAAAACAGAGAAGAAAGTAATAAGATGAATGTGAATTCTGGCTTTATTTCAACTGCTCCTGATCCTGCCTCTGGGCTCCTTTGACCTTCAGCCTACCCCTGAGAGACAGAGCTCTGTCTCCATGGGACAACTGAGGAGCCCTGTAGCAAAGGCCCAGCTGAGATCCAGCCTCTCGACTTGCAGTCCTGGCTTCCTCAAGGTCCCGTTTTCTCCCTGACTGCCTTTTATTACTCGGCTTTCTTCAGGGAAGAAATGCACTGCACTGTGAATTACCTTCAGCAAACAGAAGCTCTCTGCTTGTTGAAGTAAACAGCGCTGCAGAGGGTGGGGCGGGGAGGGGCTGGGGTGGGAACAGGGCCAGCTTCCCCATTAGCCACAGGAGGCACAGTGCCCAGGGCCCACAATAGGACCCATGGAAATGATGCGATTTCTTTTAAAATCGGGAGAAAAAAATAACTTTTAGGTCAAATACAATGTTTTAATATGTAATACAAATCTATTTTTCTTCTTACCAATGCAGATGTAAAGTATGATTTTTAATATTTTTTTTCATAAAGGGATGCATGAAGGCTACAGTACCCAGGGTCCAGGTCCACAGAGTGATAATATGGTCCTGGTGGGCAGGGGTGTCTGGACTGAAATTTATGTGTGACAGTCCATTTAATGGCACCAGTCCATTTAATGGCACAGTGGTGCTACTGAGGGGACAGAGACCTGGCACCTCCTGGTCTATGAGCTCCCATCACTCCCTCAACACACACACACCCAGATGAACCAGTGAAAGAATGACAAGGCTGATTCTGTTGGCGTGGTCAGCATGTGCTGGGTCCAAATGCCCAATCCTTTTGGGGGATTTTTCTTTTCTTTTCTTTTCTTTTTTTTTTTTTTTGAGACGGAGTCTCGCTCTGTCACCCGGGCTGGAATGCAGTGGCGCGATCTCAGCACACTGTAACCTCTGCCTCCCGGGTTCAAGCGATTCTCAGGCCTCAGCCTCCTGATTAGCTGGGATTACAGGCACCCGCCACCACGCCTGGCTAATTTTTGTGTTTTTAGTAGAGACGGGGTTTCACTATGTTGGCCAGGCTGTTCTCAAACTCCTGATCTCAAGTGATCCACCCACCTCGGCCTCCTAAAATGCTGGGATTACAGGCGTGAGCCACCGTGCCCACCCTTCTTGGGGGGATTTTTCTTAAGAGGTGACACCATACAGAGTATATAATAGTTGTTTTTCTTCTTGAAAAAGGACAGCATAAAACTTAGCCCTGGTTTAGGATACAATCCACTCTTTATCTCTTATCATACAGGAGCAGCCAGTACGGGCATGAGTACACTGCTCTGCCCTATGCATCACAGGGACAGGGAGAAGTGAGGCCATGGGCCACACTCTGGGGAAAGGGGATCAGCTCTCTCAGCTGGGGGCAGCTTGTTTTCTCCTTTGGACTTCCACCTCACAGCTCAACCCTGGGCTCCCTGAAGGGCAGATGGGCAGTCCATTAGGAAGCCTTGCCTGACTCATCCTCAAACTGACCGCCTCCTCTTCCCCTCATGAGAATGCATCTCATTAGCATTCTCAGCAGAGAAACAGCATAAAATGGTTTAAAAAAAAAAAAAAAGAGTGAGCTTTGCCCCTAGCCAGTCCTGTGTTCCCATCCCAGCTCTACCACTTCCCAGCTCTGTGCCCGTTTCTGAGCCTCAATTTTGTTAGCAGTTAAAATGGGGATATTACCTACTCATGCAGTTGTATTAAATAAGGCAAGCAATGAAAAGCCCATAGAACCAGTGGCAGCTTAGAATTGGCAGGGTCTAGGGCAAGTGTCCTGAAGCTGTGGTTTCCTGCTTTACATAATATAAAGAAACATCGCTGGGCGTGGTGGCTCACGCCTGTAATTCCAGCATTTTGGGAGGCCGAGGAGGATGGATCACCTGAGGTCAGGAGTTCAAGACCTTGTCTCTACTAAAAAATACAAAAATTAGCTGGGCATGGTGACGAGAGCCTGTAATTCCAGCTACTTGGGAGGCTGAGGCAGGAGAATCACTTGAATCCGGGAGGCGGAGCTTGCAGTGAGCTGAGATCGTGCCACTGCACTCCATCCTGGGTGACAAGAGCGAAACTCTGTCTAAATATATATATTTATTTATATATATTTGTTATATATATAAATATATTATATTTATATATAATAGGTATATATTATATAATATATAAATACAAATAAATATATAATTTATATATATTATATAATATATAATTTATATATATATTATATAAATATATAATTTATATATTATAGTTTTAATAATATATAATATAGAATATTTATATATTAAAATATATATAAACATCAATAGTGTGTATCAGAGACGGAGGTGGCAGCCATCAGTGCTTCCACCCTCTGGCATACAGGAGCTCCTGTCTTCTTTTGGATGACTTGGTCCCATCTACCAAAAATGTGTCTTTGTAGTTCTGCCCCGACTTCCCACCCCGATCAGCCATGGGGAGACTATAGCATAAGGGGAAATGCTCTGGATGTGACGTCAGGGACCCTGGAGTGTAACATGAACCCTGCTGCCCCTTAGCTGCAGATCTTGGGCAACTTGCTTCAGCAAGTGCAATCTGGGCTTCAGTTCTATGTATATCTGTAAAACGAGGTCTCCCTTCCAATTCTAGTCTCGCTGATTTTATGACTCTGGGAAAATTCAAAGTTTCTTCACATCAGGAAAAGATCGGGGATTCTTTGTCATAACACACACTCCATTAAGCTATGGAAACAGGGAGTTTGAAAGCTTCACTGTCAACGGAGGCGGGCAGGCAGAGGCCTTCCATGAACTCCACTCATTTCACATCCCGTCGGTGGAATGGACTTTAAAATTGCTCTCAGCGACGCAGAGTGCCCCTAGGAGACTCACGTGCTGCTATGGACCCGGGAATTCTTATGCATTACCCTGCTGTAACACTCAAGGCTCATATTGGTGAGACCAACAAAATCTCTCTGGCAAATCCGGGAAAGTCTAGAATTCCATAGAACCAGGGGAATCACATAGGATCAGATTTCACCAGCTTTCTCTACTTGAAAATTCTTATGCTGGCAACCCAGCCCAAGTGTACTTTGCTTGAAGTTGATCAGTTACAAAACCATAAGTTTGGGGAGAGAGTACATGTGGGGATATGAGGTGCAGGGGGCGAAATGACAAATCACACATTTACCAGTAAACTTGGGGGTGGGGGAGAACGGGAGAAAAACCACTTCTGGAATTCCTATCCTTGCCTGTTTACTCCTCCTACTCACTGCAGTATGGAAACCATTTAGCTGCAGACAAATGATTTCCTGGCATATTCTTGGGACTATTCCAGTAAATCATGTCCTTCTCTACCCCTGGGAAAAGTCTCTCCCTTGCTTGGGTCATAACTCAAAACTACAGCTTCGACGTACTTGCCCTAGACCCTGCTTTCAGTCTGCCTCCAGTGAGCTGAGGCTCTGAGATTAAGTATATGCACCAGTGCCGATAGGCCTGAGCTCCAAGAATGACCCACAGTAAAAGACAAACTAGGCCAGGCACTGTGGCTCATGCCTGTAATCCCAGCACTTTGGGAGGCCAAGGCAGGAGGATCACTTGAGCTCAGGAGTTCAAGACTAGCCTGGGGAACATAGAGAAACCCTGTTTCTACGAAAAACACAAACATTTATCTAGGCATGGTGGCTTGCACCTGTAGTCCCAGCTACTCAGCAGGCTGAGGTGGGGGAATCACTTAAGCCCAGGAGGTCCAGGCTGCAGTGAGTTACGATAGCACCACTGCACTCTAGCCTGGACAACAGAGCAAGACCCTGTCTCAAACAAAACAAAACAAAAACAAAAACAAAATCAAAAGACAAGATAAAAAGGAGCTGTCTCTAGGGCAACATAGTCCCTGCTTCTGACAAACCTGTCCTCCAAAACTAGAAGAGACAACATTTTCATTTCTCTAACCTAAAAAATTTTAGACAGAATAGTAAAAATCTGATTCTATTAATAAGACTTCTATTTACACATAAACTCTCTGGGAATCTATTTATCTCTCTAAGTGATCGTTTCTATTAAAATGAGCTTCTATCTAGTGATTTTGCTAAAAATACCAAAACAAGTTGATGGGATAAACACAGGAGAAGAGACAGTTTCCCTTCAGAGTCAACAAACTTTTTCTGTAAAGGGCCAGACAGCAAATATCTTACACTTTGTGGGCCATGAGGTCTCTGTCACAACTTCTCAAGTCTGTCGCCATAGCACCAAAGCAGCCACAGACACCGCGTAAGCTAGTCAATGCAGCTATGTTCCAATACAACGTTATTTGCAAACACTGAAATTTGAATGTCATATAATCTTCACATATCATAAACTATTATTCCTCTTTTGAGTTTTTTTTTCAACCACTAAAAAATTAAAAAGCCATTCTTAGCTCTCAGGTTGTACAAAAACAGTGGTGGGCTGAATTTTGCCCACAGACCGTAGTTTGCCAAACTCTGATTTAGAGGTTCCCCAGGGCAAACATGCAAAGAAGTTAAAGTTTGGTTTTTGGTTAATGTAACCTTTCCCTACTGGCACTGGCGTTTTAAAACAAGACAAGTGGGTAAGGAAAATGCAAGTCAAAGGAATAAGTTATTAACAGAGGAATTTCAAAAGAGTTGAAAATAATTTGGAGACGATCCCTCATCTGACACCTTGTAAACAACTACTAACTCTACCTTCAGGTGAAATGAGTTTCACCTTCATCAAGTTCAGTAGACTTCTGTTGACCTCTGTTCCATTCCAGGAACACACTAAGTGCAAGATGATGCAAGAACAGCCTCTGCTCTCTGAGAGAGACAACTACTGTTAAACAATGAAAGGTCCTTTCCAGTTAGTGGTGGAATTGATTCATTCATTGAACAAACATTGATTGAGCATGCCGGGCCCTGGGTCAGGTGCTACCCATTTCAAGGTGAATAAGTTCTGAAGATGTTTATGGTAAGCAACATTCTTACTATTACCTTGTTCTCATTTGCTTGAGGGAAAAGATAGAGGCCCAGAGGTAGCTTGCCCAGGTGGAAGAGTAAAGAGGAGACCAAAGTGTGACTACTCTTCCTTAACCGGGCTGGAGTCAGGAGAAGCACCTAGCTTGCAAAATTTAAGAAGGGGCCAGGTGCAGTGGCTCATGCCTGTAATTCTAGCACTTTGGGAGGCTGAGGTGGAAAGATCACTTGAGGCCAGGAGTTTGAGACCAGCCTGGGCAACATAGTGAGACCCTGTCTCTACAAAAAATTTAAAAAAAATTAGCTGGGTGTGGTGGCGCCTGCCTGTAATCCCAGCTACTCAGGAGGCTGAGGCGGGAGGGAGGATTGCTCAGTGAGTTGGAGGCTGCAGTGAGCTACAATCATACCACTGCACTGTGGCGCTGTCTCAGACTCATCAGGACCTCCAGATCTCACTCTCCACCCACTCACCTGGCTCCAAGGAATCCCCGCTGGAGTGGGCATTTGTGGGTTTTGGACACCGTGCTCATGTCCCCTTCCTAAGATGCCCCGATTTTCCAACGTAGAATTGAGGAATGACCTCTTTTTCACTGTACACAGTCTGATGGAACTCCTCCCAGGGCCTTACCGTCCCAGGGCTGAGGCTGGTGTGAGGCCTGGAGCCTGACCGTTGGTGCTCCCTTCCAGGGCAGAGAATCCTAAGCTGAATGAACTGGTTTCTTTTGCTTGCCATCAACCACTGTGACACCTACAGTCCCTCTGGGTAATGCCCATGTCACACACCACATCATATCTCAGAGCCCTGCTACTCAAAGTGTGGCCCACAGGCCAGCAGCACCGGCAACAACACCCAGAGCTGGCAAGAAATGCAGAGGCTGGAGCCAGCCCCCACCACCGCAGAATCTGCATTTGGACAAGATCCCTGGCAGGCTCCTGTGCTCATTAAAGTGTGGGGAGTGCCCCTCTACACCTTTCCTCACCCTCCCACACCGTCTCGCAGCCACGGGGGCTTGGGGAAGGGGCCTGCCTTGACGTGCATGAGTTGCTGAAACTAAGGGAGGCTCCAGGCTGACCCTGGCTTTCCAGATGATCTCACTCCCTGAGGACTGCTCAGCTATGGGCTTCTCAGGCGCACTCACCTGGTGCGTAGCGGATGGCTGACTCTAAAATAGGAAAAATTGGGCAATGATTTCAGAAAATAATGACATTTGAACAAACCTCTCTCCAGAGAAGCCCCTTCCCTTCCAAGGGAGGCCGGAGACTCCCGAGGTTGCTTCACAGGGGAAAGCTCCGCTACAAGTCCCTCAAGCTGAGATGGTGGTGGTTGTGGTTCCTTTTCCCTAGAGAAGGGACCTACTCTATCTTCTTTTTAGACGGATCAGGAGTGAAGAAAGGGCATGAATAATTCTAATATTTATAGATAGTCCGCCATGTACCAGGTCTCAGACATGTTTTACCTTTTATTCTTATTTGTTTGTTTGCTTACTTATTTAAATAGAGGCAGGGTCTCATTCCATTGCCCAGGCTGGAATGCAGTGGTGCAATCATGGCTCACTGCAGTCTTGACCTCCTGGGCTCAGGCGATCCTCCCGCCTCAGCTTCCCAAGTAGCTGGCACTACAGGTGCATGCCACCATGCCTGGCTAATTATTAATTTTTTTTTTTTTTTTTTTGTAGAGATGAGGTCTACTATGTTGCCCAGGCTGGTCGTGAACTCCTGGGCTCAAGTGATCTTCCTGCCTCGACCTCCCTAAGTGCTGGGATTATAGATGTGAGTCACCATACCTGGCCTTTTTTTTTCCTTTTTTTTTTTTTTTAGAGATGAGGGTCAGAGCAACTGTGACCCAGGCTGGAATGCAGTGGCGAGATCATAGCTCACGATAGTCCCCAACTCCTGGGCTCAAGTGATCCTTCCACCTCAGGCTCCCAAGTAGCTAGGACTATGCAGATGCACCACCACACCTGGCTAATTAAAACAACTTTTTTTTTTTTTGGTAGAGACAGGGTCTTGCTTATGGTCCAGGCTAGTCTTGAACTCCTGGCCTCAAGCATTCCTCCCATGTCGGCCTCCCAAGTAGCTGGGATAGCTTTAATTCTTTAACACAACTATAAGGTGCAGGCTCTTACAGAGGAGGAAACTGACATTCAGAGAGGCGGAGTAAACTGAAATTCAGAAAGGCTGAGAAACTTGCTTCAAACCCCCCGGTTGTTAACTGGGAAGAACTAAGGGTTGAACTTGGGTTTTGATCAGTGTTGCAGATTCACAAAAGTATCTGCAACATAGCACATGCAGTATAAAAGTGGTCGGCATGTCTTCATACGATCAGTGGTGGTGGTGATGCTGATGGCTCTGAGTGTGGGGGAAGGTGGGGTGGTGGCCTTAGGAGAGTCAAGGGCACAGACCAGGGGCTTGTGCAGGGCTCAACTCTCTGTGGTGGTGAGCTAGGAGACCAGCGAGATGTGCAGCTAGCATGAGACATCCTTTGCACCAAAGAGATTTGTAACTCAAGATAAAACATCAGTAAACTATTAAACAAGTGGAAATAAGACTACATATTCTTATTTTTCCAATAATGACTTTTTCAATGCCTTTTTTTTTTTTTTTTTTTTTTTTGAGACAGGTCTTGCTCTGTTGCCCGCCCAGGCTGGAGTGCAGTGGTGTGATCACAGTTCACTGCAGTCTAGACTTCCTAGGCTCAGTTGATCCTAGGCTCAGTTGATCCTAGGCTCATTTCAGCCTCCAAAGTAGCTGGGACCACAGGTGTCTGCCACCACACCTAGCTAATTTTTTATATTTTTTGTAGAGATGGGGTTTTGCCGTGTTGCCCAGGCTGGTGTTAAACTCCTTGGCTCAAGAGATCCTCCCGCCTCGGCCTCCCTAAGTGCTGGGATTAGAGGCATGAGCCACTACACTTAGCCAATGCCTTTTTTTGAAATATAAAATAGTAAAATTCTATCACTGTTTCTCATTCTTTTGGGTGCCATGCTTTTGTCAATGCATTCAATACAAACCCTCGTAGGATAATCCAGCTCTAATGAGTGGGAAGCTGACCTCCTGCTTCCTTTTAATCCCAGATGTGAGGCTAAGGGATGTTTGCTCAGCTACTGGAGGGGGTAGTGACCCCTCCACCTGGAACACCAATGGTGTGCACCATTGTTAGGGAGGAGAGTAGGCTAAAAACACACGCAGTCACCTCTCTGAGGTTAATTTCTGGAGTACCCGCTATCCTCATTCCTGGGCTCTCAGTCAAGAATGTAACTGAAGCCCCAGGACAATAGAGTGTGAAAGGAAAGATGTTCCCTGGTGTCAGATGCCCTGGCCAGCCAGAACCAAAAGCATGGAGTAGATACTTGGCTTTTATTCCTGGTGCTGGCTGGGTCCCTGTGTCCTGCCCTATACCTGAAATCCTCTTTAGGTGAAAGGCAAAGCTAACTAGGAAGCTCCAGCTTGGGCCTCCTCCAGCATCGCCAGGACCAGCTGTGACAGAGCAGCTTGCTTCCTCCTGCCCACCCCCTTGTTTAAAGGTTAAACACACAAAGGCAGGAGCCACAAGCCCAACAGAGGGAACCGCAAAGCAGCCCCTCAAATGCTAACGATTTCACCAGAGGACCAGGATATTGTTAATTGTCTGAACTCAACTTCTAAGTGCCCTAGGAAACCTTCTAGTGTCTGAGAGTAAGATCAACAAGGAGGTGAGCTAGGTTTTCATAGTGTCATTGAGAAGTCCCCAGGAAACCTAACCCCAGTGGCAAACCCCAGTGTGCCCTGGGGAGACACAGGACCTGGGCACCTCTTCTGGATGCCACCAGCGAGGCACTTCCTGGAGAGCCGGCGATGGTGGGTCATTGGGGTCTACTCGAGGCCCCTCCTCCCACGCTGGAGAGGGGCTCTTCTTACTGCTCACCAATGCCGGACTTTAGTCCTGACGGGCGGTGAAGTGTGCTTCCGTCAGATTTCAGGGGAAGATCCAGCTGGGCTATCAGGCTAACTCACCACTGGCCCTGACCCATCCCGATGAATCATCCTGGTGAAGTGAACATCAGAGGCAGCTTTGAAGGAGAAAATGACAGCACTCTAGGGCGGCCTGACAGGTGAGGAGGGAAGAGGTGAGGGGCGGCATTGTCTTTGAATCCTGAGGAGCGTGACTTCTAAGGGCTGATTGCCAGGATCTAAGACTATTTAAAGAACAGGGCAATAGAAGTTGTCTATCATTGAGAGTTTGCTATGCCAGGCACCATACTAAAACTTTTCATGCAATATCTTGGTTATTCATGCCCTGAACGTTATAATGCAGTGCACTATTATTATTATCCCCATTTTGCAGATGGGGAAATAATCGCAGAGAAATTGAGCCGCTTACTTTAAGTCACACAACCAGTAAGTGGCACAGGTGGCTTTTACATTCCGGTCTAATTTCGAAGGCTGGGATTGTACATATTATCTAGGCTGCCTCTTTAGCAGGGCGGTTAAGTTTTCTATATGGCTTCTTCCTCCTTCTGTCACTGTTCATCATCCAGTTCATCTTCCCAGAACTGAGGCCCGGGGCAGTGCCTCTAAGCCCACACACCCATCATTCACTTTTATCAACTCTGGGTCTAGACAAGGGGTACAGGAAAGAGCCGGGTGGCTGTGGTGAAGGCATGTCTTAAAGCTCAAATTTGTGTGTTTTTGTTGCGGGAGCAGGACAGATGAGGGAGGGGGAAAGAGATAACGTGTGGAACTAGATTTCTTTTCTTTTCTTTCTTTCTTTCTTTTTTTTTTGAGATGGAGTTTCGCTCTTGTTGCCCAGGCTGGAGTGCAATGGCTCGATCTCAGTTCACCACAACCTCCGGCTCCCTGGTTCAAGCGATTCTCCTGCCTCAGCTTCCTGATTAGCTGGGATTACAGGCATGAGCCACCACACCCAGCTAATTTTGTATTTTTAGTAGGGAAGGGGTTTCTCCATGTTGGTCAGGCTGACAGGCCGACCTCAGGTGATCCGCCCGCCTTGGCCTCCCAAAGTGCTGGGATTACAGGTGTGAGCCACTGTGCCCGGCGGAAACTGGCCCCCTCCCCTCCCCTCCCCCCTTCCCCCTCCCCTCCCCTCCCCCCTTCCCCCTCCCCTCCCCTCCCCCCTTCCCCCTCCCTCCCTTCCTTCCTTCCTTCCTTTCTTCCTTCCTTCCTTTCTTCTTTCTTTCTTTCTCTTTCTTTCACATTTTAAAGTGTTTTTTATTTTTTTTAATTTTTAATTTTTATTATTTTACTTTAAGTTCTAGGGTACATGTGCACAACGTGCAGGTTTGTTACATATATATACGTGTGCCATGTTGGTGTGCTGCACCCATTAAGACAGTGTGGTGATTCCTCAAGGATCTAGAACTAGAAATACCATTTGACCCGGAACTAGATTTCTTAAAGGCTTTACCACACCAGTTTGGGAAAAGTTTTCTCTTTTAAGAACCTGAGGCCTGGAAATCAAAAAAGGGCCACCCAGGCTAGAGTCCAGGCCGGAGCAGTAATCACTACATAGTTAAAAAACAACTTAACACTATATTTAGGGTATGTCTGTGCTTAAATGAAATAGTTTTTTTTTTTTTAAGTGTATGTTTTCACTTCTTACAAGTCAGAAAATACCCATATTACAAAAAGATCTCCCATCAGTCCTAGTTGTGAGAACAAAAAATTACAAAAACCCAATGATCAAAAATAGGAGAACAAATTCTGGCACATTAACCAGAAGACTAGGTGAAGCAACACAGGAAGATGCTTATGCAAAAGTTTTTGAATAAAACCACAATTTTGAATAAAAAGCCTTCCATAAACACACAGGCAAAACATATGGAAAATAAAAGTGTTTTTTCCCAATGGTGACCTTTTTTTCCTTCATAGTTTTTCTCCATTGTTTTTGTAATGCTTTGTGACAAATAAAAAATGTACACAATTATATGGTGGCGTTTACCTTATGTGTACATTTTGCTTATTTCCCTTGAAACCCTGTATCCAAATGTGCCAAATAGCTTTTCATTTGAACTTGCAAATTGCTGCATGAAATTTAAATATTCCTTTAAATACACAACCCATATCAATTGCTGCTATACACATTGGAATGAATTCTTCAGGTTCAAGTCGTTTTTATCCAAATTTAAATTATCCATGTTTATCAGTAATACTTTATGTTTCTTGGGTAGGAACCAAAACGAGGAGAGCAAAAGGGGAGCTCCCAGCCCCCAGCAGTTCACATTAAAACAACACTGAAACCCAATTCTCTCTTGCCCACTGCCCCACTACTCCTCTTTCTTGGAAGGCTGGAAAATGGGTTATTTGGAGACACCCAGGGCTCCTAGCCCATTAGGGAGGCTCTGAACTTGGCTGAGGCTTCTGAAGTCTGGCAGCCTGAGCAGATCAGGTGGCTGTCTGCACTAGCGACTATAGCAATCAGCCTGGGGAGCCTTCTCATGGGAGAAGTGAATGTTAGCCGCAATCCTCATCCATTTGCTTTACCAGAAATCAAAGGCTCCTTCAGATCGCCCTGGTGGAGTAGGAAGCTGATTTTGTAGGCTCTAAGAGTGTATGTGTGTATTCATCTATACTCTACTCTTTCCTCTAAAGCTTAAGAGATGCTCTAGGATTAAAGCGACGGTATGGTAAGACCAAAAGTTTAAAAACACAAAACAAACAGACGAAAAAAACACAACTACATGGCCTAGAGCAAGGAATGAGAGGAGGGTAAGAGGGGAGGATTTCAAAATGAGAATTTCGTAGAATGAAGCTACAATAATGAACAAAGAATTTCGTAGCCAGAGTAAATAGTAAAACCAAAGCATTTTTAAACTGGCAGAGCTCTTGTTTCTAAGATTTGAGAGGCTGGGGTGAGTGGTGATCTGCTTGTGGCTTGAGTACCCCTGAGAAAATTATACAGCATGCCCAGGAGAGCCTTTTCTACTGGTTTTAGACGGTTAAAAATCTCCCAGGAAGGGAGCATGACATCTGTTTCCATGTAGTCTGGTATCATTTACTCTCAATCTGCCATGTAATCCTTTCCTGTTTTATTATTTTTTAGTGCGTTTGTGCATATATTCAGTTGCTTCCATAGACTCCTTGAGGGCAAGACGTCTATTATACTTTTTCTGTATTGTCCTACAACCCCAACCTTGAAAACAGACCAGGATTTGCCATCATGATGTGTGCTGGCTTCTCGGCCCCCTGCCCCACACAGCATCCGCCAAGAGGAGCTGATTCTTCTACTCCTCCGGCCCACCCGAGCCCAAAAATACAGTCCCCCAAATACTGTAAACCAGTCTTAAGTGGAGATACAATTTGTCTTTTAGGCAAAATTATGAATCTTAACTTTCATAATTCTAGTTACTAGAAGACAATATGGAAGCTCTTTCTGTGTCTGAGAGAAAGTGAGCAGAACAAGAGATTAGAGTAACAAAAAATTGTAGCCAGAAGGGAAGAACGAAAGCTAGAAAAAGGAGGCATGGCAGATAGGAGGTTTCAGGTAGTGGGTTAGCAACTGAAGAGAGGTGAGCAGTTTGGCCAGGATTTAAGCCTAGCAACGCTTTGTTGAGGTACATTTTCTTGATATTCCTATTCTTAGGCAAATTATTCTGTGCCTTTGCTCTTTTTAATTTCTCCAGAAGGTGCTAGGCAGACAGTCCTGGAGTGTTCTGGAAAAAAGTGCTTTGTGTGAAGATAGCAGGAAAACACATCATGGGAATGACAGGCTTCGAGCTGAGTAAACCAGCAGTTAATCACTTCCCACTGGCTCAGGCTTCTGAGATGCAGGTATGCTCTGGCCATCCTTTAGGAAGCTAGCATCCCCTTCAAAAACAAAAGCCCCTACTGCCTGGGTGTGGGTTCCCATTTCTAATATTTACATCACTGGACTTTGTGCAACTACACTTAATCCTTTTGGGAATAGCGATGGGGCTCACGTCAGATAAAGGTGTCCTTGACCACAGCATGATTCAAGCAGTTCCTTGGCAAGTGTTTCATTGTGAAGTGTAGTTTTCACAGAGGAAGTGGACTTTGTGGTGAGGTGGGGAAGTGGAGGTGCAGGATGTGGGCAGTCCATCGAATCCCAGCTCACCAGAAGGCCGAAGGGCTGTATTATACCATTGCAGGCATCTGGGAGTTTTAACACTGGATTCATGAGTCTAACCAAGAGTTCCACTGGCAAGGCAGCATTTCAAATCCTTTCGGAGCGTCTCTGGAGTTGAAAACAGACCAGGACTTAGCATCATGATGTGTGCCGGTCCCTCTGACCCCATTGCCACGCAGCATCCGCCAAGAGGAGACGACTCTTCCGCTCCTTTGGCCCCCCTGTGCCCAGTCGGCCCCTCAGGAGACACAACTGCTCCCCTGCCACAGACAAAGCACTTTTCACCTTCCCGGTCATTAGGTTCCCCCTGGAGACGGTGGATTCCACGGCTCCACAGGATCTGCCTCGGGGCTCCGCTAGAATCAATGAGGGCTGAACTGCCTTCATTTACATCCGATGCCAGGCCTCAGAGCAGTGTTCTGTTCACTTCCATGAAACAACAAATCCAAATGCAGTTTGAGAATGGAGTAACAGAAACTTACAAAAGAGCCAGCCTTTAGCTTCCACGTGAGATTTGAATCTACTGCTTTGAAACGTTCTTTGCCTCCGTGCACAGGTGATTAACAACTCCAAAACAAACTTTGAAACTGTGACTTGAGCTTTGTTTCTGGGCCACTTGAGGGGTACCATGGCCTTGCAGTGAATGTTCTCCCGGGCAGTGGTACTGGGGATTTTCATTTCAAAAGGAAAAAGTTACTTTCAGTTTCCCTAAGGACCTAATGCAGGTGGGAAAAAAAAAAAAGGATTGGGGCTAAGGAACAAGAGAGGGACTCTACACACACTGCCCCGTTCGGTTATCGGCCCTGAGGAAGTGAGTGGGCATGTGGAGAGGGGCAGTGAAACCACCTCCTTGAGGGATGGAGAAATCAACGCCCAGATGGCAACATCAACCTGGGCCGGCCTGGAAGCAGGGAGCGGATGCCAAACCAGCACCTCTGGTTTCCAGGCCCCACGCTGCACTGCCCGCCTTGACGGGAGCTGGATGACTCTGAGCAAGACACTAAATCTTTCTAGGTCTCGTTTTTCTCTGTCCTCAATGATCTGAAGGCTCCTTCCAGTTCTGAATCAGCATTTAAGTTTAGGGCAACAGCCTCGGCAGGCCCTCATGTGGCCTGGACTCGACCCTTGCTTCTCCATGGCTTTGGTGACAAATGGAAAGAAAGCTCTCACAGGCAGCAGCAACCAGCCTTTTCCTCTGGGTTGATGCCCATTTGTCAAGAATTTGGCAAAAGTTACATTCATATTAGTGAACTCTCAACAGAGCTTCATTCATTGACACACAAAATTGATGACATCTGTTGGAGGAATGTAGCTCTGAAAACCCTCAATGTCAAAAAGTATGTATAATGGAAGGAACACTTCTTGTATTGCCCAACATTTCTAATTTCTTTCCAAACCCTTGTCTCCAGTTCTGGAAATGATGGCTCCCTGAACACCCTAGTGCTTTTTGTTTTGATTGGAGAATTTGGATTTTTTTTCCCCCTGTATATACATCTGACTGTAGATTTAAAAAAAAAAAACTGCTACAAATAGTGTTGACAAGTTGAAAAAATGGTTAACACACATTCAAATACTTGAGTAAAACAGATATATATATAAATTTTTTTTTTCCCGGAGAAAAAAGAAATCAGGCCCAAAGTATTGAACTTTGGAGGATACAAACCAGCATATGCAAAAATTAGATTTTGTTTCTGCTAATGACATCTCTAGGAACAATAAGGAGGGGAATTGTTCTTTTGTTTTTTTTTTGAGACAGATTCTCGCTCTTTCATCCAGGTTGGAGTTCAGTGGCGCTATCTCGACTCACTGCAAGCTCCACCTCCCAGGTTCACGCCATTTTCCTGCCTCAGCCTCCTGAGTAGCTGGGACTACAGGCGCCCGCCACCACGCCTGGCTAATCTTTCGTATTTTTAGTAGAGATGGGGTTTCACCGTGTTAGCCAGGATGGTCTCAATCTCCTGACCTCGTGATCCACCTGACTCGGCCTCCCAAAGTGCTGGGATTACAGGCGTGAGCCACCGCTGGGAATTGTTCTCTTCAATGTCAGTTTGAAATAGTTCAGAATGTATCCACAAAGCACTTTTCTTTTTTCTCTTAAGAACTGATTGTAGGCCAGCACAGTGGCTCATGCCTGTAATCCCAGCACTTTGGGAGGCCGAGGTGGGCAGATCACTTGAGGTCAGGAGTTCGAGATCAACCTGGGCAACATGGTGAAACATCATCTCTACTTTTTAGAGTACTTTCTTACTCTTTATTTTTATACAAAAATTAGCCAGGCGTGGTGACATGCACCTGTAATCCCAGCTACTCGGGAGGCTGAGGCATGAGAACTGCCTGAACCCAGAAAGCGGAGGTTTCAGTGAGCTGAGATCATGCCACTGCACTCCAGCCTGGGCAACAGAGTGAGACTCTGTCTCAAAACAAAACAAAACAACAACAACAAAACAAACTGTAGAACTCTGATTATTTGTTGAAGATGCTTATGTTTTTATCTGTGTCCTTTCTCTGTGGAGTTCCACAATGTTTTACTCTGAACAGGGCAACTGCTCCAGCTCTTCATTCTGAAATCTGGGCCTGCTAAGTTTCAGCAATGGAATTTAGAATATGAATCTTGAATTCTCTCTCTACACTTCATGGTTCTCTAAATGGTGACCATCTCAGCTTCCAGCCTTGGCCTTTGCATATTTAAGAGTCCTAATCTCTGTACCTTGACCTCACAGAGTGGCATGTTCAGAGGTTATCACACCCAGTCATACCCCAGGCGTGTACCACATACAGACAGGGCTGTTCTCCTTTTTTATATTAATCTGAAAGATTAGGTAATCATTCTTCGAATTGGCATGATGCTTCATAATTAACTGATCTCGTCTGATCTCTGGAACCCAGAGGGGAAGTCAGATGTGAAACCACTCCCTCGCGGTCATGTCAGCTGCTAAACGGTTGACTCCACCTCCATCTTCCCAGCCTCCTCCTCTCCTAATTATACCTGCGGCTTCATCTGTTTTCATCTGTTATCTAGAAACTGTTTTTCTTCTGCTGTAAAATGTTTGAAACAAGGGGAAGGAGATTCCAGGCAGGGCTCAGGAGTCACAGAGGGCCAGAGTTTGAAGCCCAACCCCACTATTTGGGAGCTACTGAACTGAGTCTCTGAGCATCAGTGATGTGAGGCTTAAGTGAAATAGCCCTTGTAAGTACAAGTTGTTCAGCACACATAAACAGCATCTGAAAGTATTAAAAACCGTCATCATAACTTGGGGTAATGTTAGTCTCCCCTTAGCTTCACAAGGATGGGTGGTCTTTGGAGCACAAATGGCAAGTTGAGGACCACAGCAGTTAACTTTTTGTTTTTCGAGATGGAGCCTCACTCTGTCATCCAGGCAGTGGCATGATCTTGGCTCACTGCAACCTTCGCCTCCTGGGTTCAAGCGGTTCTCCTGCCTCAGCCTCCTGAGTAGCTGGATTGTAAGTGCATACCACTGCGCCTGGCTAATTTTTGTAAGTTTTTTTTTTTTTTTTGAGACGGAGTCTCGCTCTGTCGCCCAGGCTGGAGTGCAGTGGCGCGATCTCGGCTCACTGCAAGCTCCGCCTCCCGGTTCACGCCATTCTCCTGCCTCAGCCTCCTGAGTAGCTGGGACTACAGGCGCCCGCCATCACGCCCGGCTAGTTTTTTGTATTTTTAGTAGAGACGGGGTTTCACTGTGTGAGCTGGGATGGGATGGTCTCGATCTCCTGACCTCGTGATCCGCCCGCCTCGGCCTCCAAAGTGCTGGGATTACAGGCGTGAGCCACTGTGCCCGGGCCAATTTTTGTAACTTTAGTAGAGACGGGGTTTTGCCATGTTGGCCATGCTGGTCTCATTCGAACTCCTGACCTCAAGTGATCCACCTGCCTCAGCCTCCCAGAGTGCTGGGATTACAGGCATGAGCCACCATGCCTGGCCGAGCAGTTAACTTACATGGAACAAGCCTTAGGCGCCTGGTACTGTACCGTGTACTTGAAGTGGTTACAGATTCGACTCCCACAATGATGAACTATGAGCTAGGTGCTAATCTCATCTCCATTTTAAAGATGGAGCAGCTCAGATTTAGGAACTTGACAGGTTAGGCAGCCTAATAAAGGTGGAGTCCTAATTTGAAGCCAGATCTGGCTCCCAAGTGAAAAAGGCCAGGTTTAGGAAAGGCTTCCATGACTAGAGTGATGCAGAGAGGGTTTTTCCTAGCTGAGGATTGGCAGAGGGGAGGCTAGGGGTGCTGAAACTGTAGGAGGGTCGAGACCAGTGCATTTATTTGCCATGAGCAAGGGGACAGCTTTTTGGAAGGAGACCTAAAACCAGGTTCCGGGACCCTGCTTGGATTCTTTGCCTTACAGCCTTTGTCTTTCTGTGGAGAAGAGATTCCTGATTAAGGGGCATGGAAATACAGCTACAGAGATATTTAATACTTTTGAATGAAAATATATCTGCATCCAAATGAGTTTTCATTTATTTCCATTCTGTTTGCTTTTGGTGAGAACATCCTTTTTTCTCCCTGCAGACAGTTGAAGCCAGTATTGTTTGCAATCTATTTTTATTTGCTTAGAGTCTTCAAGAGCTAGGGAAATGACTGATGACATTTTTAGTTTCCAAGTCTGAGAAAATGGAGACGTCTTGGAATTGAGAACTCACAGGAGTTGGGAAGCATAAGGCCATAAAGACTCACTAAAGCACTAGTTTCAGTCAAATCACATTGCTGGGGGACAACAGCCGATCTGGCACATTAACCCATCCTTGGTTCTTGTGTGGCTATGCCACTGCTAGAGACTTAGCTATATGTCAGGAAGAAAAATCCCCAAACCAGTAAAGCCACTGCCAAAGTCCTACATGGATGTGCAGATATACACCAACAACATTGAAAATGACGTTTGGAAAGGGCCTCTCCTGCTTGGTTATAACAGACCAAAATAACGCTGCCTTCAGTGTTTCTGAGAAGGTAACACATGAAACCCAGTTTCCCCTGGACTCTGGGATACCGTTTTGAGAACCTATTTGTGGCGGAAGGCAGGTCAGTGGCATGATCAAAAGTTCACAAATGAAGAACGTACAAATGACAGGACCACCAAATTTAGAAAATGTCCTACAATGTGCATTTTATTCCATGTCATTATACAATGTTTACATATAGTTATAACTCTCAAGAAAATGTCCTTTACCAATTGGATGTAGTGTCTAAATCTTTCACTTTAACATGAAGAACTGAAAACAGTGGAAATCCACATTGTTATCCTACAGATTGTCATGAGCTGCACGTGTGCCAATCAGAAAGGAATGGAAGTCTCGAAGAGCAGCGTGGCTTACAGACTCTTGGCTTTAGTGAATTCAGGCATGCGGGATCCATAGTCTCATCTTGTAGTAAAACTCAAGACAAAATAAATTAGTGTTGGACAGAGTTCTACATTGTACAATGTTGAACAAAGGACCACAGGGGGACCTTTTGTTTAAAGTAGCACCAATCCACACCTGATTGTGTTTCCAACATTCATCTTCCTGTTGACTCTATCATTGGCACTTTGAATGGAACTTCTTCTGCTTTATTGAGGATTCCTACACTGACTAAGCATACCGTGTTGCTAAACTCTCTACAAAGTGTGGCAACATCAACCCGGGAAATGGCACATTTAAACCAGGATCGCCCTGACATGGGCTTGCCTTTTTGTGTGTGTTTTCTCCACCCCCTGACCTAGCTGGTATTTCGTGGATGTTTCTGTGACAGTGGTAAAAGTAAATAAAAATGCATTTAAGGGGTAAGCAGGTGTTTAAAAACAAAACAAAACAACAACAAAATGAAAGAATGTGGTCGCAGCTAAGGAGGTTTTCACATGTTGTTTAACTCCAGTAAAGTCTGATCCAGCATCTGATGCATACTAAGGTTTTCTTCTTTGGCATGAGCCACTTTCTCTGTGGTGGGATTAGAAAATTAAGTCATGAATAGCTGTGCTTTGGACACAATGGTGGTTTGTACATTTAGGCAGGCAAACATCAATCACAAACACAGGATGAGATGATTAGAACTAGGCATGCTTGTAAGACATTACTCATTTCTAGACAAGAACCTAAGATGGGGGGAGGACGTCTTTGACCCAAAGGAGCCATGGCACGGATTCTCATAGAGCAGTCAGGTGCGCCTCCACCAACAATGCACTGAGGATAAAATGCACATGGGGTTTGCTGAAGGTTCACTGACTGTGTGCCGTGGGAACAGGGAGAGGTAAAAAACCAAATACGGCTGCAGCACTGTTATACAGACTGGAGAAGTTACAAACGGCAGACATTTCGGAGGTACAGGCAGTTAAAAGTCTAGGAGTTGTGTGGTAACACAAACTCACAAAAACAAAGATGACATAAATAGGTTTTCTGAGAACTTTTAAAATGATTTATTTCTGTTGCTCATAAAAAATTATCAACATGTTTCATGCACGCTTCATTAGGACATTCTCTTACTATTTGTATAGTGTTCTATGTATTAGCATGACATTCTCCCCAGACTCCAACAGCACCATTAGACTGAGTAAAGCATACCTTTCAGACAACCAGGAGCTTCTGGCATGAGTTCCTGTTTTCAAAAGCTATTTTGCCCAAGCATAGGAACATTTAATCATATTTCAAACACTATACCGTATGTTTAGAAGTTAGGAATATAAATACCTAATAGGAATATATATACACACATATATATGTATACTTAAAGTAGGACTCATGGCTGTCGGGAAATAGAAAACATGTTTTTGGGGGGGAGCTCCTCATTACTTATCAGTTCAAACAAAAGGACCTGCTCTTTCAAAGAGCAGTGCTGAATTGACATAAGTATTTTACCATAAAAGCTGTTTTGTGATTAAAGAGAACGTAATTATTCCAGCCATACAGAGAAAAATGCAGGCAAGGCCAGCCTTTCAGCCAATTCCTTGTATTTGCATTTCTGCAGAAAGCAACTGTTTTCAACTCTATTAGTTGAAGGTAGGACAGTCTTAGATTTTCTGCACATGGGCTCCACTCCTAGAATTCAGCCCAAGTTTTTTCACTCTTAAGTTTAATCCTCATTCAGAGCCAGCTTTAGTTCATTAGTGAGGCGGCGGTTTTGCTCAAGTTGCTGGTAGAGTTGATCTGTACAGGTCAGCAAGCAGGTTAGCAGAAAAGAGGCAGAAGGAAGAGAGGTTAGCAGACTAGGTGAGAGGCAGTTAATAGAGAACAGAGACCTCAAGCAGGACAGCAACTGGTCACTTGCTGAGCAGTTTACTCTTACCCCATAGTCACCTGTCCTGTATTCAGGAAGGGTAGATCCTAAAAAGCTTGGTAGACTTAGGAAGGGTCAGAATTTCTCTCTTGGTGGGGAGAGGAGGGGAGGAGGAGCAACATGATAAGAGGAGGAGGAAGAGTGCACGTTCCTCTTATACCTCACTAAACCACTTTGTGAGCTGAGCCATACACTTTGTGAGCTGGCAACAGATTTGGGAATGGAGGCCTGGCTGGAGGTGAGCCCAGTGCGACATCCACCCCTTGCTAGGGCTATGTTGAACTTAGGTGAAACCTCGACCTGCCCGGTGCTGCCCACCTCTTCCAGAACCCCTTTCCTCTCCACTCACAGGGCAGGCTTTCCCCTCAGGTAGTACCAACTGGGGGTTACTGCTTTTGCTGCACTGAAATTTTCTGAAATTTGGAATTAAGTCCCTGTCCTTCCCCCAGTCACCACGATACAGGGTACACATTCTGACTCTCATCTAGCTTTGATAGTGTTATCCATTCAAACAGCAAAAGAACAAGCACTTGTCACCACTCAACACTGATTTAGAATTTATCTGCTTACTTCTTTTTTTTTTTTTTTTTTGAGACAGAGTCTCGCTCGTCACCCGGACTGGATGCGGTGGCGCAACCTCGGCTCCCGGGTTCACGCCATTCTCCTGCCTCAGCCTCCCTAGTAGCTGGGACTGCAGGCGCTCACCACCTCGCCCGGCTAATTATTTTTGTATTTTTTAGTAGAGACGGGGTTTCACCGTGTTAGCCAGGATGATCTCGATCTCCTGACCTCGTGATCCACCTGCCTCAGCCTCCCAAAGTGCTGGGATTACAGGCGTGAGCCAACACCCCGCCCAGCCCTATCTGCTTACTTCTTGAAGAGGATGGCATTCATGTGTGGTGCTAATGGATGTGTATAAAATGAACAGAACTTGCAACACCTACATGAAGACCAGCATGATATACATTTTACACACTGACACGTGATCTGCTTCTGGGGGAAAACAACTGCAGGAGTGTCTGTATCTGACGATCCAGGGGACACCCACGCTATGATAAGCAAGAGCCTGCTATGCACTGGCAACAGCCGGAGGATGCAGGGTGGCTTTGAATGCTGGTGACAACTTGGACCTAGAAATACTTCATGATCTTGAAAAGCTAACAGTCCTACCCCTGGGGAAAATGTGCCTGCAGCCCCCAGGTCTGTTGGGAGATTGAGCAGTTCTCACATTAACATTCTCTCATAAATGGTAGGACATGGGAGGATGCTATGCTTGTTATGTTTTCTCGCTTGGAATATCTGCTGCTCTGTCCTCCTCACTCATCCACATTTTCTGAATACGCAAAACTCCAGTCAAATGTCAGCTACCTCCTCCAGGGAGCTCCCAGTCAGAACAGTTCTCTCTTCCTTGTTGGCTCCAAATGCACATGCCTATGAGTTCAGACTCACTTCACTCCTCTATCTCCCCACCAGATGGCCAGCTCATCGAGGGCAAAGAGCCTTTCCAGCCCATCTCTTTACACACCCCCACTGCTTCCCATGGTGTTTTGCAAGTGACATATGCTTGGGGGTTGCAAGACATAAATCCCATGACTACATTCACACTACGGACACAGGGAACTGTCACCATGGGTAGGGAGCATGTCTCAGTTTGCTGAGCCCAAATGTTTGGCCAGGCTAGAATGGAAGAACTTTGGCGAAAATCTGGAGAATCTAGAGGGTCAGTGTGAACTCAGCAGGAAGGACAGCGGTCCCTCCGACAGCTTCCTCTGGACCCGCTCTGCTTCAGCTGCTGTGGAGCTGGTGTGCATGGGTGGCCGAAAGGCAGGCACAAGACATGCTCATATCCTTGGAAGTGTTTTCCTTCCCGTTCTATGGAGACTCCCAGCTGTCTGAAGCTTCAAGTGCCCAAACTCAGTGATGCTTTTGGTTTGGCCTCCACTGGAGCAGCTGTAGCTATGACCTGGCCCTTTGAACCAGAAGCCTGGGCTCCAACAATTTCTTGATAAACTTGACTTGCTGTTTGCCTCTTGCACGTGCACACCTTGGGCTACTCCTGACCTGCCCTCCCAGTCCATTAGTGCCCCACTTCCCCTTGTAGAGTGTACTGATAGAAAGTGTGAAAGTCTCTGGATTTCCAAAAAACAGATGTGCCTCCAGAATTACATGGACATCTGCTCAGCAGAACTTTCAGACTTGGCATTTTGTCTACGTCAGGAAGCAGAATTTACTCAGAGAAGGGTACTCTTCTCTTATTCTGAATTTAAAAAAGAACAAGGAAGGAATCATAGAAGCAGGCCCAAGGATTAAGAAAAGAAAAACATGAAATCATAGAAGTCTTTATACACTCAAGGGAGAGACACTGTCCAGATTCTAAAAGTCCACCATACTACGACCACAATACTTTAATTCTCAGCTTTCTTTTAAAAACATATTTCCTCTATGCATTGAAGTCTCTGTAGAGTGAGAATGACACTATCTTCTGAGTTTGTCCAAATTTATTTCAGTATGGTGGTGTATCAGCCCTCTCCGGCTACAAAAACTATATACAAAACACGCAGATCATCCATGTTAAAAAAGAAAACCAGGAGAAATATATAGCTAGATTGTTCAGGAAGGAGAAATGTTGAGGATTATGACACTAAAGTCCATATAAGTTAAAGTTCTAATTTTTACAATGTATTTTTTAAAAAAATCAGTTAATTGCTGTTTGTGAAATAAAACAGAAGCCCAAATGAAATACAATTGTCTTCTGAACAATTTCCACCAACTATCTTTTTGGGAAGAAAAAAAAGAAACTTTCATTGCTATATTTTAAAAATGTCCACAAATGAAAACACAGCCATTGAACACAAAGATTATGAACAATCCCTCCAAAAGAGTATGTGCTAAAAATCACAAATCACGACTGACCAGAGTAATCATATTTAGAAAACCTAAGGTGTCATTTTCATGATCAAAATAAAAGTGGCTGAGTCATGAATATACTTCAAAAAAGCTTGAACTTTTCTTTGTGCTATAAAAGGATGATCAACAATAACCAAAACTTACATTGTTTGAATCCAAATTCTTTTTCACCCTTCTCAATGTATAACTTCCTAGTAATATGGGACAGCTACGGAACCATTCATCATGAGCCTTTGATTAGTTAGCCAGGTCCTCCCAAGCAGGGCCACCGAAACATCAACATAGAGGGGTCACTACATCCTGAGCTAAACCTCCAGCAAAGGAACACACTGATCAAGCCAGACCTTTCAACTCTCAACAAGCAGTGTCCCCTGTGTGTCCCAGACTCCAAAGCAGAGCCATCACAATTCCCCCAAAACCCCCACAGATGTCCAGACCTCATTCTAACCTTTGAAAAACAGAGGGATGCAGGCCTGGGTATTTTGTTAAAGTTCAACAAGGAACCACTGCTTTAGAAACTCCTGATACAATTCTGTATAGTGTTCAGAATTTAAAAAGAAAAAGACAGCAGCAGCCAAACACTAACCCTCATATGTGTGAAGCAGCTTTGTAGTTTTATTCGATGTTGAAACTAAAATGTCAATAAATAAGAAGTAAAAAGAATAGCAAACAGAAATAGCTTACACAGTGTTTATTTGACACTGAAACGAAGAGCTTCTGTACAATAGAAAGCACAGTGTGTGCCTGGCTCTAAAGCAGGATGCTAAGAGAGAGAACCAGGGTCAGCTGGAGAACAGACAAATGCAGAGCTCAGAGAGGTGGGACATCCAGCTCGACGAGGGAGTCTTGGGAGAAGTGAAGCAAAGAAATTTATCTGCGTGAAGATAAAAAGGTGGGAGGAAAAAAAAGTGACGCAATGAGAAAAAAAAAAAGAAAAAAGAAAACCAAACCAATAGATGACAGCACCTGAAACACAGACAGGAAGCAGTCATGCAAAACCCACTGCCAGCCACACCCTTGGGAGGTCGTCCCACCTGAGGCCGTCACAGGCCGCCTTTCAGCAAGGGTCCATTTTAAGAAAACCCATGAACAGAATTTAAAAACAAATTTTAAGCTACACTCATCTTTCAGAATATTTAATCATACTTGATGCAAAAAGTTTTTCCCAAAGAAATCACCACATTTTAGTACTGGAAAAGACCTTAGAGACAGATGATCGGCTCCTCCCCCTCATTTACAAATGAGGGCTGAGAAGATAGACTCTTCTCTGGTTTCCATGGCAACAGTCATGTCTCTAGGGGCTTTTTTGTTGAGTGTGGGGATTCTATAACCTCTAAGGCCACAGGCACATGCCATACTCTTCAAGTTACCATTTTTCCTGCATGGGTAAATGAATGACAGGTGGGCTTGGAAAATGACATTTCCAGCTTCAGTGGAATTTAGGGTGATATTAGAATGAAGAACTCTGAAACATTCCAGGTTAGAATTTAAAGTAGTAGGATAAGTTTAATATTGAAGTTTGGTTAGTAATACGTAAATTAGTTGTATCTGTTGAAGGTTCTTCTCATGATAACAAGACTACCTACTCCAACTCTTACTGCCTAAACAGTAAAATGTGGGCCATTAACTCCCAAGCTCACATTGTACAATCTGTGTTGAATTTCCCATTTCTTTGACACAGGTTGTGGTAAGTATTTATCGTGGCTATTTTAATTCTTTTCATGAAAACAGAAAATTAAAAGGCTTAGTTACTCAGCAGAGGGTTCTTTTCACTCTAGAATTCTTTGTTTTTTTTTGTTTTTTTTGTTTTTGAGACGGAGTCTGGCTCTGTCGCCCAGGCTGGAGTGCAGTGGTGTGATCTCGGCTCACTGCAAGCTCCACCTCCCGGGTTCACACCATTCTCCTGCCTCAGCCTCCTGAGTAGCTGGGACTACAGGTGCCCGCCACCACACCCGGCTAATTTTTTTGTATTTTTAGTAGAGACGGGGTTTCACCGTGTTAGCCGGGATGGTCTCAATCTCCTGACCTCGTGATCCGCCCGCCTTGGCCTCCCAAAGTGCTGGGATTACAGGCGTGAGCCACTGTGCCTGGCCTACTCTAGAATTCTTAAAAGTAAAAGAGATGATCTTTTATAGTACCACTGTTAGGGCTGTATTGGATCATGCCAATTTCCTTGTCCTCAGATTCTCAATAACCTGACACTTTAAGGGTTCCTTCAATTTCTATTTATTTTATGAAAATGATTATGTTGTACTTAGTTGAACCTCAGGAAACAAAGTTTTGATATTTCTTGAGACGTTCCTGTACAACAAACAGCATGGCCGTCTAGTTTTACTTGAGTTTAGTTTAATTTCCCAAAAGGATAGTGCTCAAGGTCACTCACTCTAGTTCACTGCTCTAGTTTAGCACTTACAAAATAAAAGGATTCTGAAAAGAAAATGGTTTGTATAGACACTTAATCTAGTTGGCCTTCATATTAGTAGAAAGTGAAAAAACAATAACTATTCTAGGTTATGACAAAAAGGGTGAACACAAGAGTGCAAAGATGGAGATCTGGGAGCAAGGAAGGGATGGTGGTGAGTTTATTACATTAGCATGAGGGCAGGGTGTAAGCAGGCAGAGTGGATGCACGTTTACATGGAAGTCATATCGTTGAGAGCGTGGTCCAGCTCCTCGCTGATGGCTTTGTACTTCAGTTTCTGAGCGTACAGCTCGTCTATGACCAGGAAGTGGAAGGCAGAGGTGCAAGAACATGGAGAGTGATCAAGAGATGGAAGGTGAGTGAGGGTGGTGCATGCACCATCCCAACACAGCAGCAAGAAAAGGGCAATGCATGAAGGGGTTGGTGCCGCAGCAGGTGGCCAATGCAGGAGGCGTGCGTTTTGTTTTAAATAAATTGAAACAAAAACAAAGAGAACAAAACCCATTAGAAAATAAAATAAGAAAGACTCAATACGAAAATCATAACAAATATGGTAGGTATATCAGTAAACCATGTTAAATCCTAAACGAAACCACAGAAGGCTGTCTCCTGGTGAGGGGAGACAGGGGCTAATGGAACATCTTTCTTTTGCAGAGCTATATTTTAATTACACTGGAGTAGTCAGCCATCTGCAGCTATAAACAATGGGAAAAAAAAATCCAACGGCAGTGTTTTGGAAGAACAATTTGTGACTACAGCCTGTAGTCCTTATCTGGCTCCACCTTCAAACCACCGACTTCCTGACCACACTAGACCACTGGGATAGCGATTTCTTAGTGTCATTTAAGCTACTCCTGTGGTCTTCCCACTCAAGCTGCCTATTACTGGTCCAGGAGGCTTGAAAAGCAATGAGTGCCACACTTTATATGGCAGTGGTATGGCAAGTCTGCAATTTAGTTTTGTAATGCTGCAGGTTTCATACTTGGCTGCACTTTGGCAGATCATTTTGCAACCATTTGTCATTCTCTCTTCTCCACTATTTTGATTATCTGTACCAAACACTAGTTCCTTCTCTAATCCCTTCTGTGATGTATATATTTGTTTGTCTTTTTTCTTTCTTGTTCACAGCTAATCCTTCACAAACCTCAAAGCTCAACATTTAGGATATCGGTGAGATAGAGTGGTTATTACTAAAATAAAACCTAAGTGCCTTAGGGGAGAAATGCTTAAGTATAATTTTTCCCTCCTCCTTCAGGATATAAAGTAGTTTGATAAGATAATACATGACTTAAAAAAACCCCCAAATCCTTACTTTGAATTCATACTTGGAAGAAGATGGGTTCTTCTAAAAACAAGTCCACAATCACCACATCATTCCCAATTTAATTAGGAAGTAACACTAAAGATATAAAATATACTGAGTCATTCTCACCTATAAGCACCTCACTCACAATGAAAAATAAACCTGCCACACTTCTAATGAGCATGAAGTCAAGCTGGATGGCATCTGCCACTATGGCTGGTAGCTAACTAGTCACCTGGTGAGCAAAAGACTCAGGTTCATGAGTTTAAGAGCCACAGAGGAAAACCCCAGAGGACAGACAGGAAGAATGTGCAGGTGCAAAGGAGCGTATCAAGGTGGATGCCCTTGAATTGGAAAATTGTTTTGCCACATCACTATTTAACCAGAAGG
Organism: Macaca mulatta; assembly: GCF_049350105.2. Lineage (NCBI taxonomy): Eukaryota > Metazoa > Chordata > Mammalia > Primates > Cercopithecidae > Macaca > Macaca mulatta. The sequence continues at coordinate 40,408,602 of NC_133412.1, read as the reverse complement.
ATTAAACTAAAAACACTACTTAAGATCTTACCTTCTAAGTCATCAATGCTTTTCTCCAATTTAGTTACTGACCTCTCCGCAAACTCAGCCCGAGTCTCAGCCTGTAATGATTTATTTGAGTTAAAGTTGGGAAGTTTGGTGTTTTCCGCAGCTACAAACACAGGGAAACTAGAGGATGTAAATGAAGCACATCACCCATAAAGTGGATCTGAAACTACTTGTCAGTTTCAGTCACCTCTGTGAGAAATGGCAGCTAGCACTGTACACACACTCCAAGGCAACCTTAGAATATTCCTGACTTGGATCACTAGAACTTTAAAATGAAAAGGCCCTGACCAGTTCCATGAAAACAAACTCATTTAAAATCCAGTTGGCTTCATCCACAACTCTCATATTACCTCCTTCAGCTTGTCGGAAAGGACCTTGATCTCTTCCTCATATTTGTCTTCCTTCTGCGAGTACTGTAATTAGAAAGAGCATTCCAGATGTCAGGCTGCAGCTCAATCTACTCATGGCTTCTCATGCAAAGAACTCGCCAGCCCAGCCAACAGATGTTAAGGATCTCTTAGGAGGTAATGGAACCTCTGATATCGAATGGCACACTGCAATACATTCTCTGCTTTCTTGCCTATTGTTTTACATGGGATAACAACAAGATAACTTATCCACTTGGCACTTGGTTTAAATTAAATTGATGACTCATATCCCTAAGATAAAATAAATTCTCTAGTTAATAAAAAGAATTTGTTACCTAGTAACTCTCCAAAAATCACCTCACAATATTGCCATTTACTAAAATGTCTACTGTATGTGTTGCTTTCACTGGCAGGGCCTCTTTGGAGCAGCTCTTAAAAGACGCCTTTCCCCCACACCATGCTCCTGGCCTACCTTCTCAGCCTGAGCCTCCAGTGACTTCAAGTTGTTCGTCACAGTTTTCAATTCTTCTTCAAGCTCGGCACATTTGCTAACGTTTTCGATCAGAGGCAGAAAGGGTGGGAGACAAGCCAAAGGAAGGAGGAGAGAAAAAGGAGAGGGATGGGAAAAAATGAAAACCGAGTCCTAGAGACGAAGGGCTGCCTGAAAGTAGCCAAATCATCGGGTATTAAAATGTTTAGTTTTGCCAGGAACACTGCCCCCCAACCTCACAACAGCAGAAGGCAGGGTGACAAAATCCAACAACTTTGAAGTGCAATAATTTGGCTCCTTTTTTGGCTGCCCAAAGAGCATTTATGAAGGGAAAACAAAGGAGCATAAAGGACCAAGGGAAAGCACTTAAAGCAAGATATAAATAGCAGAGGGTGAAGTGAAGGTGCAGTCGTTATACCAAACGAACCAGTAGGCATTGGAAGCTGAAAGACGTCTGGGTTGCAGTTAAACCTAAAAACCACACATGAGCCATCAGTACCTTATCCTCTGCAGCCATTAATGCTTTCAAGGTCTGATCCATTATTCTTAATTGTTCTTCCAGCTGTCGGACTTGGCTGTTAGTGGACACAGGAAATGCACAAGGCCATTCACAAAATCAGTGTGCAGGTAAGGCATGCAGTGATACACGCATTCATACATAGACACCCCACACGAGTCCTCCATGTTCCATACTCGTGGCTCATCCACATCAAATGAGCACAAAAGGAGCCCGGAGCTGAAACAGGTAATGTGCAGCTGCCAGAAGGTCATGCTGTTTAGTCACTGCTCTGCAGCACCCCATTCGTGGCCTCCTGGTGCCGGGCCTGCTTACCCTTCTGAGAGCTCAGCCCGCTCCTCTGCACGTTCCAGGTCACTCTCAATGATGACCAGCTTACGGGCCACCTGCAGCAGGAAAACACAACACACACACCATGGATCTTGCAAGTTTTGTGTAGGAGGGCAGGGGGGTAGCTATCAGATCCCATCAGGCACTAAGGGTTTTGTCTACAAACAATATGATCCTCTTTCTGGTAGACCGGAGAGAAGCAACTCTCCATTAGGAGTGCGAGCAGAGAGGAGATCAGAGGCTTCTGCTTAGACTCAGAATGGTCAGCTGTGCTTGGGCAGTCTCAACTGGAAGTCTGATCCGGAACTGGCAGCCAGGCCAAAATGTGGAAGGAGGGAGAAAATACAAATTCACAATCTCAAAAACGGCAGTAGGATGAGACATATACTGAAAAGGTGGGGGCTGCCAGGAAAACAAAATAAACCTAAGAACTCCTTCAATTTGATGGCTGATCTGTACATCTACCTCCTTATTGCAGAGGAAGAATACGAGAGATACTAACGTGAGACAAGTTGGTGAGATAATTGACAAAATCAAATTTGTATTTAGTGGAAGAACCAGAGAGAGGAAGGGAGCCTCTGAAGCAGATCAAAACTTGTGAGCACAGTGTAATCTGAAGGTAATAATGATAATGAAAAGGAGGGGCAATGCTGTTTCAGGATAGCCACAATATGATCCAATAAGGAAAAAACAGAAATCTTAATAATCATATTGCCTCTTATCGCAGGAGGCTGTTTTCATGGGAACATGACCAGCAGCAAATTCTACTGAAAATCTGCATTGATAATAGTTTTCTACCACCCTTGAGGAGAGAGGCCTCCATGAATCCACTGAGAAACTGTCTGTGGTCTCTGGGTTGCCCAATCTGAATGTGCCAGGTGACTCTGAGAAGAAGTGACTTGCACCATGACAGCATGAGAGCCTCTTTTCACAAGACACAGGGCCCAACTCTCCCTTCTGGCCAAAGATCTTCTGTCCAGGTCTTTGTGGTTTGGGGAGAGGAGTTTTGGTCCTTCTTCCCAGTGCCACTGATCGGCTTCCTGATAAAGCCTGGGATCCCCTAGCAGGATTAAAATGAGAACTGTTTTCTGGAGACAAAGGAACTTTGCTTCTCGAAACCACCCATTTCTGCCAACCAAGCAGATGGCCTCACTGAGGAATCAAGACTGTGCATTGCTCCCTGGCCTCCTGAAGGCCACTGTTGGAAGTCCACAAGGCTGTGGGCCCCAGGACCTGACCTCTTCATATTTGCGGTCGGCATCTTCAGCAATGTGCTTGGCCTCTTTCAGTTGGATCTCCTGAATTTCCATTTTTTCTTCATCCTTTTGGGCTCGACTCTCAATGACTTTCATGCCTCTGGAAAGAAAGACAAGCAGGAAAACCCAAGATTTAGAGCTGACCTTCCCAAATGCACCCTGCACTGCTGTGGCCTGTGAGGCTTAGTGTAAGTGGTAGACCAAAATAGAGCACAGAGCTACTTTTATTTTCCAAACCAGGAAACAACAATTTCCAGAGCTAAAGGTGGAAAAAAGAGACACATATCTCTCTGTTCATTCACTGTGAATGAACTCTCTCACCTTGAGTACCGATCAAACTATCAGGCATCTAACATTAATGATAAAAGGTACCATGTCAGGATCCTGTCTGAATCTTGGCAGCATGAAACCGGAAAAGCCAATACGCTTTACTATTAAAAAGATAATGAGATTTCTTGCCTTTCCTGTGGGAAGCCTCAGCTTGCACATGAATCAAAGCTAGAACAAAATCAAACTTATCTTTATATACCTCTTTCTACAAAGAATCTTCTTACCCTGCCAACCATAAGCAAAAATATTAGACTTAATAAAATATTAGACTTAATAAAATATTAGACTTAATAAAATATTAGACTTAATATTAGATTTAATAAACTAGTAGGCCCACAAAAAATGCTGATATTTGACCATTTCAGACAAGTAATAATGGCAATTTCCTATGGTTCACCTGAATTCTTCAAATTAAGTTTTACCTGTAATGGAACCCTTTCATGACAGCAATGCTGGGAGACAGGCCTGACACTGTCCTCTACAGAGTGTATTACGGTCCTATGGCATGGTGTTATGTTTCAGAAAAATACTAACTGACCTATGATATTTCACAGATATATGGAATAACAAATCATGTAAAATGGAATTCATTTATCAAAATTTAAGTAGGCAGTATAAGTGAATCACTATTTTTTTATTTTTATTTTTTGAGACAGAGTCTCACTCTGTCACCCAGGTTGGAGTGCAGTGACGTGATCTTGGCTCGCTGCAACCTCCACCTCCTGGGTTCAAGCGATTCTTCTGCCTCAGCCTCCCGAGTAGCTGGAATTACAGGTGTGCACCACCACACTTGGCTAAGTTTTGTATTTTTTAGTAGATTTAGGGGTTATGCCATGTTGGCCAGGCTGGTCTCGAACTCCTGGCCTCAAGTGATCTGCCCACCTCGGCCTCCTAAAGTGCTCGGATTACAGGTGTGAGCCACCACATCTGGCCCACTATCTTTTGATGAAGCACTGGAATACAGTTGAGGAGATCTGGGTCGCAGTCTTGGCTTAGCCACAAATATGCTGTGAGCCTTGGTGCAAGTCACACTGGTCTCTGAACCCTAGTTTTCTCATTTGTAAAACTAAGGGACTAAATGACCCCCAAGTCCCCTTTACTCCGAAGTCTAACACTACCAGACTGCCTTTAAGGTGCGCTAACAAGTAGATTTCAGAAGGAAGTCAGCCACAAAACCGCTCTTATGTGTACACTGTAAGAGATGATTAGGCATCTTAAAGAAGTCCAAAATGCTTGGTTAGCAAAGAAACACTAAGCAGCAGTGGATAATGGCCTAAAAAGTTTAGCTAAAAATCTTCTCGAATCCTAAAGTCTGAAATCACTCTTTATACCGGGTACCTGGTGGCAGGATCACTTCAAAGAGTGAGAAATGGACAAGATGACTGTCTGCCTTCACTTGCCCAGGTCACAGCACAGATAGATACACATTCAGTGTTCTGAGCCCTTCATGCGATGCCATCCCTCAAGCAGCAGAACACTCTCTCACTTCACGGAGTCTCTCTTGAAGTACTTCCATGCAATACGGCAAATCCTTAATTCCAACAGTTGAGCATAAGGGAAAATGCCTTCTAGACCACCCAAGGCTGTGCTGGTCTATACAAACCATGCTTTCCTTTACTACCACAGAGCTGAATCTTAGAGTAATGATTCAGCTAGAGCCAGATTACAGCAGAGGAGGGCTCAGAACACACGAGCATCTGACTATTTGTGTGCACGTGTCTTGTGTGTATAGAGACCAAGTCCAAAATATTTTACTTTTGCAGACCGTATTTCTGCTTTGTGTTTTTTCTTCCACCTATTTGTTAAGCTATTTGACAACTGACAGTCCACAGTTCCTTTATTTAGGCCTAAGCCTCCTTGGTATATTATAAAATAAAGTTATACTTTAACAAATGCACGGCCGGGTGCGGTGGCTCAAGCCTGTAATCCCAGCACTTTGGGAGGCCGAGATGGGCGGATCACGAGGCCAGGAGATCGAGAGACGATCCCGGCTAACACGGTGAAACCCCGTCTCTACTAAAAAATACAAAAAAACTAGCCGGGCGAGGTGGCGGGCGCCTGTAGTCCCAGCTACTCGGGAGGCTGAGGCAGGAGAATGGCGTGAACCCGGGAGGCGGAGCTTGCAGTGAGCTGAGATCCGGCCACTGCACTCCAGCCTGGGTGACAGAGCAAGACTCCGTCTCAAAAAAACAAAACAAAACAAAAACAAAACAAAACAAAACAAAAAAAAACAAATGCACAACTGCTCTGTGGTCAGTAGGAATGAAAGGGCCAACTCGTATCCCTGACATTTCTCCTTTACATATCTGTCTGCCTCATTAGAGGGTGAGCTCTGTGAAGGCAGGAACAAGATCTTCTTCTTCTTTGTAACCTTAGGGCTTAGGACAGTGCTTTGGACATAGTAGGTGTTTCACTGATGCTAAATGAACAAAACCAACCGAGTTATACCTGGGATCAATAGAGGAAATGATCCCACCACCAGGGGACTGAAAAATTCTTAAACCTCAAAGATCACGGGAGCCCTCCGGTTTATTCCACCAGGAAAGGCAGCTGCAAAAGATGGCTGATGGGGCATTCTCACCTCTCACTCTCATCTGCTGCCTTCTCAGCTTCCTCCAGCTTCTGCAAAGCTGTTGCCAGACGCTCCTGGGCACGATCCAACTCTTCCTCAACGAGCTGGATGCGTCTGTTCAGAGAAGCTACATCGGCTTCAGCCTAGGTAGAGAGAGTGAAAAGCATTTCAGAGTTGGGGAGAAAGTGAGGGCGGTAGCTGCAGGAAATGGCTGGGACTGCAATGCTGATTTCAGACAGGAAGATTGTCTTGTGGTGAGCTACCTTTAAGTGCATTACAAGCCCTTATCAACTCCGGAGTTCTCGGACACATTCATACATTGATTCATACAGTAAACATCCATATTTGTGTATACACAAATCTATACACACAATTCTCATCAGACAGATCCTTAGCACATGCTCTTCCACATGGTTCCTTTCTTCCACAGATTTCAACACCCTGGCTTTACTTGCCTGTTAAACAAGAGCGTCATCACAGCCACCTCACTCACTGGGGGCCTGAAGTGTGAACTGAGACAAGACTTACCCAGGCTCAGCCATGTAAGACAATAGCAGTACAGCCAGAAATCGGACTCAAGAGTTTCACGCAAGTCTTTTCTTCTAGCCACTTTATCAAAGGATCCTTACAAAGGAACTCAAATAGTTTAAAATTCAGGGGTTCTAAAATACACACCACATGAAGGCCAACACGATCCAGTAACCCCTTTTAGAATAACTGGCCTCACTGGAACAGAGCCAAGACAAATTTCCCAAGTGTTTTTGATGTCAGCCTATGAAATTTCTTCGAAGTCAAGGTTAATACAAGAAAAGTATCAAACTACTAAAAAGAAAAATAATACAAATACTGTTTTTACTTGGTATCTATCTCTGAAATAAAATGTTGGTTTCTTTGAGAAGTAATGATTTTTTCCCTGTCATAAGAAATTGTTGCTATGAGTCTCAGAACACTTGTAAGACTATGATGGTCCATTATACACACTTGCACTGGTGGCTGTTTAAATATTGTGCATGGAAGTGGGAGGCAGAATTTACTCATTAGGTACAATATCCTCATCCACTGTGAATGTATGTTCACTAAGGGGTGGTAGGGTTTTCAGAACACTTAGGAGTTTTCTAGAAATTACAATACACACTTAGGGACCCATGGTAATAGGATAACAAATTTCTCTACATACAGCCCTGTCTTTGCCATTGACCTGTAAGCTGCTCGCATCCAGAGAACTCACAGTTCTCTGCACAGAGTACGGGCTCAGTAAGATAAGTAAAACCAACCTAATTTTAATAAAAGCAATGTTCTTAGCTTATGGATCCACAATACAGAGTTGGAAATGCAAATGTAGTTAGAGACTGTGGTCAGTCTTTAATCAAAGAAATCTGAGAACCTTCAGCTCTTTGCTCATCTAGATTTGTAAGATTTTAAATGCCAAGTTTTATCTGAGAAGACAGGTGAGTAGGGCATCTCCAACCACGGTGAAGGACTCTATAAAAACATGTGAATACACTTTTATCTTGACAAAAATGTAGTAATTGGTTGATGGAGGCAGGGAGCAGGGCAAATGTGAAATAAACCAGAGGAAGAGCATTTACAACTGTACTGCCTACGAAGTAAATCATTATCAGTGCACAGCTGGTAAATGGGCCCAGCTAGGAATTACTGGCAGATGACTGTTGTTTCTGGTGTGTGTGTGTATTGAAGGGCAAGGGTAATAGGATAACAAATTTCTTAATTATAGAGAAGTGTCTTTGAAAAACCACTGGGCTTTTTTTAATTACTATTACTGGAAGGATGTATATATTAAGGATATACTTCTGGATCAGTTAAGATTTCTTCACTTTTCTATATTTTCATTTTCCAGTAAAATTCTATTCCTTTTGAGGGTGGAGGGGAACTCAAAGCTGAAGCAAAAACAAAGGGCAAACAAAACAAAACAAAATTAAAAACCACACAAAAAAACCAAGCACACAATTCAAAAGCCCTACAACAACAAAAAGCCTCCGTAGAATGTCTAGGTTATGTATTCAAAAGCACCGTACACTTTCTTTTCTTTCCTCCTTTCTTATTATTTTCAATATGATGGCAAATATCCTTGTTACAGAGGCTATGGCCTATTAGAGCAATGCCAGCAAGATTTTCAAAACTTTTTTGTAGCTACCAAGTTCTAAGTTCTCTGCCCTGCTTTAGATCTGGGCCTAAACCTCAAGGACTTTGTACTCGCAGAAAGATGACTGTTTACATTTTGGGGATAGAACCCTCTGGGTGACAGGTCTCTATCCCCAGCTCCCCACACAGCTGAGTCACCAGAAAGGAAGGAGACAGCACCTCATGTTCATTCCAGCCTCGCACATGAGATCTCCCTACCCAAAGGGCCCCCACCAATCCATCCGTGTCTTCCCTCCGATCAACCCCACCCCCATCCTTTCCCTTAGCTCTTGGCACTGCGTTTACAGAATGCTGTTGTCTAAATGCCACTCCTGTGTTTCCCCAGGGTCATTCTGTAGAACCTCAGACTCCTGGAAATCAGAAAATATGTCCTACAGGAATACCAGCCAGCAGGGCTTCATACAGGGTGCCCCAGCAACAACTGGGCATGGAGACCCATTTCTAGGTGCCAGTTTGTGATACAGAGAGAGGAATGGTAGGGCACACACAGCAGACCTGAGGGTGCCTGCCCCTTCCTGAGGAGGCCCTGTAAATCCAAAAAATAGGGTCTCAACTTTTGAGCTAGAAGGATCCCTAGGCATTGTCCACATCAGCAATTCCCACAAGTGACTGAGTGTCAGAATCAACCCAGAGATGAGCATTAAAAAAATCAAAATTTCAGGTGGGCGCTGTGGCTCACGCCTATAATCCCAGCACTTTGGGAGGCCGAGGCAGCTGGGTCATGAGGTCAAGAGTTTGAGACCAGCCTGACCAACATGGTGAAACTCTACTAAAAACACAAAAATTAGCCAGGCGTGGTGGAACGTGCCTGTAATCCCAGCTACTCAGGAGGCTGAGCAGGAGAATCACTTGAACCCGGGAGGCAGAGGTTGCAGTGAGCCGAGATCATGCCACAGCACTCCAGCCTGGGTGACAGAGCAAGACTCTGCCTCAAAAAAATAAAAATAAAAAAAATTAAAAAAAAAATATTAAAAAAATCAAACTTCCAGGCCCTGTCCCTAGGGATTCTGATTCAGGAGGTCAAAGGGGGAGGGCAGGAATCTGTACTATAAATAAACAATCCCCTTTGCCACCACCCAAAGAAGCTGGCCATTCTTCTAGCTCTTGACTAAAAAGAGGCGGCAGGAGGGAACTCTGACCCTGGGCACTGAAGTATGCGGAGGCCATAGAGCCATCAGTGGGAGACACGATTAAAATCCAAGTCACCAGGCTCCTGGCATGCCAGCTCTCCACTTGTCACTTCTCCTGGCTTCCCGGAACGTCATGGAAACCTTGGAACTGGCAGTTCTCACTCCTGTGGTCTTTATCTCTTCCGACATCAGATTGAGATGTTCTCCCGCCCCCATCCCAACTCCCCAAGAAAGGCCTCAGGGACAGACCCTAATTAGGACTAGGAGAACAGCTGCTGCAATGCAAATCATCCACTAAAGTGAAGATCACAATCTTTTTGAAATTAGGCAGGATATAAAATTGAAAACTTCATAAAACAATGCTAATGGGTAATAGGAAGCTCACGTAAGGACACAGAACATAAGGACACGGAACATTTACTCCCTAGCCCAGAAGTCAATGCCTACTGCCCCAGAGGTTTCAGAGCAGGACAGGCAGAGGGGCTTCGAGGTTAAAGCCAGGACCTGGGAGTAGTATCTGAGGCACACCTATCTTTATGGGAAAACTCTGAACCCATGACAGGCTCTGCAGGCCCTATTATACTGGCCTAGTAGAATTTTTGTTTGATTTGTTAGAATTCAAGATATGTTTAATTTTACAATTTAATCAGGGCTACTTTTTTCTCTTTCTTATTTTTACTTTTTATTCTGATTTATTATGCTCTATGCTCCAAAAGCCCCACACCTCTCACCTTTACTAGCTTTTATTTCTGGTATTTTTTTTTCTAAGTTTTGAGGTTATTTCGTTATTTTCTAAGGTTCTTTTCATCATGGCACCTGGGGATTCTTAAGGACCTGCTGTTGCCTCTGCTGGTACAAGCCTATAGACACATGACCACCTGTTATTTAAAAGCAGATATAAATAACAAGGCATTTGGGGAGGGGTCAAGACCCCAGACACAAATTATTTCTAGGCATGTAAATCACTCTTAGTGTACTAAGTTAGCTTTCTTCTTCTTCTTCTTCTTTTTTTTTCCTTTGAGATGGAGTCTAGCTGTGTCTCCCAGGCTGGAGTGCAGTGGCATGACCACGGCTCACTGCAATCTCCGCCTCCTGGGTTCAAGCGATTCCCCTGCCTCAGCCTCCCCAGTAGCTAGGATTACAGGCACGTGACACTATGCCCAGCTAATTGCTGTATTTTTAGTAGAGGTGGGATTTCACCATGTTGGCTAGGCTAGTCTCGAACTGCCGACCTCAGGTGATCTACCCGCTTCAGCCTCCCAAAGTGCCGGGATTACAGGCGCGAGCCACTACACCCAGTGGAGTTAGCTTTCTTCTAACAACAGCCCCACGTGCTGACTGCCAGTGAAGTCTTTCAATTTGGGATGATAGTTTCTTTTATTTCAAAAGTGCTATTGTGTTCTAACAATTAATGAACTACTCAAAAAAGAGACTGCTGTATTAGTCAAGGCTACCAATGTCTTCTTGCAGATCTGTTTTTAAATAACTTCCTGGTGCTTTGTACTTGAGGTGCCTTATAATGCATATGACCCTCCTCTAAGGTAACAGCCCAAGGGCATGCACCCCATTCCCCCACCCCAACATGGTACTATATAGAAATCAAGGGCATGCCCACCCCACCATAGTATAATATCCCAAATCAGATTTGGAAAAAAAAAAAAAAACAACCTTTTACGAGGCTTAGATTTTCATGAAATCCAGATGTTTTAGCCAATACAACCACAGAAAATTAAAAATGGCAGTGACTTTTACTTTTTGAAAAAGTATTCCAGGTAAGGCTATTAAGAAAAAATACTGGTGGGAGAATATTATATTCTAGAAATCAATCCTCTGCAATATGTTTCCAAAGTCCTGACTGAACCGGAGTGGAACCTGGGATGATCAAAGTTCAGGTCCTTTTTATTTTATGCAAACTGTAGTTATACGAAGAAGGTTTCACCCAACTTGCTGTGTAAGACCAAGTGACCACAGCCAAGCTAAACTTCTGCCCTTATATGGTAAGGAAAGGGGGGAAAAACACTGATGACATTAAGGGGCACTCCCATGGATAACAGATAAACACAACCTCCTGTGTGTGTGCCAAAGCCCATAATTTACGAGGCATATTTGTATAATGAGGGAGAACAGACATGAACAAGGCATTGTAGTGCCTCTGCCTTGCCTACATATGAAAGCAGAAATCGAGAGTGTACATTCCAGTTACAGCCACTCTGGGAGTGCCAATGCAAGCACAAAATGCACCCTCGGTTTCCTATCCCGGAAATATTTACCAAGTGTAAAGAGGGAAAATGCTGGGTATTTTTGTAAATTGGTTATTTCCCATGATTTAATCATGTTACTAATTAAGAACCTTCTGGCCACAACTCCCTGTCTCCTTGTTTGCTGGATACTACTCAGAAAGGAAGATTCTTCTTGCCTTTTTTTTTTTTTTTTTTTTTTTTAATAATGAAAAAAGCAAACAAAACCCTAGTGGGTCACAAGATCTGGAGTCAATCATGTCAAGCAAAATAGCCTCATTTCAACATTTTGAAGGATCCACACAACTTGGAAATACAGACTAGGAGGAAGTAAGGGATGGCTGCTTTTTCCAAGGTAAGGGCTGGTTTAATAGGGCCTATTAACTACAGTCTGAACGTCTGAGTATTTGAATTTAGGCCAACTCTCTGGTCAAATATTTTTTGCAGTGGCTCATGGTTTTGTCACTAAACCTTTATCTTTGCTGCCAAAAGAAACTGTTACTGCTAGCTTAACTCACAGCCCAAGCTACATCTAAATACCTAAGGTAGCTACACTTCAGTTCCAATTTCAGAAGTTAGGAACAACTTGCAGCCTGAAAGTCTCTCTTCAATGGTCTGATCCAGTCCTCAAGTTGCTGTCTTAAAAGGTTCTGTGTTCAATCACCCAGGTAGACTGCTTGCAAAAATTACTTAAAATGAAACCACTTAAACCACTTTTGATATAAAGCCGTGAAAAGAATGAAAGTATTATCTTTAGCCGACTGGCACAGGAAGAGTACTGTTATAAAAACGATGCGCAAAAGATGCACATTAAAATAAAAGTAATAATGTGCCCTTCATAAAATTTATCTTCTGTGTCTAACATCAATCACTAGGCCAGGAGTCAATACAAGGCTCTTCCGCATAGGGTCACACATACTCCTTCTTAGCAGGGTGAGAAGACCTCAGACTTCTACCACTAACACCACTTCAACCCATCAAACATGCCTACCAGCCTGTCCACTTCCTCTTCATTCAAGCTCTCCGCCCCAAAAAATGTTGATTAAAAGCAGTAAATGAAGTGTTTTATGATGTCATAAAATGAGCAAGCCATCTTTAAGACCCCTTGCTGCGTGGGGAATTGAAGGTGAAGGAGCACTGTGTTGCCAGGGCTGTGCAGTTTTAATGACAGTGGGCACACAGCACTTACCCTGCTGCGCCAAGCACCACTGTACTGTCTGTACATAGTAACTCCTTTAACCGACAGGAAGATGCTGTTACTATCCACACTTTACACTGAGGGAACTGAAACACAGAGGTTAAGTAAATTGCCCACTGCTAGTAAGTAGTGGAGCCAGGATTCAAATTCTGACAGTCTGGGTCCAAAGTTCTTGTTCTTATCCATCATATTCTATATAGTTCAAATGGTTCAACGACAGCTGCTAGCCAGTTAGGGAGTCGGAATTAGTTTACCACCCAGCCAAGTTCAGGGATATCCACAGGACTTTTGCTGACTCGTCCTATAAAGCAAATACTGAGAATTATCTTTCGCCTATTGATTTCCTTTTTCCTGCTTGTATTTTATCTGAAACTTTCTCTAGTTGAGCTTTCCTCTGAAGAGGACCATTTCAGATCTTGAAGTTTCTGTGGCCAGCCATACAGCCATTTACAAACACTTAACCAGAACGATTTACTCAACTCAGAACAGCCCCGTATATTAAGCACAGCAAGACATATCGCTTGTCATAACATTCCTAAGGTGTTTGTTTCAGTATCTTGATTAAAATACACACACACGTACACACAAAATCGACAAATATCAAATACTAGACTACCTCTGAAATCCTGTTCCTGTTTGCTGGATACACTTGCCTTAGAAGAAAGGAAGGAATCCAGGTATTACATTTAACAAGGGGGAGGGGAAGCCCGCAAGAGAATACACCCAATAACTGTTGATATTTCGCCAACTTTTTCCAAGACTTGGTAACAAAGGATTATCTATCTGTATGAGAGAAGAGCGAAGGAGGACTGCTGAAGAAAGGGAAGGGTGAAGGGTATTGTACTATATATTAGCTCTTCCAGCAGAACGCGGCGCTGTCAAGCTGTCAATGTCTCTCTACCACCTCAGAGACACAGGCCTCCGGGAAACCACAGGGTCGACGGGGACGGCGGAGTGCAGCATCCCCGGGCCCCAAGTCCACAGTGTCTCTCCCACTTGACCTGTCGGCACCCCCTTCTCAAAGGTACGCATGTCCAAGAGGAAGGACCTCCTCCCACTCCACTCTCAGAGTAAAGCAAGCCAGCAGCGCAAAGTGCACCTCCCAGGGACGCAGACACACGACCGAAAGCCACCACCCCAGAAACAGACCCTTCCTGGGAAAATGCTCCTTCCAGAACCTTCTCAACACCACCCCTGCTTCCGCTGGGAGCGTTTACTTTAGATCAGCGAGATGGAAAGGAAAGGCTGAGAATAGGCCGGGCCCCTCCCCAGAGCCCTCCGCCAGCTGGCCCAGGTGCGCCAGGTGCGCCCTGGAGGCGTGGGGACTGGGGACCGGAGCCTGCAGGAGGGCCCTGCTGGGCGCCGCGGGGCTGCCCGGGGAGGATGCGCCTCTGGGGTCTGCGGGGTGATGGGTGGGTCCCTTACGGTCTCCCTCAGCTTCCTCTCGTGGTCCAGCTCGCGCTGCAGGGTGCCCGCGCGCTCCTCTGCGGCGTCTGCCTGCTCCTGCAGGCTCCGGATCTTCCTCCGCACCGCCTCCAGGGAGCTACTCCCCGCCATCGCGCCGGACCGGTAGGCGGGCGGGCGGGCTGCAATGGGAGAGGCCGGCTGCTGCCCTGCGGACCCGGCTGCCGCGGCTGTCCCGGCTGCCCAGCGCCGGTCCGCCCCGCCCAGGCCTCTCTGTGCGACGGCGGCGCCCCCTGCGGCCAGGAGCAGTCCGGAAGTCGCGGCCTCCAGGGCGGCGCAGACGAACCGCAGGCGGGCGCACGAGCGCCGGGGGCGGGCACGGCAGGGCGGGGTGCGCGCCGCGGATCCCGGGACCGGCCGGGGTACTGCGCATGCTCGAGGCGGCGGGTAGAAAGGCGCGCCCGGAGCGCGGCGGGGGTACCTGGTGGGCTGGGCGCTCCGGGAGGCCACTGCACGAGGGTTCTGGCTTCCACTTCTAAGGCCCCTCCCCGGCGCCGTGGTGACCCGGGGAAATGGAGCTGGCTGCTAAGGGCAATAGCGACTCCTGCTGGCCGCGGGAGCGCTGCGCTCCGGAGTCCAGATTCCCATTCCCAGGAGCCAGAGAAGCTGAGCTGCGGGTCTGGAGCCGGAATATGCCCTAAAGGGACTGATACTAACCACGAGATTATAACCCCAAAGGGACTGATCCTAACCACAAGATTATAACCCCAGCAATACCCCCATTCCCCCAAACTTCACGAAGTGAAAAGCACCCACGTGTAGAGCATAGTGGTTAGACCTCCTGTTCTAAATGCAGTTTTCCTACGTTGAATCTGGCGCCTAGTTTCCTGCTGCGTGACTTCGGACAAATAACTTGTCTTCTCTGGGCGTCATCTGTAAAAGTGGGAATAATAATAGTACTTTCCCCATGAGGCTGCTATGAGAATTATGAAGGACCATAAAGCGCTTAGCACAATACTTTGTACATAGTTAAAAACTCAAACGATAGCTACGATTAAGAAATACACAAGCACTGTTTTAAGAGTCAGGCTGAGGCCCATAAGCAGCTGTGTGATCCCAGGCCAACCTCACTGGGGCTCACTTCCCATGAAAACAGCCATCCAAAGGGTCTCTTGTCTTTACAGCCTTCTTTGGTGTCAGACCAGCCTCTGCCATCTCCTGGAATCCGATCAATCCTGGGTTGGACTGGGATGCCTTTAAAAGGCGCCCCAAGGAAAGCCACAGAACCCTATGAGAGAGCCTGTGTCTACAGGTGGAGAAAACCACTGCAGATACAATCTCCGCTGATTTCCCCCTTGGGATGTATTCTTAAATGCCTTCTAAGTCTCAGGGCTTTTTCTCCTCAGCTTTGTCACAGAAAGCTCTTAAAGCCAGCTCCCTATGTGTGGGAATAATAAAGAAAACATGCTTGACAACCCTCTCCTCCTCCAAGCCCTAACAAAGAACTTTTGCTTTCCTGACTCATTTTCTGTGGAGTTCCTCATAGCCTCTGCTGAGACTCTCACAAATCCCAGCTTGGGTCCTTGCCTCCTGTAGGTGGGAGCGTCTCGTTTTGTTTTCACGTGGTTTATCTGGTCAGGCGGGGAGGTTACAGCTGGTCCCCTAAGTGCAGAGACTGTGGGCCTCCAACATTGAGAATGGGGGAACCGGGTGTCTGGGAACCTCCAGGAGCTGCCAGGAAACTGCTGGACACTGGCAAGTGCTCTAAGCAGCCAATTAGTGACTTAATGTCCTGGGAAAGTCAGTTTCAGGTGAGTTCATTTTCATGCTGATGTCATTATGCAAGAGTTTAGAAGCGTTTTCTCACCCTTGTCTGCAGGTTGGAATCACTTGGGTATTTTTCAAATGCTGCCGCCTGGGTTGCACCCCAGGGATTCTGATTTAACTGGCCTTGGGTGCATCCTAACTGTAGGTTTTAAAAGCTTCCTAAGTGATTATGTTTAGAGGAGGTTGAGAATCCCTAAGTTAGGAAGTAAAGACCTACAAAGGGATAAAGACTCACATGCTATAAATATCAGATATATCACAGTTACTGGGGAAGAGATTGGGGGCCAGAAAAAAATGGAGTCTTCGATCCCCTTCAGCCTCACTTTTGACTTAGGTGGAACGACAACACAAAATTCGAAACAAGACCATCAGGGATACTACTCCTGGATGACAATCTTCTAAGCTAGGAAGAGCCCACTTCCAGAATAGGATTTGTAAAGTACATCAGTAAAGTAGCAGAAAAATGTTTTTAGTAATAATAATAAAAAAAATGTAAAAGTGTTTTACACTGGTGAACAATGATAGTAAAATGTCCTAATCCCAAAGGTAATATGATTCCACCTCAGGAAACTGACTTCTCCCTCACCCCACTTCTCCCTTTTTCTAGTGACATCTGTCTCTTCCTCCTCAAGTTCTGACTATTTTGTAATAAATAAAAGCTACCACTCTGAATACGGTCATGCACCACATAATGATGTTTCGGTCAACGAGGGGCTGCATATATGAGAGTAGCCTCATAAGATTATAATAGAGCTAAAAAATTCCTATGGCCTGGTGATTTGTCTTACAATTGTTGACAGTATTCAGTACAGTAACATGCTGTACAGGTTTGTAGCCTAGGTGTTTAGTAGGCTATACCCTCTAGGTTTGTGTAAGTACTATACACTGTATGGTGTTTTCACAATGAAGAAATCACCTAACGACACATGTCTCAGACTTTATCCCCCTTCGTTAATCAACAAATGACTGTATAGCATTTCTTCACTAACTTCTTCAATATTCCTACGGGCTCCAAACTCCAGACAACCTAAAGTGTCCTAAAAGGGAATGTGATCAATACACTACCAAAAAAACCATATATACCAGATTTAGGGGCAGTTCCCCAGTGGGAAAAATAAGCAAAACAAGATCCAAGAAGGTCCCTCCCCTGCTGCTTCCCACACCAGCTGACTTTAAATAACTTCTTTTCCATTTCTGCCCCACCCCATTCCAGTGCTCCCTTCAACAAGACTTTTCAATAAAGACATGTTAGCACTGCATAGTTATAATAATTATTAACCTTTTTTTTTTTTTTTTTTTTTTTTAAGAATTGTAGTAACCTTTTTCTCCCTCTTTTGCCTTCAGTCTTACTGGGCTATTTTCAAATTCTCTGCATTCTTTTCCTTATAAGGACTATCTTTCCTTGATCTATCAGCAGCTCTTTTGAAAAAGCTAAATAAACGTCCTGCTGGAGAATTTGCGGGAGGCAGGCATCTTTCATTTAGCCATATATAGAGCAGGCATCTGATCTGCATTATACAAAGTAGGCTCAGAGTTATATATGGTTTTTGGCTCTTTTTCCAAAGCCAGGTAGTTTATAATTTAAATGTTTTAGCGAAATCAGTGCTTCCCCCAAATCCCCTTTCCAGGAACCTTTTCACTGAAAATTTCTTTTTGTCAGATTCTAAATGTCCTCTCTGGATTTCTCATTTACAAAGCACACCTGGACATACATCTCAAGCCTTTCATTCTACAAAGGCCTTTACTAATTTCAAGACCTGAGACCCTTCAGTTATTTGCATGTTACTTTCATATAAAAAAGTCTGCTGTTGCCCTTGGTGTTTCAACTGCTGGCATAGCTTTCCCTGTGCTCACGCATTCTTGGAATTGTTACCAACTTCCCAAGGAATTCTTTTCTAATTGGGCCTCTAGGCTTAATTAGCTTTTAGCATGGAATCCAATGGTGTGAAAAGAAATTGGTCCTTTGGCTTGACTTTCTGAGGCAGAAGAGGCAAGCCCTCAATTAAAAAGCTTCCAAAGGGCAGTGGACAAAGAGCTTAGGAGGGCCTTAGCTGTGTGCATCACCCCTGCAACTATGTGGCGGTTGTCAAAAGGCTGACAGGTGGGGGCGGGGCCAGCAGGAGGGGCAGGGGGCAGCTAGCTCACTATACCATATAAAGCACTGAGCTATATATAACTCACAGCTTACTTTCTGGACCTAGTGCCTTCAGACTGCAGACCCAAGCAAGTATCATCTTCCCAGGCAGATCTTAAGGGGTGGATTAAGGCTTACGCTAGTGAGAAAGGAAGCCTCAAAGTGTCTCTGTGCCTCACCATGAAGTGCAACCTTCTAAGTAAAAGTACCATTGTGTCATTTCTTTCATTTAGAGGCCAGGTTCTCTGAGCCCTGACTAGACCCACCACCAAAATCCAGAACTTCCCACCCACTGGAGAGGGCAAAAGGAAAGAAAGTGAAGAAAACCTGGCATTCTCTCCACAAAGCTTGGTGACGACATCTCAGGGTTTTCTGCCACCAGGGAAGTGAAGTTCACCTCCAGAGTCCAATTTCAGCTGCTCTATTCTCCCAGCCTCTCATCTACCCACCTCCACCCCCAGGGAGGTAAAGGAAAGGAGAAGAAGAGAGGAGTGGATGAAATATAAATGAATGTGTGCAGTAGCAGTCAGAGGCGGCATCCAATGCTCTGGGCCATGGCAGGGCTGTGTGCAGGTGTCCCGCAGGAGAAGGTAACCTTCCTCCATTGCTCTCCAGCCCTGTGGTGACCGCAGAGTGGCCACGCAGGCAAGAGGTGAGGGAAGCAGTGTGAGCGTGCACTTACGTCGGTGGCCTTTTTCTCTGCCAGCTCCAGCTTCTCCTGGGCATCTTTGAGAGCCTCAGAGTATTTGTCCAGTTCATCTTCGGTGCCCTTGAGTTTCTTTTGCAGTGACACCAGCTCATCTTCCAGCTGGGATTTGGCCAGGGGGTACGGGGAGGGAGGGGGGTGCAGCAGGCAGCGTGATCCCGAAGGGGAGGGGTGTGGGTGCACAGAACCAGAAGGACAGGGACAGCGGGAGAGACAGAGGGAAAGACAGGGAGAGAGAGAGAGAGAAAGAGAAAGAGTTAGCCATTCGTGCGCCACGCTGTGCCGCGCGCCCCGGGTACCTTGGCGGCGGCCTCCTCGGCGGCCAGGAGGCTGTCCTCCGCCTTGTGCAGCTCCTCCAGCACCCGGTCCCGCTCGTCCTCCGACACCCGCAGCAACTTCTCCTTGGCCGCGATGTCCTCCTCGAGCTGGGGGCAGCGGCGGGCGGGCGCGGGCGGCCGGCACGGACCGGGTGTTAGACACACACAACACACGGGCATCGGGTTGACTGGGGCCCCTGGGGCTCGGGGCACCGCCGCCGAGATGGAGTGCAAGGGACCCAAGGTAACTTTCTCTTTACCCGAGCTGGAACCGCTCCAGGGCTCACCCCGCACACCCACCTGCCCTGGGAGGAGACTTCTGCCGAGGTCTCAGCGGGCTCAAGTCCACTACTTGGGGACACAGAAGAACGCCACTGCTGGCCTGGCTTTCGGGCTGTAGCCTCCATTCCGTCCCATCTTTGTTCTTTGGTAACAACTCCACGACTCCCCTTTCCTCCCCAAGTTTAACGTTCCTTTCTCCCCAGTCAAAAGTCAAATAACTTATAACACTTGAATTACTCGACACCCTTTCTCCATCCCGCGCCCTTCCTTCAAACGTCCCCAGGAACCGGGTGTCCTCCTCCCTGCCCCAAACTGATTCCCAGTCCTGAGAATAAAGCGCCTCTAGGACTTGACTTCGCGGGTCATGGGAACCAGAGAAGGGAAATAAGCGTCCTCAGATCAGACTACAAAGTTAGACTAAGCCTGGCTTTTGCATTTCCCTTCCTTCTTTCCAGACGCGCGCCCTGGCCGCCCTGGGTGGTGGTGGGGGTAGGGTGGTATCTCCCCGAGTCCTCGGGGTGGGGATCCAGCCGGGGGTGCCAGGCTCGGGTCCCCGCACTCGGGGCGCGGGTTCAGGGCCGGGGAGGCGCAGACCTGCTTGCTCCTGTCTTCCGCCGCCTTCTTGTCGGCCTCCGCCTGCTCAGCTCGATCCAAGGCGTTCTCCTTGTCGAGCTTCAGCATCTGCATCTTCTTCTTGATGGCGTCCATGGTGGCGGCTGCGAGGGGCCCTGGGGCTGCGGCAGGAGCGGCGGGGCGAGCGCGCGATCGGGCGGAGGAGCGGGAGTGCGAGCGCGGAGCCGCCTGCTGCTCCCAGATATGTACTTTCCCAAGGGGGCGACCGCATTCCTCAAGACAGCCAATACTTTTTTGGAAAAGCTTTTTTCTCCTGCCCCCCTTCCTCCTCTCCTCCCTCCGCCCCGTGCCCCCTCCCCGCTCCTCCCGCGGGGGCTGCTCGCCCATTCGCTGCCGGCCGCCGGCCTCCCAGTTGACGGTGTATATGACTATATATGGGGACCCGAGCAGCCGAGTCGGCTGCCGAGCAAGGCCGCCCTGTTTCTAAACCTGCGCGCCAGGGAGAGGGCGTTGGGGCCGAGCCGAGGCTAAGGCGCAACCCTCTTCCCTCCGCGCCCCCTTCTCTCAGGGCCGACACCCCGCCATTTGGATCCCCAGCCGAGCCCGCTGTGAGCCGCCGGAGGCTGGGAGAGCGCGGGCCAAGTGGTGGATGCGCGTCGCCCCCCTGGGCCGTCCCCCGGCGCGCTGAGCCAAAGGCCGGGAGGCTTCCCAGCCGTGCCGCACCCCGCGTCAGGGCCGGTGCGCTCTCGGCACCCGCCAGCGCCTCCCAGGCAGCTCTCAGCCAGCCAGGTGTCATCCTGGGCGCTCACGCTCTGGAAACTCAACTGAAACAGAGAAAGGGAGAACGTGGGAGAAAGCCTGGGGCGGCTTCTGAGACTTTCTCTGCGGGCGCGGGTCAGAAAGGCAGGGGGCGGCACAGCGACAGCACACGGAGTCTTGTTTTCTGCGTGCCCTTTCCCCCAGCGGAGGTGACAGTCAAATACTTTAGGGACACAGGACTCAGTGGCGTACTTCTGTGCTTGCTGTGCGGTGCCTCCAAAAAGGTGTACGTGTGTACGTGTGTACGTGTGTGTGTGCGGGTGGCAGTTTAAGGGGAAAGAACATTGAGTTTAGACTCACGCAACTTGGTCTGTGGTCTCTACTCTGCCACCAGCAACTGTGTGAACTTGTTTGCTGCCCGCGGCTTTCTCAACTTTAAATCTAGGGTGTAGATGATCTCCGAGGTCCCTCCAGATCTAACTTGTTATAATTTTTCTTGCACTGATTTTAGGGAGTCGGCCTTTCCATGTTAGATGCTTAGGTGCCAGGTTTCGGAAAACGTGGGATCGGCGTTATCCCGGCTAAGTCATTGCATCCGCAGCCGCAATTCTGAGGAGGGAGCAGGCCCGGCTTTGCCATGTGAGCTGTGCTTGGAAGCGGGAGGATTTTTCCCCCAACACTTCTTATTTTGAACTCTACTGCTCCCATCCCCCAAGGGGGAAAGCCTGCTTTTTTTCAGAGCTTCAGTGGGAGGGGAGGAGAGAGGGCTGCCCCCAAGCCCTGAGCTCAGCTGAGGCACGGTTGGTGAGGGTCTTGTTAACAGTCCCCACAGAATAATTCACAGTCTGTACTGCATGGTTACCGAATATTCCCCGGACGGTATCTGAGCAGATTAGGCAGGCCAAACAACTTGTAAGTCCTTCAGAGAATGATCAAGTTCCTCTCCAGGATTTTATCGGGTCTCTTCCACTAACCCAACTGCCCAGGAGGGAAAAGATACACTGACACTGACCTAACGGTCAGAACATTAGAGCTGTGTGCATAGGGGCTGCATGGCACAGAAATTGACCACAGCCCTTTAATCACAGTACGTCAACCCAGCCACCGGAACAGTGACAAAGTTCCCGGCATGTGGACAATATCCAGATGCGTGGACTCCAGGGAGCTGACTCCCCATGTTGGAGCTCAGCAGAGGAGGCAAGAATAGGGAGTTAGGAGTCAGTTTCAAGGATCCAAACCTGGCCTGGTCACTTCCTTGCAGTGTGACCTTAGCCATGTTACAATCTCTCTAAGCCTTTTTTGTCACTTATAAAAAGAGGCAACTGAACTAGAGAAGCTCCTTGCGGGACCACACGTTACTGACTTCTTTTCTCACTGTGCCATATGTAGCCAAGGAACTCATTAACGTTTCCTTAAATGAAATCATGCTACAAGCAACTTTTTAAACATGCGATTATTGAGTACCTGCTATATACTAGGCAGGTACTAGGCTCTGGAATCCAAAGAATGAGTAGCACAGGTCTATGTCCTCCAGGTGTTTGGCTTGAGCAGGGTATAAGAATTCACAGGAGGAAGAAATAGAAATGACTAGGTCAGAGCAGATGAGAAAAGCTTCTCTGAAAAGGTGGTGTGGTTTTTAAACTGATTTCAAAGGAAGGGTAGCAGTTAGCTAGAGAGGAGGGCCATTGTATGAGTCAAGGAAAGAAAAAGGAATGTTTTGTGGTGGTTGGACAGTAGGATTTTGGGGGTGAGTGGGGACATGAGACAAAAGGAAGGTTGGGGCGGTATGATAAAGGGCCTTGAATTCCAGATTCAGACATTCAGACCTTATTGTGTAGTTTAAAGCCATCTCTTCTCTTCTTTTCACCTCTTCCTCTCCCAGACTCCCTCACCTACGGCTATATTCAGAGGTTGAAGCGTCGGGCAGGAAATGCCATGTGTAAAGGTGATTAAGGTTATTCACAATTTTTTAGGCTTTCTCCCCAGTCAATTTCTTGGCAGCATTGTACATCCCACCAAGTTAAGTTGGCTGTGGCCATTTGACTTGCTTTGGCCAAGGAAATGTGAGCAGAAATGACTTATGCTGGATACTTAGTTAGTCCACGTCTAACCATGTTCATTTTTCAAGACTGTGGCTGCTCTATCATTGTGGGTTTTCAAGGGGCTCCCTCTTTCCCCCCAACTAACCCTTGGTGGACATGTAGTGAGAACAAGATATAAATATTTGTTATTTTAGGACACTGAGATTGGGGGTTATTTGTTACTGAAGCATCACTAGCTTCTCCTGACTAATACAGCACAATAGGCATGCATCAGCTAAGTTATGAAAAAGCAGAGAAGTGATTATAGAGAAAGAATGAAGCAGGCATATCAAGATAAACAGAAGCACCATTTAGAGAAAGAGATTGGGAGAATATGACCAAATTTCAGTTCCAGGGGTCCTTATAATAACCCCCTGTATTTCCTGAGGTTACATGAGAGGGTCTATATTCCTTGACAGTAAAAAGCTTACCAAATCATGGTGGCATGAGAGCCTGCAGAACATTCTTGGCCCAGAGGCTCTATGTGAACACCACGAACATGCTTGGAATTTCCCGATTTCTCCAATGTTTGGTATTCAGTCATTTCTCAATGAATGTTTGTTGAATGATTTTTTTTTTTTTTTATGACTGACAAGTCCAACTTTCTTATTGACTTATAGGTAAGTCTGGGAAGGTAAAGTAACAAATCTAGGTTCAAAAGATCTTGTTTCCATTCAAAATATGGGCTGTGTGTTTTATTTCATGAAGAATGAATATAAGTATCGTGATAGGGTAAGACAAATGTCTCCAAATATTTATTGGACACCTTTTGTGTGCAAGACATTTAGGGCTTATGGGATCCAGGGAAGTAGACAAAAGATATGGATCTTTTTGTGTAGGAAAAGTGTCTATGCATGATGCAGGGAGAACCCTCTCTTTGGGAGTCATTTAATGGGTATTTCCCATGGCATGACCATTAGCCCAGTTGGTCACCTGGGGCCCCCTATAGTTCTGAGGATCACATATCTCAGGTTTTCTAGGAAACCTTTAATATTAAATATACTGTCTTTTCCTTCCATAAAAGCACTTGTGTCATACTACATTTTTCAATATTTGGTTACAGAGGAGAGTCAACATGAGCATCGTTTCCCAATGTGACACCTTTGACAGGAATGCTCACTTGTATATGTACATTAGGGTTTGTTTGTTTGAAAAAAACAGAATGGAAACCTCATTACCTGATAGTCACACCTTGTTTAACAGCAATAGCCCTGCCCGTGTACTGTGACTCCCCCAGAATCAACAGTGCTGACTGAAGCAATTAAGGGAAAGTGAAGAATCTATAATTAAACTGAGAGACGATTGCTTCTTCCACTGGGTTTTGGAATGCAGTGTTTTATGCTCACGGCTCAGTGTCCCCGGAACAAGACACGGCATGCTCTCCTCATACACTGGGAAGTTTTGTTTCCCAGGGGTTTGTGATGCTACCATCAAGGCCTCACAGAAAATATGCTATGTTTCCTGGGGCTGGGGGGTGGGGCTGGTGTGGAGCTCTGAGAAAGGTCTTTAGGCCATTTTCAAGGCTTGCCTGCCTTTATTGTTTAGTAACACACAGCTGGTCCTGTTTCTTCGGAGAGACTGTTGAGCATGCTTATTACCTGGAATGTTTGCATGGGCAAAAAGTTTGTCCCAGTACAAAAAAAAAAAAAAAAAAAAAAAAAGGCATAGGAGTTTTCCTGCCTTACCTCTTATTGCCTGTCTCTCAACAGTAACAACTCAGTGTAGATTTAATCAAGCTCCAAATGTGGGGGAATTTAGCTGTCTTAAGAAAGGCGATAGTCCCTCATGTTTGTACAGTTTATAAAGCATTTTCAAGTTCATTACCTCCTCCTCCCAACCTCTTATGACAGCATCAGGATGAGTTCTCTGATTTTCACTCTGTAGATGAGAACACCAGGCCGGGCACAGTGGCTCTTGCTTGTAATCCCAGCACTTTGGAAGGCCGAAGCAGGAGGATCACTTGAAGCCAGGAGTTCAAAACCAGCCTGGGCAAATTTGTAGAGATTCCCCCCATCTCTACCAAAAAAAATTATAAATTAGCCGGGCATGGTGAGTCACACCTGTGGTTCCAGCTACTCGGTAGCCTGAGGCAGGAGGATCGCTTGAACTCAGGAGTTCGAGATTGCAATGAGTGCTACTGTACTCTAGCCTAGGTGACAGAATGAGACCCTATCTGGAAAAGAAAAAAACCTAAACCAAAACAAAACCACACACACCAAGGGCAGTGACTGGTTCAAGACCCCTCAGCCGTACAGGCACAAAAATGCAGATATCTGAACTCTCAGTAACAATGATCTTTTCATTCATTAATTCCCAGCCTGTTTTGGGGTTCAGTTTGATTTCATATTTATTTTATTTTTATTATTATTTTTGAGACGGAGTCTTGCTCTGTTGCCTAGGCTGGAATGCAGTGGCACTATCTCAGCTCACTGCAACCTCCACCTCCCGGGTTCAAGCAATTCTCCTGCCTCAGCCTCCCGAGTAGCTGGGATTATAGGTGTGTGCCACCACACCCAGCTAATTTTTGTATTTTAAATAGAGACGGGGTTTTACCATGTTGGCCAGGCTGGTCTCAAACTCCTGACCTCAGGTGATCCGCCCACCTGGGCCTCCCAAAGTGCTGGGATTACAGGCATGAGCCACCATGCCTGGCCTTGTTTCACATTTAAAAGCAATACATTATAAGGGGAAGAGGAGAGGGGGCTTCTAAGGTCTTTTCTACACCAGAATGTGATTAAAACATGATACTAACGAGGCTAAGATTGAAGGGTTGCCCTAGCCTGCACGGGCCAGCTCGCTACAGCAGCCTGGGCTCCTAAACTCTCCCACCCACTCTTAGTGAAGGAAGAACCTGGTGAGAAAATGTTAAGCCAACAAAATCTTTTTCCACTCTTGTGTTTATGACCAAAGATAGGATAATAAGGACATCTTGAAGCTAGAAAGGTGAGTATGTTCATTTTATTCCCAGTAGCTTTAAGGGAGGATTTGAGGTAATCAATGGATATCTACACTTGATTCCCTCAAAACCCTTGGGTTCGCAAAGGAATGAGCCACCAGTTAACCCAGGTAGTATGTTTGGGGGGAGAAATGAAGACAAAATTTGGAGCAAAACAGCATCTAGTGCCTCCTTAAGACCCAGCCTGCACAGAAACGAAAGCCTCTGTACAGACTTCACAGTCCAGAGCCTTGAGGGCCACGTCGGAGCCTTGGACTGGTTTCAATCATGACTTCCCGGCAAACCCCACATTCTTTTCCTATTGAATGCCACCTGTTCATTTTTATATTTTTATACTTGCTTCTCAAGTTTCTGCTGATGTCCTTAACAGGAACATATGTGGAAGTGACCTTTGCAGCCTCCTGAATGGCAAGTAGAGCCCCACCCTTACTTCCCAGACCATGTAATTCGGTGCAAAAAAAGTCCACGGAGGCGGACAGCCCAGGTGCCTCTCCTCTACTTGAGGTCTCGCTACAACCCACTCAGGCTCTAGGAGGCAGCTGTGTTAGGTAAATTCAAAATTAGGATTTCTAAAATTTTGTTTCTGCACCTATGCCAGACCTAGTGCTAACAGCTTAATTCTCAGTGGAGGTTATTTGATTTGAGGCCTATGGGTGGGCCTAGGTTACTGAAAGTAAGCAATGGGCTTTCCTTTGGTTTTGTAAAGACCCTTTCTTGGCAGACTAGCAAAACCCGTTCCCCCAAGGTTTAACTGGTTAACATGTAGGTTTATTCAAGCTCTCTATGTGGGGGAATTTAGCTGTCTTAAGAATGGTGATATTCCCTTATGTATGTATAGTTTAAAAAGCACTTACAAGTTCATTACCTCCTCCTACCCGCCTCTCATGACAGCATCAGGATGAGTGCACTAAAAGCAAAACCTTTTACCCCAGGGTTTAGCACTTTCTTCTGGGACCCTGAGTTCTTAAGAGAACCTGTTTTCTTCCTTTGATAGAAATTGCTATTCCTCAATAGAAATGCTTCTCTAAGTATTTTCTCCTGAGGACCATTCTACCTCAGGAACTTCAGCGGAGGAGGAAGCCAGACTTTTCTTACTGCTTAAGGCAGAGGAAGCTGTCCTTTTGCTGAGGTACTGCTGCTTGAGGAAGGAGCTCCATCAGGGCTGCCGGCCGAGTTCCAGAAGAGACCTGTATTTTTAGCATGGCCTTCTTCACTTCCCAGCACCTGCCGTGATCTGTAACCCAAGGGGCTACTTAAATGCCACTGAGATGACTGAGGACAAGGCAGCCTGAGCTAATGTCCTAAAATACCACCCAAGGGAGGTTTTGCTTTTGGGAGCCATTTCATTTCTACCTCGTCTTGTTCCTTCCTCAGCTGTGGGCTATTATAGATCCTGCCTGAGAAGGGTGACATCTGCCCTGGGAAGAAGTTAGGAAAAAATCCACTGGATCTGTCTACCTTGATGCCAGCCATCTACCCTTGGCTCCCAGTTTCTTTTTTTTGTTGTTGTTTGTTTGCTTATTTTATTTTATAACTTCATTGTTCCTTCTTCCCCAAGGCTTCCAGTTTCAGTCTTTCTACTGTCCTTGCCAGATGGAAGTAACAAAAGCATGTCTACACATATTTTTCCCGAAGCAAAGTCCTTTTTTGATATCCCTGAAAATAGGTGAAGATGAGAGACAAAGTCAGGTAATGTTTCAGATGAGATGACGGTAAAGGGAAGGCAAACCCCTCTCCTACCAGATATAACTCATGGAGCCCATTAGTCCATAAAGATGGTACAAGCTGGAAATAGAAATATGTTATCAAGAAGCTCGATACATTTGTGGAGGACAGATGCACCGTGGGTCATGAAGGATAATGAGGATGTCTTAGGATGACTCTAATCCTGGAGTTTGACATCAGCCCATCCATCCACAGCATTCCTTGGCATCACTGTCAGATGTACAATGCTGGGCTGCTAAATCCTAGGGATGACCCAGTGTGGAAGTTCTTATGTGCCTCTGCTGATTTCTCTGGCAACTCTAAATTCTCCCAAACGCTGTGGAAGGCCTGGTATGAAATCAAGAGTTCATTTTAAAAGGAAGGAAATCAGAACTTTTATATTGAAATGGATTTTGTCACCATGGTCGGTTTTCCTTTTGTTGGGCAAAAAATGTAAGCTGTAAAATCATACATATGGTAATATAATTTAGTTAAAAATGATTTTTTTTTTTTTTTTTAAAGACGGAGTCTCGCTTTGTCACCCAGGCTGGAGTGCAGTGGTGTGGTCTCTGCTCACTGCAAGTTCCGCCTCCCGGGTTCATGCCATTCTCCTGCCTCCTGAGTTGCTGGGACTACAGGCACCCGCCACCACGCCCAGCTAATTTTTTTGCATTTTTAGTAGAGACAGGGTTTCACCATGTGGGCCAGGTTGATCTTGATCTTTTGACCTTGTGATCTGTCCGCCTGGGCCTCCCAAAGTGCTAGGATTACAGGCGTGAGCCACTGCGCCTGGCCCAATATGTATTATATATATGCAATGTATGTCACATATGCATATGATTACACACACACACACACACACAATGTGGGAAGTTACCCATTAATTTGATAACTGAATTCACTTCCTTTGAAGAGGTAGGAGGGGTGCTAGGATCAGATATGGTCTTCAAAGAGGAGTATAGCTATATCTTTATGGTTTAATTTTTAAAGTAGACTATACTTGTGAATTATATAAAGTATTAATAATCTATTTTCCCTTCTTTGTTATTTAAAAATATATTCTTGAGTGTATTACAGAAAACTGTGGAGGGTTTATAATTGCCCGAGTCTCTTAAAGGAAGAAAAATCCACTTTGGCGTGTACCTAAGCCAAAGCCTCACAGCAAGTAAAAACTAATATAAAAGTAAAGTGGTCAATTTCCTTTGGGGCACCCAACTGTTTTTCAGTGCCTACTATTTGTCAGGCATAAAACTTGGCACCAGAAATTTAAAAGTGAACAACCTGGAATTCTGGCCCTCTGTGGGATCCTTTATTTCTAAGTTACTGCTTGTGGCAAACCCAAATTTCAAAAGACCTACTGGAACTGCTGTTAGTGGTCTTTTACAAGCCACCCAGTAAAATTAGCTTCATTGCTTTACCATCTTGTGTTTGGACCAAAAGCAACATGCCCCTAGATTGATCATTTATTAAGTTTGCCACACCTGGTTCCTGATGACTTACAGGTGTTTCCAAAACTCCAACCTACCTTAAAAGGATAAAGAAGATTTGCTTCACCAGGCAAAGTCAAAAGAATATGCTGCAGTCTGGCCACGGTGGCTCACGCCTGTAATTCCAGCACTTTGGGAGACCGAGGTGGGTGAATCACGAGTTCAGGAGTTCAAGACCAGTCTGGCCAACATGGCGAAACCCCATCTCTACTAAAAATATAAAATTAGTCAGGCATGGTGGTGCATGCCTGTAATCCCAGCTACTTGGGAGGCTAAGGCAGGAGAATTGCTTGGACCCGGGAGGCGAAGTTACAGTGAGCTGAGATTGTGCCACTGCACTCTAGTCCCGGCGGCAGTGTGAGACTCCATCTAGTGCTAGAGTCTAAAGGAATAGCAGCTCCAAATGTGGAGCTAAAACACGCTTTTGGAAACAAATCCAAATAAAAGAACAGACAGCAAAATGTTGACTGTCGTTGTTTTGGATGATTGAGTTGTTAGTGATTTCAGAAATTCTTTATTTTCCAGTGTTCGAAAAATGAGCATGTTCTACTTTTATAATAATAGTTATTTAAAAAGTGAATAAGCTTGCCTAAAAGCTCCTTTAGCCATCCACAACAATGCTCTATGTATAAATAAGAGGCCTCCCGAAGAGACAGTTTTGAAAGGAATAGTGCTTGTGACTCTGAATTACCTGTTAGATTACATGCCAGATTCTACCTGTTCTGTCTTCACCATCACAGGTACTTGCGTACTTGTCCTAAAGCCTCTCCTAGAAGGTATGCTCCTCACCAGCACTCACCTTAGGTTCCACTGAGTCATAACACAAGTAGTCATGGCCGCAGACCCTCACTAGACGAGGCTTAGATGAGGCTAGGACTGAACTCTGCAGACAGGCAGCAGAGTCCACGTTCTTAACCAATAGACTACATCTCCCCTCCCGATGACCGATGGGAGTAGGCCCACCACACATATTTACTGAGTGAACAATTGTTCCTAAGTGCATTAAAAAAGTACAGCCATGATATCTTGTGGTTATACATTATTAACAGCAATAGGAAAGCCAGCAGCCAGGATCTTCTCGGCTTGAGAAGAGACAAAGCAGAGGTCACTGCGGCCTTACCTCTGCTCCCTCTCGTCAGCCTTGAACTCTGAGTAAGGACAGTGAGCTCATGGCTGGAATGATGTGCTTCTCATGCCCTTCTCCCTTCCAAGGAAGCTGGTTTGGCTTGTGACTTCTCAGTCTTCATTCAAATTTCTCCAAGGCACGTGGGCTGATGGCTGTTCCCTGGGTTCCTGGGTTCCTTTGTGACAGGGAGCCCAGGGTGGGTTTTTTCCTCAGTGTCATCATTTCTGGGTACTTGCTGAGCTGGTTGGCCAGAGCACCCTGGTATTGCCAGAGGCAAACAGAAGCCCTGAGAGTGACAGTCCAGTAACTGAGCATTCCTGGCCTGGTGCAAGGCCCCAGCATACATGAGCCCTCCTGTCCAACCCAGTGACCCAGTGGGGCCAGTTCAGAGGTTAACACAAGGATATGGACTGCCTTGTTTGAGAGTGAACATGCCTTCTTGGGCTTTGGAGTCACCCAGGCAAGGGTCTGATGAAGGCCCTTAATTGCATCCAGCCTCAGTTTCTCCTTCCATAAACTAGAGATAAGAATATGTACCTCATCAAATTGTTAGGAGGGTTAAGTGTGCTAGTAAAACCGCCGTGTCTGCCGCTTCCTCTCCAACATTCACATACGAAAATGATCGGCAAATTAGCTGTTTCCTATTTACACCTTGAAACAAACAAGCTCACTTGTCTTGCTGTTGGATGTGTTAGCTGTAGAAGCCATTGATGAATGAAATGGAATGTATCCTGTCCTGTATTTCACACAGAGGTGTTAAGGGTATAAATGTCTGTGTCTGTATGTTTTTGGGGAGTTGGAAAGTGTTATTTTAAAAGCATAGGTTTTGCAGTTAGACCAACCTATTTTTCCCATTTATTACCAGGGTGACATCAGCCG
This sequence comes from Macaca mulatta, assembly GCF_049350105.2. Classification (NCBI taxonomy): domain Eukaryota; kingdom Metazoa; phylum Chordata; class Mammalia; order Primates; family Cercopithecidae; genus Macaca; species Macaca mulatta. The sequence continues at coordinate 40,377,728 of NC_133412.1, read as the reverse complement.
AATCACTGACTCTTTGAACCTTGATTTCTTCATCTGAAAAATGGGGATAATAATAGTACCCATTTCACCAGGTTATTATCATGATCAAGCTATTTAATGAATGTAAAACACAGTACCTACCACGTAGAAAAGTTACATATTCTCTTTATAATTGTTATAAATGTATCAAAAGGCGTGTGTACACGTGGACACACATATGTGTGTTTGTTTGTGGGTCTGTGTATAAAACATTAGCCCAAACACATTACTGTTATCACATCATTTGGGACTGTCTTCTTGGCAACGAGTTCTTTTTCTACCCCCCGAATTCCTCTGAGCATAACGCTACCCTTCTCTGACTTGGCTTTCTGGTTGCCATTTTCTTCCAGGCCACTTTGATTATTTGTTTTAATCAGATACTGCTTGTATGAAAATGCTAGGGAGATGGAACCTTGAATTCCTGCCAGAACTGTATCAGGTGGGCTCTGGGTAAGTCAAGACCTGACTCCCGTTTGTTGTACCATTAAACTTTTTATTGACATATACCATACATACAGAGATGTGCATATGTCATGCTCATATAGCTCACTGAATTTTCACAAGGCCAACAGCCCCTTGTAACCAGCACCCAGATCAGGAATCAGAATGTTCCACAAGCCCTTTGTGCCCCCTTCCACATATTATCCCCCCTACAGTTGACCACCATCGTCACTATTTTTCCTGCGTTTGAGCTTTATATAAACCTGGCCCCTGATTTTAAGGAGTTCAGTGGCTCTTTGTTTCTCCCTGAAATCTACACTGTGATTAGATCCCCACTTGTTTTTGATTATTAATGAGTGTCAATAAACTTGTATTCAGTAGCACCTATGCATGCAAGGCACTCTGTTACTTCACTAAAGTGATGAGGCAAGAGAGGTGTGTCTTCATTGAGTGGTTTTTTTTTGTTTTTTTTTTTTTTTTTTTTTTTTTTTTTCAGTGTTCCTCATGCAGGGCTGCCTGCTTGAGCTGTTTCTCTTGGAATGAGGCGTGCGTTTCCCATACTCTTCTCTCTTATCTGGCTTCCAGTCTGTATTCCATCCATGAAAGTGAGTCTTCCTGGGTAAAGATCCCAACAGAAGTTGACCAGTGTCCAGTTTCCAAGTCCAGAATTCCAGGAGAGAGAATGTGACTGGCCCAACTTGGTCCGCTCTCAGTCATGTCAACTGTGGCTGGAGGGCTTAGGGACACACGATGCTAAAAGGATGTGGGACCCAGCCCTGAAAAGAGGAAGAGAAAGGGGAGAAGGGAGGGGCTTGGAAATTTGCACAAGGATGTTGGTCTGAGCTGGTTCCTTCCAACTCCGATAGTTTATCATTTCCTTTTCTTCTCAGATGAAGATCCTTGACCCAATGCCTAAACTGATTTATTATTCACCTTCTGCATCAAAGTTGCAATTCAGTAATGTGGCTCATGGAGCCAGGCTAGGGCTGATGCTCCCCAAACTGCCTCTGTGGGGCATTTCTGGCTCTGATGCCGCAGCTGGCCACTCAGGGAGGCGGCTCTTTCATCTGGCTCTGAGGATTAGCTGTGGTTTTATAGACACACATGCTCTGTACTCTCTCTCTCTGAGGGAGGGGCATGTTCCCTCACAGCACAGACTTGGCCCCTAAAAACTAATTTCCTGGATGCAGGGACCACCAACTGTTTATGATGATTATTATTGCAGAGCATTGGGATTCCTGGACAGGTTCCAAAAGTCACCCCCATGAAAGACTGTTCACAGCAGCATCCTAAATCCTGCACAACATCGTGGTCAGAGCGAAAAATTTAATGTGGGGTCTGCAGTCCAAGCTCTGTTATGACATGGACAGGGCCAGAGATGAAGGCAGGGGACTGTGCTCACTTTGCCTTACAGACACGACCTCATGGAATCCTCACTGCAAATCCAGGCGGGAGACATATCACTACTCCTGTTTTCATGGATGTGCCAGCTGAGGCAGAGAGAGGTTAAGCATAACATGAGTAAAGCCCATTATTGTTTAAGAAGTGCTTTCTCTTTGTTATCTCATTTTATCTTCATGAAACCCCATTTTATAGATGACTTTCTTGTGACTCAGTTTCCCAATTTTGCATGGGTCATAAGTGCCAGAGGTTGGACAGACTCAGAACTCTGACTCCTATCCCCTAAGACAAATCTGCAAATATGCTGCCGTAATAAGAAGCAGAGAGAGATGAACACCTTTAGATGATCCACTTGTAATTTTATGGTGTTTCAGAGAAAGGCAAGCTCATATATGGATGGAGGAAATCGGGAAAGGATTGAAGGAGGAGGTGATATTTGGGCCTAGTTTTTGTAGTCTGAGCAGTAATTGGACAAGTATTACTTGAGAGAAGAGCACTCCAGGAGGAGGAAAGGACATGCTCCCGAGCCTGGGGAGGGGGTATGTTCAGGAAATAGTGGGGAGTCATTTGATATATTGGGGAGACTGACGGGCAGAGTGGGGCATGAGGCTGGAAAACCAGAGTGCCTCTCACATGGGCTGTGGCAATTGTCTCCTTGACAGGTTGGGGCAGAAGGGTCAAAGGGCCGACCACCCATGGATGGAGGTCTGTGACCTCAGAAGAATCCCCTGACTGAGCTTCCTCATGGGATTCTTGTTGCTTCCTTGTTGGCTGTTGGATTATTACCCACTGGGTGCCTATGGTGAGGGACAGGGTGGAGATAGAGGCTGGAGCACACATTATTTACAAGTGCTAGGGAGATCCAGCAACTTTCTAAAAGAAGGAACAATAAAACTTTTATAGACCATTACAGAGTCAGATGTTCCAATAAGGTAGGGTTGGAGTGTGTGTGTGTGTGTGTGTGTGTGTGTGTGTGTATACATGTGTGTCATGAAGTTTGCAGGTCACAGACAGTAAGGAGCAAGACAGCAGGGGTTAACAGCCAGGCATGACCCCCTCTGGCCCCAGGTTAGTTTCCTCCTCCAGAGGCAAGGCTTATAGGAAGATGGCATACGCCTCAGTTTCCTCACCTACAAAATGGGAAATTGTAATACTTGTCACCCAGGATTGCTCCAAGAATCCAATGAGATGTGCCAATGTGTCCTGAGATGTTACTTTCATTGTTATTTTGTACTATTATTAACCTCAAACCTTCTCATGGGTACATACCTTCCCAACTAGAAAATAAAAGTCTTTAGGAGTAGTGGCCATGTCATCTATTTCTTTTAATCTTTGGTGGTGCCTGACAAGCACACAACAAAATGTTTCAACCATCAAAATAGACATATTCATAGTAAGGCACATTTACCCATGAAATGAGCATAGCCGTTGTTTTTGGGAGCCATGTTTTAGTTTCTGAAATGGCAATGAGCCGGATGTCATACAGCTGAAATAAACAAGGCGGGTTTCACCCAATCCATCAATACTTCTACAACCCTGCACTGAGCTCTGTGAGGGTGGCAGAACCGAGGGTGGGATGGCTGCCTGAAAGCTTAAGGACCATGGCACCTGTGGAGTTGGCTTCTGTCCATGGTTGAGCTTGATATGGTGGTTGTGGACATATTTGTGGAGCAGCCTACCTTTGAATGGACCCCACAGCTTGGACCAGAGACCCTAACAGTGACCCCGGTGGACCACAACCAGAGGCCTTGCCCCTGTTTTCTCATGGGTCATAAAAGCCTTGGGGAGAGGGAAAGGAAGCCACAAAAATGGACCCACATGAGACATCACACTGAGCGTGGCTTGCGAGGAATTGGAGCCCAGCTGATTTAATTCAGAAGTATTTCCAATAGAGACAATTCTTATAGCTCCAGGGAGGGGCAAAGATGTATGCCAGTTCTGTTCACAATGGTGAACATTATGTAAAGAAATTGTTACCGAAAAATTGTCCTAGGACCTGAACAATGGGGTGATGAGGGTGGGAGGGAGAGGTCAGAAGCTGACGTGGAAGAGCTCAGGACCAATCTGCATAAATTTTGGGTGATGTATGTCCCTTTATTTGGAGAATTTACTTTTGGGATGGATGCTTAGAAAATTAGGGTCTTTTATATATTTCAAAAACTAGAAGATGCTGCGAAATCACAGGTAGTCTCTGTAAGTAACACGATGGAGTTTGGATTTGAGCCCGTCATCTCACATTGTGTTATACTTTTGTGGTTAGAGAGTACCTGGCTTTTGGAGAAGACAAAGGTATTTATGGGAAGTGAGGGCCTTATCTTGGTTACTCTGTATTTGATTTCCATCTTATTGTCCCCAGAACTCCTGTGTTGACTAAGTCCTCCTTTTGTCAATATAGTTTCCTGCCTTGTCTCCACAATGGAGTCTCACAGTCTAGTGTCATCACTGTCATTGTAGTCACCTGCTTTGGAGATATCGTTTATTATCTCAGAAACCCAGAGACTACAGAAAGGAAAACTGTGAAGATGTGGTTAAGGAGAGGCTGCTTCTCCTGAGATTTCAATATGAAGGATTATGTTGCAGTCCCATCATCCCAAATCAAAGTGAATTCTAGACTTTAGAGCTGTATGCTTTTGAGGCACGTTTGTGTGGGAGCTCTACAGCTAAGAGGGGTGCCCGGCTAGAAGGGTCCAGGTGCCAGGTGAGGGATAATCGGTGTTACCTGGGGCAGTAGATGAAGGATGCCTTTCCAGGTTGAGGATAGTCTCATATCACTACAAACTGATATTTGTTGCCTGACAATCTTCACTTGGCTGAGGAACTCCCATAGTACCAATCATAGAGTTGGTGCTCCAAGAACGCTTACTTGTTGGCTCTTGGATTCATGACTTTAGAACTGAGGAGCACAGGCATGGGGCCTGCAGCTGCCATTCTGCAGACACTTCCTGAGTCAGCCTGGGCCTCTCCAGCCTTGCTGCACCCTCAGCTCCACCTGCGCCTGAGCTCCTGGGATGGGCTTCTGACTTGCCCACCATTTCTACGTTGACCTCCTAATCCTCCAATACTGGGCTCCTCTATCTTGCCCCCCACGCCCATCTTGCAGTCATCTCTTGATCTGAAGTCTTGCCCTTGGGCCTCAGTACCTGTCTTTCCATGATAGCCTTTCCTCCCTCCAATCCAGACTGTCCATCAGACTCAGATCTGCATGAATGCAGTGCTCTGACTGACCACCAGGATCCTGCCCCTCAGGCCATCCCGAGGGTCCTGTCTATCTGGATTCATAGGATCACCTGTTCCTGAGACCATCCTCACCTACCCCTGGTCCTGCCTGGGTGGGTCTCTCTGTGCCTCAGCCAACTTTTGTGTGACCTCGTCCCTATCCACCAAGCCATAGTTGTGCTCTTCAGCTCCAGAATCATGAATCCAACAGCCAACAAGTAAGTATTATGGAGCACCAACTGTATGCTTGGTACCCACGGGAGTTCCTCAACAAAATGAAGATTGTCAGGCAACAAATATCAGTTTGTAGTGATGAGACCAAAGGTGGAATTATCTTCCTTTACCCTTTTGGAAGAGTTATGTAATGAAATGTATTAGTTATATATTGCTGCATAGCAACTCACCTCAAAATGTAGTGGCTTAGAATAAGAATAAATATTTGTTACCTCTTACATTTCTATGGGTCAGATATGGAGAAGTGATTTAGCTGGCAACTGAGGCTTGAGGTCTCTTATGAAGTTGTCCTCAAGATGTGAGCTAGGTCACAGCCGTCTGAAGGCTTGTCTGGTGCTGGAAGATTTACTTCTAAGGTAACACGTGCCTGGCATTTTGGTGCTGGATACTGACAGAACACAGCATTTCTCCTCGCCAGCCTCTTGGTGGCTTCTTGAGTGTCCTCACGACATGGTGGCTGGCTTCCCCAGAGCAAGTAGTCCAGGAGGCCAAGGATGAGGCAGCAATGTCTTTTATGGCCCAGTCTTGGAAGTCATAGACTGTTGGTTCTACCACATTCTCATGCGTAGGTCAGCCTGATTCAGTATGGTGGGGACAACGATAGGAGGTGGGGTCCCTGGGGGCCATCTTGGAGACTGACTACTGTCCCAAGGGCTATTCAGCTTAAAGGCCAGAAGGAAAATACATTTTATCTCTTAAAGAGATAGTCATATTTGTTTATTGCTGTATCTCCAATGCTGGAACAGTACCTAGCATATAGTAGGTGCTTAATAAATATTTAGTGAATGCATGATTTTATGAACAAAAGACATTACATTCAAGAAGTTCTTTCTAGTTTGTAAAGTAATTTTCCAGATGTTTTACAACTTGGTTCCCATACCTGTGAGGTATAGAGGGCTAGTATTATGAAGACTACTTTAGAGAAGATGGACATATAGTCACATATGAAAAGCATTGTCCTAATTCACCCAGCCCAGAATCTGATGCTCTTTCCTTCATGCTCTACTCATATCACATAATCATGTCATGACTCTGGTTCCCTGGGCTTCATCCATGCTCACTGGCTGTGAGGTGGGTGTCTTGAAGGGCAGATAAAATGACCCCTGGGAGGCTGGGACAAACCCTTTTTATGGTTTGCAGGGCAGGTCTACTGTGAAGCCAGAGACATTTAAGCATCAAAACTCGTATTCCCGTGGACCCTTCCATGACAATTCCTAACTTTTTTGCCAAGTGCAAGCCATCTATGTGTGACTACATTTGATAAACTGATACAAATTCTAGAAGATGGTGACCTGCTGTTTAGCAATATCCACAGTCATTAATGACAATGCAGCTATAAGCATCCCTTAAAGGCATCAATAAGTTCTCAGAATAGATGCCATGAACATATAGATGATTCACTTAATCTCACAGGAGAAATATTTTCAAGGATACCTGAAGTCATTGACAATTTCAGTGTTTCCCTTTTTAATATATTTTAGAGATGACGTCTCGCTCTGTCACCCAGGCTGGAGGGCAGTGGCACGATCTTCGCTTACTGCAGCCTTGAACTCCTGGACTCAAGTGATCCTCCCACCTCAGCCTCCTGAGTAGCTGGGACTGCATGTGCATACCACCATGCCCAGCTACTTATTTAATTTTTTTGTAGAGATTGGGTCTTTCTATGTTGCCCAGGCTTCACAGAAGAAATATTTTAAGCATAGATACTAACTTGAATTTTTCTTTAGCTAAAGAACTGAGAAAAATCAGATAAAAAATTAATAAATTATGAAAATGATAAAATGAACCTAAATTATTTTGATTTTAAGAAACAAGTTGTAACAAAAGAACTCTTAGTGCTAGAGGCATTCATTCATTAAGAAGAAGAGGTACATTTTGAAGATAAGTAATGAACGGGGTCTTGGCCAGTTGATAGTCCCATCTCTAGGGAGGGCTCGTCTGGGTATGCAGGGGATTCTGTGAGAAGGTACGTCTTCCTCTCAGCCCAGGCCCCGTGGGACACAGCTCCTAACAGCCTTGGCCAGACAGGGAGCTCCAGTGAGCTGCGGCTTCTCCTGTAGGCTCATGCACACCCAGCTTCTCCTCTGACCCATGGGACCCGGCCTGTCTCTAAGGAGCCAGTTAGGGGTTCTTAGGCATGAGCAAATAAAAAGAAACCCAGAAGAAACATGCTGTGCAGCTGGACGTGGTGGCTCACATCTGTAATCCCAGAACTCTGGAAGGATGAGGCAGGAGGAGCACTTGAGCCCAGGAGTTTGAGGCTGCAGTGGTCCATAACTGCATGCCCCTGCACTCCAGCCTGGGCAGCAAGTGAGACTCTGTCTCTAAAACAAAGCAAAGAAAGAAATACTCTGTGTTTATTTGAAAGAAATGTTTGCTCCCCTCCAGTTCTATCCTTTTGCAATTTCAGAAGAAACTTTGTCTCTGGATTAGTCCAGCTGAAGTTATTTTTCTTGCCATTCGTGTGGGGAATTTTTCCATTTTTCCAACAAGAAAATAACCCTTGGGCCAAAGGAACTGTGAAAATGTTTAGTCTCCAGAAAGGCATGCAGTCTCTCAGGGCAGCGGAAGCCCTGCAACTCAACTTTGGAGAGTGCCATTGTGTCATTTATGAAACAACCTCCCTTGCTTTTCCTTTGCACACCCAGCATCCAACTTCTTACTGCACCCCCCGCCCCCAATTCACAATAACTGCCCTTTGGGATGTCATGTGGAGATTGATTAGGGTGGGGTGCTGCTGGAATGCCACACAATTATCCGGATATGTGGCATTTCAGAACCAGAGTGTGGATGTGGGCTTGGAGCTTGGAGACTGGCTCTAGTCTCAATTCACTTGCTGGGTGATCATGGGAAAGTCATTTCCTCTCCTTGTGTCTCAGTTTCTCCAACTGTAAAAAGACAGTGTTTGAACTGGATGAATTCAGTGCTTAATGATTTTTGTGAATTATCCTGAAGGGCAGAGGGTGAAGCTAGGATCAGGGTAGTTTTTACAATGATTTACGTGAAATGAGTGATGAAGAAGGCCATTCTCTGTATATTCTTGGGGAGTGGGTAAGGGAGGGGGGAGAGCTCTGATTTTTAAAGTATATATTCATAATACTTTCTGTTCTTTAATACATTAATTTTTGGGGGGTTTGTGATATGTGAGACCTGTTAAAGCATGGGTTCAGAAAAGGGGACCCTTTTGTATGGGCCTTATCCAGATAGTGGATGACTCATTTAGTAGATGCCAGTGTGGACAGTTGATGGCTAAAGATTACACAGTTAAAATAGAAAATAATTTGAATCATAGATAAAGTTCCATTTAATAAGCGTTTCTCTGGGAAGCCTTCCCTAATCTCTCTTCCTTCCTTATTGACAGAATTAATAACCATCCTTTGATTCATTCCTACACATAATTATCACTACAAATATCACACTGTAATATATACTTCAAAAACATGTTAATATTTATTTCCCTGTATCATTGCAGGCCAGTGGATATCAGGAAATACTTGGTGGGGAGGAAGCAAGCGTTGTGATGGTCAAAGCAAGGTTGACAAAGACCTGGCTCAAGAGGTCAGTGACTGAGGCTATCAGTCAAAGCAGATCAGGAAGCCAGGTGAATAATTAGGTACCAGGGGACAGTCAGAAGGCCCAGGTCAAAGTAAGACAGAGTGAGGCACTGAGCAGTATATGTAGTAGCAGTGAAAATAGCTTGCAACTGAGGCCCCTCCTGTCCTGGCCTGGGGGCCTTTTACATGCTTCCTGCTGAGCCAGGTGCTGTGGGTGAGGCTCTGCACCTGGCCAATCTGCTGTTTGCTGGCCCAGGAGGGATCCTGAGGGAGATAAGTGAGTGAGACTAAAGAGGGGAGCAAACCCATCTGTCTCGGTCAGTTTGGGTTGTATAACAAAGTACCATAGACTGCTGGCTTATCAACAACAATTTTTTCTTCATGGTTCTGGAGGCCAGAAGTCTGAGATCAGGGTGCCAGCCTGGTTGGTTTCTGGTGAGGGGCCTCTTCCAGGTTGCATACTACTGACTTCTGGTTGCATTCTCACGAGGTGGAAAGAGAGCTAGCCAGCTCTCTGGCGTCTTCTTATGAGGACACTAATCCCATTCCTGAGGGTTCCACCTTCATGACCTGATTACCTCCCAAAGGCCCCACCTCCAAATACCATCACATTGGGATTAGGGTTTCAACATGTGACTTCTGGCAAGACATAACACTCAGTTCATTGCACCATCTAATGTTTTTCTATGACTGAATATTTATGTAAATAAAATATGCAAAACAATCTATTGAAATTAAAAGACAAAATATAATTTATAACAAATTCATATCAGCTTTAAAAATCAACATCACTTAGATTAAAATTATTTAATCTTTTGAAAATGTAATTAAATCTTTAAACCTATTTTTATAAAATAAAACCTATTTATTAATACAATTCTAACCGTTGAGGTCTGCCTGTGGCCAACATAAAGAATTAATATCATGCTTTTTGTGTGTTACAGACAGGCCTGCAAATATACAAATTAAAAGTATTAGGATGTGTTTAATATTGCAAACTATTTCCCAACCATCATGTGTAGCTGTTGTGAATACTGCATTAATTTTTGACGGCTTCCAGAATCACAGATTGGAGCATCGACAGAAGCAAGAAATAGACACTCAGCACTCCTGGGAAAGGATACTGCCCTTTGCATGAATCTGTGCATTCATGCAATCTGTGAGGAAGAATAAGGTAAGTTAACTAATTTGCCTTAATTCTTGTCTGAGTTCATCTGGGGCTCACATCCTGCCCATCCTCCAAAGGCAGGTGTCCACCTCCAGCGCTGGCAGCGGCCCAACCCACAAATCTTCATGGATGGCATTTGGACAAGGTTTCCTTTTGGTTCACAGACACAGGACAAGGGATGTGGAGAAGTGTTTCTCTGGGGTCTATCAGGTGTTACTCATCCGAGTGGTGTTTAGGATTATTGGTTGTGTTGTGCCGATGCTGAGTTCTGAATCCTGAGTGACAGAAATGCTCTCAAGTTCTTTAACACATTAATCTATTTTGGGTTTGTGATATGTGAGACCTATAAAGCATGGGCTCAGAGAAGGGGACCCTTTGACTGGGTCTTTCCCAGATGATGGATGACTCATTCAATAGAGGCCAGTGTGGACGGATGGTGGCTAAAGATCACACACTCAAAATAGAAAAGAAATTGAATCATAAAGTTTCATTTTTTGAATGTTCCTCTGTGATGCCTTCCGGAAGCTCTGTTCCTCCCTTATTGACAGAATTCATCACCATCCTTCCATTCCTACATATAATTTTTATGATTACAAATATCACACTGTAATATATAATTAAAATTATGCTAATGTTTCTCTGACGAGGTTGAAAGCTTGAGCAACAAAGTGGTACCTTAATTGTCCCTATGTCTCCAACAAGTAGCACAGTGATTGATATTTCATAAATATGTGGGTAGAAGTGGACTGTTAGCAGTAAGAGTCTGTGCTTTGAAGCCAAATGTTCCTGGGTTTGAATCCTGGTCTTACTTCCCAGTTGGGTGACTTTGGAAGTTTCTTAACACCTACCTCTAAGCCTCAGTTTGCTCATCTGAAACTGGGGATTGTGACATTCCCCCTTTCATATGGTGGTTCTGAGGCTTACCTTTTTGTAAAACGTTTAGTATAATGTTAGCTGTTGTAGCCATTCCATTATTTATCACTCAGTACATCTCCAAATCAAACAATCCCATGTCCTGCCTCACAGTATTGACTTGTGGGCAAAGCAGGCAGTGCATACCAGGCCACTTGCAAGGACATTACAAGGAGGCATTATTGTTAGGTCAATTTCTAAACTTAAAAGGGACACTGAGTGTGTGGAAGATTTGCAAGTCTTTGAGCCGATGGGTAGAGAAGAAGGATTAAGGAATTCATCTAAGCTAAAAGAGTCCTGGAACAGATGAGATATAGACCTTCAGTTGTTATTCTCCTTCTGGAGGGTGACGCTCTCTGGCAAATATTTCCTTCACTAATGGGCTGGTGGTGATGGCCCTGTCCAGAAGCAGCTCCCATCCAAAGCTGAGAAGCTGAGGAGTTGGTGTAACCTGAGACCTCACTCCAGCAGGCCTGAAATTGCCCCTGAGATTGCAGGAGCGTTCTGAGCAGCAGCCTTGCGGGGGCTCTACTCCGTGTCTAGGGTGGCTGTGTCTTGTCTATCAGGAATGACCTGGCTGTGTCCTGCCTAACAGGTACAGGCTATGTCCTGCCTCTTCAACCTGGACAAAAATGCACAGACTATTGTGGCCTGGTGAGATCATATCTGTTGGCCGATATTCTTAACTATCTGCTGTGGCCCTGGGAGGCACCTCAGATTTCCACAGCCCCATGGCCCACAGTATTTGCTATTTTGGGCCAGGTAGTCAGGGTCTGCAGCTGTGTTCTGTGTCATCCATGGAGCAGCCATTCGACAAGTATTTCGTCAGCTCTGATTCATCTTCAGGCAAGGTGCCAGGTGCAGAGGACAGGGAAAGTATAAGAAGGCTCTCGCTCCAGGTGGCTTATACTCTTGCTAGGAAAAGATAGAGGCTACTACTCAGCTGCTAGTCTAAAAAATATATGTCCTAAGTGGCAAATCAGTGCTTTGGAAGACGAACGAGGGGCCTGTAGGGTTAACTGGGTTGTTCAAGGAGGGAGTCTTAGAACAAGAGAATGTTTCTTTCTGTGTTAGGATGATTTCCTGACCTTGCAGTTGCCCATTTATCTATAGTACCCACATAACCAGCATAGGTGCCACCTCACCCAATGCTATGATTTGGGGTGAAGGTAGGGGTCAGACTCTTTCCCAGACTGGTATGAGGGTATAATTCTTAGAGCAGCGTGGGATGGGGTTTGCAAATTACTTCTCATGAACACCCTAGACTCTGGAACAACCCTTAGAAAAATGGAAACACTATGCAACAGCTCTGCCAGCTCGGAGATGGGATGGGAGAAACCAGGGCTCCTGCTACAGCGCAGTGTCTTAGAGTGTGGCTTGCCATCCAGGATGTATCTCTAGTAGTTGTGAAGCTATGTCAGGCTGTGAGGCCAGGTCAAGGGTCTGGATGACCTGAGATCAGATTGCAAGGACCACAGTGGGACTTGAAGTTGCATGCTCATCTTAGATGCTCTAGGATCTCAGAGCAGGCCAGAAAGAGCTCCATTTGCAAAGCATTGCAGATAGGAGGGGCTGGGGGGTGTATCTCTGAATCATGCTCTGGACTAGTCCCCAGGGGACTTATAGCAAGTTCCTTGTTGAAAGAGTTTATTCAACTCCATGAGTAAGACTCGCTTTGAGCGTTCTAAAGAGCAATTAGTACTGAGAAGACAGACCATTTAAGGTAGCTCCAGAGACCTGTCATCAAACGGGAGTAGCTTTGCCTCTGCAAGAAACCCTGGATGGGGTTCACATAAGGACAAACTTCAGCACATGTCCATGATCATCATCATCATCACCATTATACTTTATTATACAAGAGCAGGCATAAGCACCTACTCTGTGCCAGGCACAATGCTATGTGCAGATCCTCATAGCAGTCTTGCAAGCTAAATGTCACTTCCCTCATTGTGCAGGGGAAGCAACAGAAGTCCAGAGATATTAAACAACTTGTAGAAAGTCACACTGCATTAAAGTGGCAGGGCTGGGACTCAAACCTAGATCTGTCTGACTCTGAAGTCTATGCTCAACTTCAGCAACTGAAGCCACAGCAACAGCAGAGATGTAGTGGCTTTGGCACCGGGAGAGCTTTGTCTGAGAGTAAGTGTTGGAGACTCTGAAACAGCTAGGATTCTAGGTTGCAAGCAACAGAAACAGACTAATTTTCTGCCTTTTTTTTCTTTTTGAGATAGAGTCTTGCTCTGTCGCCCAGGCTGGAGTGCAGTGGCACAATCTCAGCTCCCTGCAACCTCGGCTCACTGCAACCTCTGCCTCCTAGGTTCAAGCGATTCTCCTGTCTCAGTCTCCTGAGTAGATGGGATTACAGGTGTGTGCCACCATGCCTGACTAATTTTTGTATTTTTAGCAGGAAGGTGTTTCACCGTGTTGACCAGGCTGGTCTCAAACTCCTGACCACAGGTGATCCGCCTGCCTCTGCGTCCCAAAGTGCTGGGATTATAAGTTTGACTGACTAGCTAATTTAAATAGCAAGAGGTATATTGGAGTGACATAGGGTCAGTCAAATACTGACAGAAAGACTGAAGAACCGGGCAGGGACCTGCCCCCACCTAGAGTCACACAACGAGAAGTTCCACTAGGCAAGCGTCAGATGCTGGGAAGCCAGAACAGAATGACAAACGTCTACTGCAGATGCCTAAGAATGGCAGAAGAACAAGGAAGATGAGATTGAAACCCCAGCAATGAAAACTTGTGGTCAAATGTAGCTAAAAACTATAGACATCGGCAGCTGAGTATCAATATCTCCTATGAACAAGTCACCCATACAGATTTGAGCAGACAGGTGATAGAAGGCCGGGCACTGTGGCTCACGCCTGTAATCCCCAGCACTTTGGGAGGCCAAGGCAAGCGGATCACTTGAGCTCAAGAGTTTGAGACTAGCCTGGGCAACATGGTGAAACTTCGTCTCTACAAAAAATACGAAAATTAGCCGGGCATGGTGGCATGTGCCTATGGTCCCAGCTACTTGGGAGTCTGAGGTGGGAGGATCGCTTGAGCCCAGGAGGTCGAGGCTGCAGTGAGCCCTGATCATGCTACTGCACTGCAGCCTGGGTGACATGACGAGACCTCATTTCAAACAAACAACAAACAAATAAACAACAACAAAACAGGTATTAGAGTTCTTCCTCACACAACTACCAAAATTAAGTGGGTGAGCTTTTGTAGGGATCACTCCCATGGGGCACTAACCTCAGGATGCATTCATCGTACCCAGCCTCCACAATGGGGGTCCTTGCCTGCTGGTATCCATGTCTTTGCATAGTCCCCTCTCACACAGAATCAGGGCTGACCTGTGTGAACAATGGGACAGTGGATGTGATGACACGTGACTTCCAGGGCTAGGTCAGAGAGGCACTGCAGCTTCTTCCTTGGTCTCCTGGATAAGTAGTTGTGGGGGAAGCCCATCACCATACTGTGAGGAAACCCAGGCAGCCTCATGGAGAAGTTTGTGTGGAGAGGAACCAACCCGCCAGCCATGTGAGTAAGTTATTGAGTTTCGGGGTTCATTTGTTACACAAAAATAATTGCAGGTAAGAAAGAAAGGAGGTAATATGTGAACAAGCAGTAACTACTGGAGCAGCATCTGGACACTGTTGCTCCCGGGGTTGAAAGAAATCTTCTAGCTGGTGTGGACATTTCCTTAGTAATATCCCTCACAGGTGCTCAGACTCTCAGCAAACCTGGAGCTCCCTTAGCTACCTTCATACGTGGTGGTTGTTTGCAAGAGATGATAAATATCTTGGCTTCCTGGGGCAAAGGTAGAGCAATGGTGGGGCCAAAGGTAGGGCAGTTTAGGAACAGCCTCCCCTCTATGGGAAGTGTCCTGTGGGCCCTTTAAACCTCCCTGGCCACAGACCTTTATGGACTGTGTTTTTCCTTTCTCTAAACCAGGGATTAGCATAGTATGATCCTTGAATCAGCCACTTGATTTTATAAATAAAGCTTTATTAGAATCAGCCAAGCCTATTTGTTTATGTATTGTCTAATGCTGTTTTGGTGCTTTAATGGCAGAGCTGAGTAGTTGCAGCAGATACTATATGTGGCCTGCAAAGCCTAAAATACTTAGTACCAGTCCTTCTAAGAAGAATTTTGCTGACTCTTGGTAGAAATGGTCAAGTATTGTTGGCTAGCACAGATGAGAGCCAGAAAGGCAGCGTCAGTTGTCCACTCTGTCTCCAGCTCTATGGAGGACAGAGGGGCACTACGGCCTCTCTCTTTCTCTGTCTCATGACGAAGGACTTTCCAGCAGGACAGAGAGTAGAAATGTCAGAGGAAATGTCCTCAAATCCTAACACATGAGCCAACAGATGTTTACCCTCTATTAATTATGTATTGCTGTGTCACAAGTCATCTCAAAATGTTGTGACTTAACAAACAATGATTATTTCTCATGGTTTCTGTGAGTCTGAAATCTAGGAGTGGCTTAGCTTGTTGGTTCTGGCTTGGGGTCTTTCATGAGGTTGCAGTCAAGATGTCCTTTGGGCGGAAGAAATGGACACTCTGCTTTCTCTCTGTGTGGTGGGGTGGAGAGAGCTATGAGTAGGCAGTCAGGAGACCTGGATGTCAGCCCTTGCTCTATGCCTGACCTCCTGAGTCTTTGACTGAGTCATGTTTCCTATTGCAGCTGTAGTTTTCTGATCTTTTGAACTTGGGTCAGTTTTGCATGGGGGTCCAGTCCCCAATACTGAGCGAGTTCGTTCATCCCTATAGACTTGTTTTCTCATCTACAAAATGACGATAAAAACACCTTCCTCTTAGTGTATGAGGAATAAATGAGCTAGGCCATATAGTGTGCCTAGCACATAGAAAGTGTTCAATAAACTTTAGCTGTCACTATCAGCAACAGAAATAGCAATATTAAAATATCTGATGCCACAATTTGCTCTGAGCCCTGAGAACAAGGGCTTCTGCATCTTCCCTCCTCCTTCATCAGTTTAGCCCCTTGCTGATACCCTCCAAGGCTGGCTCTAGGTGGTTATGCGTAGGCCTCTGGCGTAGGCCAGGGTGTCTGTTTCCTTACTCAGCCTCTGGTGATTAAGGCACATTTGTTAAACAGCTAATTGAAATTATAAATTAAGCAACCAGCATATCTCATGGTTGGGTCAGTCTGCGGGACAGCTGTGAAGTATGTGATCACAGGTGGCAGTGATGGAATGGACTTCAGAGCTCATCTGCTCCCTGATCCATCCACCCCTCTAGCCCGTGGGGTCACCATCCCTCCTCACAAGTCCTATTTGAGCAGTTAACTGAAGGGTCATCCACCATGCATGGTTCCTGGAAGCAGCCCTTCAGTGCCTGCAGACCTGAGGCCAGCCAAAGCCATCGTGGCTGCCTGCCCAGACCCACTCTGCGGCCAAGCCATTGTGTGAAGTCTTTAGTCCCAAGTCCTCACTCCACTGTAGAGACCCAGCGGGTGAAATCCATTGGGCCCATTCTCGTTCTTTTCGGTCTCAGCCAGGATCCCAGGCCTCTTCCTGCACCCACTGGCCCCCAGACTCTATCCCTACACTGCTCTGTTCTCTTCTCAGCTGCCCTGGCCCCCATCCCCCTTTCCCTGACCCCTTCACTGCTCCAAGCAGCACATTCCTCTGTACTTTAGCCTTTCCTGGAACATTCCCTTCTTTTTGCCCTCTGACCCTTCAGAGAGGGCCTGCTTATCCTCACATTCCCCCCTCAGGGTCAGGGGGACAGGCTGGAATCCTCCTGGCTCCTCAGGCCACTCCTAAACTCCCTTTCATCTTGTGAAAGCCCAGTTCCTTTAATGCCATTCAGTCCCCTCCCCATCCCTAATGCTCACTCATAGTCAACCCCTTCGATGTACTGACCACCTTGGCTCTGGGTTTCCTGGATCCTTTCTACCCCAACTCCCTCATCATCGTGGAGCTCTTTATCATCTATGAGGATGACTTTTCCAGGATCCCAAACTTGACCTCCTAATTGCCAAGTACAGTTTCAGACCTTAGCTACCCACTCCCTTCCCATCACCAAAATGACATTCCCTACAAAACCTCAAACCCAGACATCTCACTCTGAAGATTATCTCTTGACCTCCCAGCTTACTTCTTCTAGGCCCCTTATGGCAATTTTTCAACCTCCTCATGATCCCAGACCTACTGGGCCCAGTTCTTTCTCACTGTCCACCAGTCTCCTTCTGACTTCATGTCCTTTTTCTTCTGTCTTAGATTCCATGGTTCTTCATTGGAATCACTCTCTTGCAAACACCTCCAATTCCTTTGCTTTTCTTCCTCCCCTTCTCACTAACGCTTTGCGTTAGTATAAGTCTCTTGAGTTTGCAGAGCTTTTGAAAAGGCATGACTTCTTTTGATATTTCAGTGCTCACGTATGATGCAGGGCAGATAGCAGGGAAGATATACCTATTTCTGACTGACAGATGAGTTATTAAGTGGCTTTTCCAGGGTTGCTCAGAGCTGAGCTTCAAACCCATGTCTCCTGGCCTTCAGTTCACCTTGCCTCTAGAACAGGGTGGGCTTTGATCCATACCTTCCTCACCAAGTATCCAAAGCCCTGCAGAGGGAAGAGTGTTCCCAAAGTGTGCCCAAATGATGATGGGGGCAGGAAAGGCGGCATCCAGGGGGAGTGTGACTCTTCACAGGCCATGGATTGCTGAGAAATCCTTTCCGAGAGGCCGGCCTCCTGAGGCACGCCAGCTGCCAAACGCAAAACCAGATGCCATTAGTAACACACACACTGTCTGAAACAGAATTCCTCCAGCTTCCCAGCCTTCTGCAAATCCCATTTTCTTTCCTTATTGGGGCTCAGGGGGCCAAGGGCCCCGCATCACTCCGCACATCAAAGGCGTCACCAGCTTTCCCAGCACAACTCCCAGAGGCTTTTAACCAGCCTTAGACAATAAAATCGCTTTTAAATAAAAACCAAGACTCAATATTCGGCAGGAAAGGGATTAACAGGATCAGTCGGGAGATGACATCATGCTATTTTTGTTGGCATTTCCCCAACTTAAGTGTGAGGAGTCTGGGTGTGGAGGGAGAATATATATATTTTCTTTTCAACTGCCTTGGCCACTCTAAATCTAGGTCTGGAAAATCCAAGGACTGGAAGTGGCTGGCACAGCTGGAGGTGGCCTCCAGCATGGTCAGGGCATCCACAAGCCTGAGGGGTGAAGACACGGGACCTGCATGGGAAGAGCAGGGACCGGGATGGGCTTTTTGCTGAGTCATTCTCCCTGGGCCTCAGGCAAGAGGAAAGGAAAGGCCCCTTTTGGTGATCAGACCCATTACTTGCAGAAAGGTGCCCTCTGCAGTGGGCAAGCATCCTGGTACAGCTCTCGAAGACAGAGTAGGCTACAGCAGAGGTCCCCAACCTTTTTGGCACCAGGGACCAGTTTTGTGGAAGAGAATTTTTCTATGGACCAGTGTGGGTGGGAGTGATGGTTTTGGAATGATTCAAGTGCATTACTTTTATTATTCGTCTTATTTCTATTATTATTCCATTGTAATAAATAATGAAGTAATTATGCAACTCAACATAACATAGAATCAGTGGGAGCCCTGAGCTTGTTTTCCTGAAACTAGAGGGTTCCATCTGGGGTTGATGGGAGACAGTGACAGATCATCAGGCATTAGATTTTCATAAAGAGTGCACAACCTAGATCCCTCATATGTGCAGATCACAATAGGGTTTGTGCTCCTATGAGAATCAAATGCCACTGCTGATCTGACAGGAGGCAGAGCTCAGGTGGTAATGCAAGCGATGGGGAGTGACTGTAAATACAGATGAAGCTTCGCTGGCTCACCTACCACTCACCTCCTGCTGTGTGGCTGGTTCCTAGCAGGCCACAGACCAGAACCAGTCCGTGGCCTGGGGGTTAGGGGCCCCTGGGCCAGAGAATCTGGGCCTGGCTTATCCATATACCGGCCTCTGGGTGATGGCCACTAGGATAGAACGGTAAGGCCCTTTGAGGACATCTGCTCCAGTGGCTTCCAAATTTGTGTTTTTTTAAAGTTAAGGAACTCTTGCTTCAAATGAGATAATATACATATACTGC
Organism: Macaca mulatta; assembly: GCF_049350105.2. Classification (NCBI taxonomy): domain Eukaryota; kingdom Metazoa; phylum Chordata; class Mammalia; order Primates; family Cercopithecidae; genus Macaca; species Macaca mulatta. Next base: position 40,358,701 of record NC_133412.1, on the reverse strand, counting down.
ATACAGACGGCTGGAGGAAGTGGAACTACCACACTTGGAGCCTCCTGACTGGGCCTCACCAGTGCCTGAGGCTACCTTGGATTCTAACACCAAAAATACAAGTTGAAAATCTCTGACCATTCATTAACTTAGTGACCAGTCACCAAGTGTCTGCTCCACGCCTGGCACTTCTCCAGGTGAGCCAAGTCAGGCACAGTGCCCCTTGGCCTCTCGGGGCTCACAGTTTGATGCACGAGATAGACATCAATCAAATAAGGACACAAATAAATGTGAACTCTGCCTCTCCTCCCCTGACTTATTATATATAAGGAAAGTGAGTCATGAAAGTGTCAAATTCTTAGCCAGGCACTCAGGTTATCATTATTAAGCCTCAAATAGCCTTTCCAGCTTTGTTTCACATTACTCTCGCACCTGAACCCCCAGCATCATCCGGAGCCTCAACTGATGCATGTTTCCCAGGTATAACTTACCTTTTCTCACCTCCAATTTCCCTGGCCTGCCTGGTGCTCCCTCCCATCTTTCTCCCTGCCAACCATCCCTAACCACCACTGGGAAGTCCACTGACAACCCCACGGGTCCAGAAGTCCCCTCAGTTGGAGATATTCCGCCCCTGTCCTCAGCCTCCCTCAGCACCTATGCCTGGTCCAGAGAGGAGGGGGGCTGCTGGCTCCGTTAAGGAGTAAGAAACCTTGGCAGCATCCTCATCTGGCTACTGAGACCTTAGATGAGTCTCCCAACCTCACAGAGGAGTCCGTGAGCTCACCCTTGGAATTAATGATTTGTGCAAACTTCCACTCAGGAAATTCCCTGAAGGCCGGAATTGATTTTTTTCCTTCTTTGTCCCCTCCCAATACCAAGCCCAGTGGCTCATTGGAAGCCAAAAATGGCCTTTGTTCATTGACTGGGGTATCATATTGGATACTCCCTGGTGCAAAGTCTCTCAGTTTTTCATGACCGCTGCAGGGCTGGCTCCACACAAGCTTCACTGAGTTTTCTTTTCATGGGAAGACTAAAGGCACATTTTATCAAGAGTCTAGGTTTTCAAGTTTCCATTCACCTCCCTTGGGAAACTCCTGCCCCTTCCCACCAAAATTTCTAACTCTCCAGATGCATCCATTCCATGCCTTCCTTCCAATGCCCCTGCCCAAAGACATTAATTCTAGAATATTGCTCATTCAGCCCTTTGTTAAGCCATCCCTTCCTCTCCAGTCTCTCTCATGGCCACTCAAATCCTAGGGCCCAGCCAGAACCAAAGAGGGAGGAATTCCAGGTCCTGCAGTCCACAGCCGGTGGTGGATGTGGATCCTTCTCATTGGATTTCTTCTCAACAGTCCCATCAGTGAGCTGAATGCATGCAGGTTCTATGATGTAATAGCACTATGAAATTATACATGCGATCTTCTCCCCAAACAGTAATTAACTTTGGGAACTAGTACTGTTTAAGACATACACAGAAATTCAGGTGTTTGGTAGTGTGCTGGAGATGGTCCATGCTGGCTTACAAGAGCTGTTTGATGGGAATTTTCAGGAATTTTGTCAGCCAGTTGTTAAACATTACCACCATTATTAAATTGTAAATTCCATAAACTTGTAATTACAGTGTATTAAAAATTTTAATACATGCTAAAAATGCATTACTTCCTAATTATCTTGCTACACTTTACTATTATCTATTGTGTCTATAATGGTTATACCATATGTACACTACTGCACATTACTACCCAATTCCAGGCCCGTTGAAATCAGCCATTGTCAGAGTATTTACACCATGGAAATTGGCAAACACTACAAATCAGGGCCATCCTCCCCACACCCAGGTCAAGAAACCTTCACCAGCCTTTCACTGGAGAAAGGCTATGTTTCCTCAATTTGCTCTGCACTCCTCCACCTTCCTCAGCCTGCCACATGATTTTGTAGGGTAGCATTTGGTTTTTTGCCTCCTCTGCCTGGGGCCTATTGACGCTAATAGTCCTGAATGGCAGCTGCCTTAATTAATCAAGGAAGGACAAGTCACTATCTTAGGGGATGAGAGAGTTGACGATCCTTTTGGAAATGAGAGGTTTACTTTGGCTGCTTGGTGAGCACAGGATTTACCCCTGCTTGGTGGGTTGGGGCTAGGGAGGGCTTACCTAAAGAAGTGGTGCTTGAACTAAAGTAGACTTCACATTCCTGGAGAATGTGGGGCTTGTGTGATGGGGTAGGTGAAGTCACAGGATAAACCTGGGGGCTCTCTCGGAAGCATTGGTTTGCTCAGTGGTAAGTAGTTAAAAATATTATTAACAAACAAACAAACAAACATGACAATATTAGGTAAAGGAGTACAACATTTAGATGAATTTTAAAATTAAAACAAGAGACTGCAAAGACATTTTTCCCACATGACAGGCTCCTCAGGCTACGGTCCCAACCCCCACGGACACCTATTCGCTCTCCTCCGACATTCAAAGTCCTCTGGTAGAAAGTTTTGAAGATCCCTGAGCTAAAGGTTTTTGAGATAGCAATAGCAACTAATTGAACAGAGGGTGAGGAGGAAGTAGCTAGGGCATTCCAGAAAGTAGAATTTAGTAGGAAAGAGCAAGGGCTTGGATTAGATTCCTCGGGTTTGAATTTCTGCTCTGCCACCTCTTGGCTGTGTGACCTTGAGTAGGTTACATAACTGTTCTGTGCTTGTTTCCCACAGATGTCAGCTGGGAATAGTAAGAGTACCCATCTAACAGGTTGTTCCAAAGATGAAATTAGAAGCGTGTGTAGTACTTGAAACAATGTTAGGGCTTTTTGCTCTTTCTAGTTCTCCTAAGTACAGCGACTAGCACCAGCAAAGCCCCGGGCCTAGGCAGGCATGCTAAAGAAACAGCCAGCTCTTCCACATGGTCGGGCATGGTGTGTGTGTGGGGAGAGGTGGCAGAGCCTGGGGAGCTTTCCAGTCTCATCTGCAAGGAGACCCACTGAGCAGCACACTCGCCTGCCCCTGGCGGCTCAGTTCCCCTGGCAGGGTCTTCCTGTGCAATAGGGGTGGGCTGGGGGCTTGCTGATCTCCAAAATCCCTTCTGGTGCCCATAGCCTGCATTTATTTCATCTTTTCTCTGTCTCTTCTCTCTGAACACTTACACAGGATTTTCAGATCCCCATAGAGACTAAATGCAGTTTTATCTGGCTCACCAGTTACCCTGCGAATTTGTCTTTCCATTTCTAAACAACTAAATTATATACAAGTTATTTGAGTTTTAAAAGAAAGGGCATCAACACTCTAAGCTAAGGTGAATAGGTAATCCAGTTTTATAAAGTTGTTTTTAAAAATAAATCTTGCCAATTTCATAGCAAGTTTACGGCATGATGCAAGTTTATCCTACAGACTTTATGGTCTATGGAATCAGAGAGATTTGGTTGAAATCCTGGTCCACTGATTGCCACAACTGGGCAACCTGTTTCTTCTTTTAACTCAGTTTCCTCATCTCTAAAATGGGCTGGTGATAATTATACCTACTTTATAGGATTATCGAGAAAATTAAATGACACAAACCAGGTCCAATCATGAGAGGGTGGGATAGCTGCCGTTTGCTGCTCTGACCCTGTAGGGAGGGACAGGGGTGAGTCCAGTACCCTCCCTTCTGGGCACTGTTAGCAGGCTGCATCCCTTAACCCCATCTCAGCTCCTGTCACACTGCCCTCTCCACACACCTCTCTTTGTCTCCCACCTCTTATCCTTCAGCCCAGGGGGTAATGGCTGGCACTATCCACCTGGGCTACTGCATGCACCTGTGGGTTTTCCCCACACTCTGCCCACACATTTGTAAATAGTTCCTTTATTCAGCTCTCCTCGAATTACCTGATGTGAGTGTTCAACTTGCTCCCTGACTGATATATACTTAGTATACTATGTATACTTAGATACATACTTTTACTGTATATACTTAGAGATGTACTATTACTAAGTATATATCAGTCAGGGAGCAAGTTGAACATTCATATCAGGTAATTTGAAAAGAGTTGAATAAAAGAATTGATATATACTAAGTGTGTCAGTCAGGGACATATGAACATCTGATACATCAAACTGGTATACTGAGCATGTACTATGGGCCAAGTATTGTGCTAAGTATATAAGGGCCTGACTGATATACTTAGCATAATACTTGGCCCATAGTACATGTTCAATAAATGGAATTGTTGATTAATATGTTGATTAATTAATATTTCTCTTCTACATTAATATGTAGAAGAGAAAACTCCATGACCTTTTAAAGGAATGCCTGGGCATATGTATTGAACAACATTCATTGACTCAACAGATACTGGGTTCAACATCCCATTGAGTCAATATCAAAATCATGTTATTTGTTAGGTTTTTCCCATTTATTATGCAGCACCTTCACGTGGCATGAGCAACATGGAGATGAACTTCTTGCCTATTGGTTTCAGCCGGGGAGGGAGCTCACTGGGGTTTCCTCTGTCATGACAGCTGGCAAGCAAACTCAGCAGTCACCAGTAGCCCAACTGATCAGCCAGAGCTCTTACCTAGAACTGAGCAGTCAGTCATGATCAGGAAAAGTGAATTCTACTCACTGGGTGCTGTCTGAGGAGGACACAGGCACAGAGGGGTGAGTGGCCCTGTCAAAATCGGCCTTTTGTCTGACTCTAATCTAGATGTGAAGTCCTATTTGATGTCACAGACTTGGAGGATTCTATAAAGTGGGAGAAGAGCCCCGAACGAGGGCCACGAAACTGGATTCTGGCCCTTGTTTGGCTGATAGCTTTCTGTGGACAGACGGTGACTGTCGCCTTTAGGACTTGCTTTCTTCCTCTGCAAATTGAGATGGTTGGTCTGTTAGTTGCCTGTGGCCGCTGTAACAAATTACTACAAACTGAGTGGCTTAGAACAACAGGAACTTACTCTCTCCCAGTTCTGGAGGGCAGAAGTCAGATATCAAGGTGTCAGCAGGGCCATGCTCTCCACAGCTTCTAGGGAAGAATCTTTCCTTGCCTTTTATGGGTTCCAGTGGCTCCTGGGACTCCCTGGCTTATAGTAGCGTAACTCCAATGTCTGCTTCCATCTTCCTGTGGCCTTCCTCCCTCTGTGTGTCTCTGTGAGTTCACTCCTCTTCTTACAAGGACACCAGCCATGGGACTTAGGGCCCACTCAAATTCAGTGGGATCTCATCTCAATCCTTAATTAATTATGTTTGCAAAGAGTCTATTTCTGAATGAGGTTACATTCTGAAGTTCAGGGTGGACATGAGTTTGGGGGGACACTATGCAACCCAGTACAGCTGGATTCTGGGTTCTCAATAGTTCTTACCAGTCTCACTGGCTCTTGGAAGTTGATAGGCATGTGGCATTCCCTAGTCAGGCCCTTCTCTTTGCTGGGACTACTTTGAAAGAGATTGGGTAGGGCAACATTACACTACCTGACACTATATCATGCCCCCTCTCTTTTCCCTCCTTCACTGTTACCACTTGACATTACAACAGCTCTCCCCTCCCCTGCCCCTGACTCCTACTACTGGGACCTGTGGGATCCTGTCTGTGTGCTAGGCACTGAACCCTTTCTCTTCCAGTGGTGCTATGAAAGTAGTATTATTACCATCCCCATGAAAGGTGATGAAACTGAGGCTCACACAGCTGCGAAGTGGCAGAACCAGGACGTGAGCACAGGTCTAGCTGAGCCAAAACTCAAGTTCTTGCCACACACCTGGATGTTTGAACAGCAGTGAACAGGCCTGGCTTTTCTTCGACCACACTTGATTTTCAAGGCAAAATTGTGAAACTGGAAAAAGTAGTTTACACAATTTCCCTCTGAATTGCCTGTTTTTGTCTTTGCCTTTCTCCCATGCCCCAATCCCCCATGGCGGAGTCTAATACCCGAAGGTGTCTCTCTGCCCCCTTAGACACCTCATTCTCATTAAGGCAACAATATCTGATAATAGCATAGAACGCCGCCCTCACCTCACCCTCAACCCTGAAGGGTGCATTAGCATGTGGCCGTGTGTGTGTGTGTGCGTGCGCATGCGTGTGTGTGTACGCGTGCGTGCATGTGTGCCTAAGTGTGCATGTGTGCGTGTGTGCGTGTGTGTGAGAGTGTGTGTGTGAGTGTGTGCGAGTGTGGGTGTGAGTGTGTGTGCGCGTGTGTGTGCATGTGTGTGTACGTGCGTGTGTGTGTGCGCGTGTGTGAGTGTGTGTGTTTGAGAGTGTGTGTGCGTGTGTGTGCATATGTGTGTGTGTGTGTGCGTGTAAGCCAGTGTTTTTCACTCAGTTTTCCTTGCCTTGCCCTGTCCTTTCTAAGGTCATAGCTGTGCTTTGCCTGACAGACCAGGGCAGTTTCCTGCTCTATGTTTACAGCTTTTATCATAGCAGTGTACAGTTTGAACTCAGCACACTTACAAAAAAACAACCTTCAACCTACGCTTTAGCCAAGGCCTGATAATAATATTTAAAGAAATGTGGATTTTGAGTGTTTCATAGTTTTTCTAATGTATACTAAAAGTTTATGCTCTGTTCTTGCTTATAAGTGGGAGTTGAACGATGAGAACATACAGACACAGGGAGAAGAACGTCACAGGCCAGGGCCTGTCAGGGGGTTGAGAGCAAGGGGAGGGAGCGCATTAGGACAAATACCTAATGCATGCGGGGCTTAAAACCTAGATGATGGGTTGATGGTTGCAGCAAACCACCATGGCACATATATACCTATGTAACAAACCTGCACGTTCTGCACATGTATCCCAGAACTTAAAGTAAAAAAAAAAGTTTATATATGCTCTAATATCTCCTGTACTACAGTGGCATGGGACGGACCCACATTTTGGGAAGTGATGGCTTAATGTTCTGCCGTCTACTTGAGACATTTTCTAAGGATGTTGGGTTTATTTATTTATTTATTTATTTATTTATTTATTTATTTATTTTGGTGAGAGTGAATATCTGCGAAGATCAGGAGCAAAAGTTTAGGGGTATATACATTGATATAACTCTTCGGAAAATTAGGTCGGTGATACATATTAGGGGCCTTATAACATGTAACCTTACACTTATCATTCCAGAAAATAATTCCTGAGATAATAACCCTCAAAGCAGGCTGGGTGTGGTGGCTCATGCCTGTAATCCCAGCACTTCAGGAGGCCGAGGCAGGTGGATCGCTTGAGCCCAGGAGTTTGAGACTAGCCTGTGCAACATGATGAAACCCCGTCTCTACTAAAAATACAGAAAAGTTAGCCAAGTGTGGTGGCAAGCACCTGTAGTCCTACCTACTGGGGAGGTTGAGGTGGAAGGATCACCTGAGCCTGGGGGTTTAAGGCTACAGTGGGCCGTGATAGTGCCACTGCACTCCAGCCTGGATGACAGAGTGATACCCTGTCTCAAAAAAACCCCAAAACAAACAAATAAAACCAACCAACCAACCAACAAGGAACCCAAAGCAGAAAAGGCTTGATTTGTTTCCTAATGCCATTTACAATAGCAAGTGTTTTGGCAGCAATCTGAGGTTTCAATGATTGGGAGGTGGTTGCATAAATCATGGTGGATCCTTTCTTAGAGAATATTACGCAACTATTACAATGATGCTCACTCTATAAAATTAGGTGAGAGAAACAGGACACAACAGTGAATATCAAACATTTAAGGTGATCATTACTATATAAAATAAAATATCCATAAAGGAGAGACTTGCAAGAGATATTGCTAAATGTTAGCCAAAGGTTGTTGGTAGATAGTTTTCCCCCTGTAATTTCTACTTCTTTATTATCTTCAAGTTTTAAATAGTAAATTTAAGGTTGGGGGAATTAAATCATGGACAAGGTTATTCATGTATCTTTATGTTCATTTTCTGGACAGGGATATTGTGGTGATGGCCCTGATTCATGTAGTTGGAGCCAAAGTTTCCAAAAAAGAAGTTGATGCCCTTATTGTTATTGATGTGTGTGTATGTGTTTAGTGGGGTGTGGTGTCAGGTGAGTGCCTCCTGAGGAACACTGAAGATTGACAGGGGGTCTCTAGGAAAGGGAGACTCAAATACAGTCCCCCAGGGTCCCAGGCACAACCTGCTCATCACTGCCCTGGCAGTACTTGAAGACACATTGTCCTCTAAAAGAAAGAGCCAGCTTGACATCTCAGATTACTGCCCAGAGCCAGGGAAAGAGAGTGAAGAGATTCCCCGGGGTGGGGTGCCTCCTCCTGGATGTCTTCAGGACAGTTCCTTTGGCCGTGGAGGTTTTGGAAGGCCCTAGCTGGAGCCCTGAGGTAGGCATTGAGTTGGGCCCTGCGGGAGCTAGGAAACAAGCTGGAACAGAACAGCCATAGCAGCAGAGTAGCTGCTGTTGACCGAGTGCCTACAACGCATGTGCATACAGTGAGCTAGTCTGTGAATTTTTCTAATTTAACACTCAAAATCATCCTAGGAGAAAGGGTTCCAGCCCCCATTTTGTGGATAAGGAAACAGACCCAGAGAGGTTCGGTCACCTGTACAGTGAGCTAGTCTGTGAATTTTTCTAATTTAACACTCATAATCATCCTAGGAGAAAGGGTTCCAGCCCCCATTTTGTGGATAAGGAAACAGACCCAGAGAGGTTCGGTCACCTGTACAGTCACACAGTGGGGACTCACACTCAGGTTCAGCTGACTCCAACACTCCCACACTTTCAGTGACGCTGCCATGACTCTCCATGGAAGGGAACTAACACTATTGGCCCCCTTGCCTGCTTGACCAGTTCTGTCAAGCACTGGGTAATTGGGGATGTGGTAATAAATCAAGCCATACTTCCCAGGGGGATACAAACCACATTGCTGCTTCCACTTTTTAAAGTCAACTTCATCTTAGCCTTCTTGGGGCTGCCACCAATGCCCAGCCACAGAGAGGGCTAGGGTCCATGGAAAGTGCTGAGATGCTGATGTGTACACATGTGCTCTATTGTGGCCTCACGGACTGCACTCTACTTCATACAACAGTCATGCTGATTTCCTTCATATTAATGAGACAGTGTATGGCTGGGTACCCCCCTTCCTCCCTGCTTCCTTCTCACTCATCGGCTTTCAGCCTGGAGCACATACTTGTGGTTAAATTATTAAACCTTACAACAGGATAGAAATGATGACAGCTGTAATCCCTACACACACACACACAAACACACACAAACACACACTTTCACGCCACTAACAATGTGCTGAAAATGCTGACTTAATGGTATTAACCTAATGGCTGGGTTGGAATAATGATAATAATGATAACGATGATAGTAATAGTAAAAGAATTGCTCTCAAATCATTCTGAGAGGTATTGCAGCTTCAGTTGCCACACTCATTCCCTGAGAAAGAATTTGCATTTTAAGATTCCGTTCGTTTCAGGCAAACGGCTCCCCAGGAAGATAAATGAGCCTTTAATGAGGTTTTTCCTTGCCCAGAGTGAAATCTTACTCCTTTTTGCAAAAGCAGGTGAACACCAATTTCCAGACAGGATTCAGGCCAAACCTCTACATTTCCAGACTTCCAGGGGTTAGACTGGAAAATGACAACTATTAAAAATCCTGCACTCACACCTGTAATCCCAGCACTTTGGGAGGCCAAGGCGGGTGGACCACCTGAGGTCAGGAGTTCAAGAGCAGCCTGGCCAACATGGTGAAACCCTGTCTGCACTAAATATACAAAAATTAGCCGGGCATAGTGGTGGGAGCCTGTAATTCCAACTACTCGGGAGGCTGAGGCAGGAGAATTGCTTGAACCCGGGAGGCGGAGGTTGCAGTGAGCTGAGATCGCGCCATTGCACTCCAGCCTGGGTGACAGAGTAAGACTCTATCTCAAAAATCAATCAATCAATCAATCCTGGGCTCTGAGTTAAAGTGGTCCCCAGTGGGGTGTCACTGCATTTTAGCTGTGTTTTGGGTGGGGGCATGATGTGGCAGGAATGTGGCTCTCTGGCTGTCTCTGGCCCAGCGATGGTGGGAGCTTTTTGGGAACACCCCTAGAAACCAGGGGAAGTATCTTCCCTCCAGCCATAGCAGTCAGGCCACGGTTTGAAATGCTCCAGCCAGGTAAAGTAGTGTTGGGGTGCAGGCCCCAAAGGTCTCTCCACAAAGACTTGCTGAATGCCTACTGTGTATGGTTCTACACAGATGAAGATGACTAGGATATAGCTTGAACCCAGGAGGCGGAGGTTGCAGTGAGCTGAGACTACACCATTGCACTTCAGCCTGGGCAACAAGAGAAAAACTCCATCGCAAAAAAAAAAAAAAAAAGCTATTTGAGAGATAGTCTTGTTCAGCCCTTCTAAAACTCTTCTATTCACTTGCCCTGGTTTTAAGGGTTCCCATCTGGTATCTTAGCCTTGGGATGTCCCTGTGCTATGGAGTTGTCTGTGGGACAGTAACTATATTTGTGTTACTCTTTACTATTTTGCTGTATAATATTCTATTGTCATTATAGTTTATAATTTCCATGATTATTCGAGGGCATTCAGAAATTTTCTTAACACACAGATTGTGTGGCAAAGTTTTGGTCACTGACGTATAATTTTATTGCGCTGAGGTTTGTGAATGTGAGCTGCCTTTTGATATTTTCTTTGTGGCCTAGGGTACATGGTTAGTTCTTGTAAGTATGTACTTGAATAGCTGTTTATTCTTTATTTTTGAGGTGCAAGTTTACATAACTAACTGTGGTTCAACTCTGCTGTATCCTTCATAATTTTTTGGTTGATTAAATGCTTTCTGAGAGAAGTGATTAAAATCTACCACTTTGATTATTAATTGTCAATAATATCTTTTTGTCAGTTTTTGCTTTATATATTTTGAAGTTGTATTGTCAGGTTACACAGGTTCAGGATAACTATGTATTTTTTTTTTTTTGGTGAATTGTTCTTTATCAAGACCTTTATATTGTCAAGTTTTTGTCTGAAGGCTTATTTTGTTTCAAATCAATATTGTTAAGATCAACTTCTTTCAGTTAGTATTACCGGGAATATTTTTTCTTAATCTTTTGGTTTTGATCCTTTCCTGTCTTTCGTTTTAAATGTGTCTTTTAGAATAGCTTTTAGCTGGATTACAGTGCCTGGACCACTGCCTAGTATGCATAGTAGGTGCTTAATAATTATTTGTTGAATGAATGAATGAAAAAATTTAATCTAATCTGAAAACATATCCTTTAACAGATGAGTTTAATCTGTTTATACTTGTTGTGATTATTGATAGATTTGATCAACTTCTACCACTTTTTGTTTCCTAAATACATGTTTTATATTTCCTTCTCTTTTTTTTTTCCTGCTTTATTGACTTCTACTGGATTAGTCGAATATGTTTTATTTCATTTCCCCTTCTACTATATTGAAAGTGATTCATTTTCTCTTCTTGAGTTGAACAATGGCACAGTCACTTCCTATCTCTGTGTTACCAAGAAGAAAATAGAGAACAGAAATACTAACAGCTATTTATTGTATATCTTGGACAACATTTGGAATAAAGGACATTTGCTAACAATGCCCTTTGATCAGCACAATAACCCTGTAAATTCAATATTAGAATCCCCATTTTACAGACAAGAAATTTTGGATTCAGATAGTTTAAGTGACTTGTCCAAGGCCCTACAGCCAGTGACCAGCAGATCTGGGGATGAAACTTGTTCTGTGTGATTTCACAGTATACCTTTCCTGCTGCCAGCCACACTGCTGATGCAAAGGCTGACCCCAGATTGCTGTAGGACAGTTATCACAGTATTTCTTAGTTCCCACAGCCATATTCTGGTCACCAGACCTTGTTATCTCTGTGTCCTTGTGATAATTCAGAAATGGAAATGAATGAACACAGGCCTGGGTACAAGTACTGGGCAGAGACAGCCATGAGCTGAGAAGTAAGCAGAACCCTTGAAGCCCTCCAAAATTAAATTTGTCACAATCTGAATGGATTCTGTCAACTCTTTTTAATAACTTCTCCAAATCAGCCACTTACTGTGTTGGGAATGCATTCTCGTCTCCCATTGGATACTTATCCTTAGCCGGAGCCTGTTAACAAGCAGACACAAAGAACTGTAATTCTTGCTACTATCTCTGCAAATTGCTCTTCAGCTATGTGTTCTTTCTTCAAACAGCTTCCATTCTGCTTGTATTGTCTCCCTCTGGAAAGGGTCTGAGGGCCCAGATTAGAGAGAGGGAGGAACATAGGGCCACACGGTCTCTGCTTATAGGAGAGCAAGGACAGAAGCTTCTGAAGCTGTATTAATATTCAGTGCCAGTGGCAGGATGGATGGGAGAGGGGACAGGCTGCAGGAGCCTTTGATGAGGTCACCCACGGAGGAGGCAGTTGCTGTCAATAAGATTACCCACAATCCCTCTAGCTCCTGATGAGTTCCCATTGCAGTAAACAATGTGCAGTGGAATGATAATCCTGAGGTTGGATGTCCTGCTGATTTTGCAGGGGTACAGGTGCATCTTTGTCTGAAAGGGCAGTGTTCCTTTCTAGGACGAGAGTATGAAAGAATGTGACCAAATTCCTGAAATGCCGCTCAGGGACTGCAGCCATGCCCAGTAACGGCACCTGCAAGCGTGTTTGCAAGGCATGCAGCCCAGGCTGGCCAGAGCGCCTCACTGGGCCCTGCTCAGGGTTTCATCTCTAGGGGAGGCACGTGTGTCAACTTGCCCTCGAGAGGCACTTTTCAAAGTGGGGACCATCTGAATCCAAGCCACTTGGTGGGGGTACAGGGTTGGTTGTGCCTGTTAAAATATGGGCCCCACCCTAGACTTACCGAATCAGAATCTAATAGGAGGATGCCAGGAATCTACATTTCCAATAAAGTGGCCAGGGTGATTTTGGTACCAAGTCTAACTTGTGCTTCAGGGGCTCTCTGCAGGTGCTGGCAGCCTCCTGTCGGGTGGCTGGGCTGGTGCGAGGGGGCACATGCTGTTAGAGTAGACGAATAGTTAGACATAAACAAAAAAGAGAGCCCCTGGGGAGGAAGTTTTGGAAAATGTGATGTCCCAGAGACTACTTAAAACCTGTATGTTAAATATAAACAGAGAGGAGGGAAAACACCAACGCAGAAAAAGTGCCCCCAAACGCTCCTTGTAATTTTGTAGTTAACCTGTCGAAAGGTAGCCAGCTACTTATTAATAGAAAGATAAAAAGGGCAAAGAAAAAATTCCTAAGAGATCGGCAGGTGCGGTAAGCACAGGTGTAACCCCCTGCGACCCTTCTGTGGTGGCGGTAAATGAGCACGGCCACTGTTAGCAAGATTCGTATTGATCACCCGGCCCTGCACAAGTGTATCAGCGACAGTAAGGGAAATCCCACAAACCTGGGTGGAAACTAGGTGGGAACAAAGGCGGAGACTTAAAAGCAGAAAACTAAACAAAGACAAAGGTGGAGTCTTAAGAGGGAGGCAGGAGCTTAAAGAAACAGTCTGGCATAATAAAAACTGCAATACAAAAGTATCAGGGCTGCCCCCAGCCAGACGAACCCAGTCCTCTCCTGGAGTTTACTCTTATTTCCTTTTGCTTACTTTATTAATTGATCTCTTAGCCAAATTCTTTCCTCTGGAAGGACTAAAAACCGAAGATCCCATACTTCCCAGTAACAATAGGAAGTGGCAGAAGGGCCCTGGATGAGGAGTCCTGACCCCAGCTTTCTCTTTGGCTTGCTCTGTGACTTTGAGCATGTCACGTTGCCACCGCGGGCCTCATTTTCTTGTCTGTTAAGTAAGTGCCACCCAGAGCTTCTTAGTAGAGGAACAGGACCAGAATTAAGGGCCTAAGTATCTATTTTGGACATAAGAGTCTGAGGTGAGAGTAGAACTTCTGACTGTAGGTAATAATTACAGCTGGTTTTTATCGCGTGCTTACTGTGTGCCCGGCACTGCTGTAGAGATTTAGGCATGAGTCTTTTTCTTTCATCGTAGCCCCATGAGGTTGCACTTTCATATTCTCGGTTTACAGATAAAGAACCTGAGGCGAAGAATAGTTAAGGTCATAGCTAGTAAGAGGTGGAACAGGGTTCCAAACGCAGACACTCAGACGCCAGAACTCTCACTGTTTCAACAAAGATCTACTATATCTCTTCATCGTAAATGTCCTGCTGGCAATTGGAAATACCTGAAACAGCTAAGAGGCTTGCTCATCAGGCAGATGTGGCAGTCATCAACATAGAGGTGACAGGTGGAAAGCTAGAGAGGTATTTAAAGAGTATGGAGTTGCAGCACCAGTAAATACCTGTTGACTTAACCAGCCCAGGGTAACAGCCCTATGCACTTCTGTATGGTTGTAAAAATGTGACTTGGGTTAGGGGAGTTTAAAGCATGATTGCAGGTGGGTGTGGAAATCTTGGGGGAGGGGAAGGGGACATTTCCTAGCACCCTGGCCCCACCTGCCCAGAGTGCTCTAGGGGTAATGGCCCTTTCCTTTATAGAGATTTAGGGGTGGAAATGGCTCCCTGCTCATTGTTTCAGGGCTTTGAAGACACATTTGGGAAGTTACAAAGCAACCATGACTCCATACTTCCTTCACCATAGAGACTTGTCTGGTAGATGACACCGGGTATAATCTGGCCTCAGGCTGACACTGGGCCAGAATTTGCTAGTGGGTAAAGCAGGTCCTTGCAGAAGGCTAGATTACAGGAGGTAATGCCTCCTTGCTAGTCCTCCTGGACTAGCAAGGGGCTGGATTTTCCATGGAAGGGAATGACCTTGTTGGTGGCAGATGCCATCCTATGGCCTTCTCATCTCTGTGTACTCTCCTGGGGATGGGAGTGGTCCCTTTTCTGCCCCAGTGTCAACTCTCACCTTCATGATAAGATTCCATAATCTTTGCCTCTAGCCTGGACCTCTCTCTGGCCGCAGGCTTTTATTTATATCCAGCAGGCCAGCTCCTGGACCTTTCTATATGGAGGCCCTGCTGGTAACTCACACTCCATTTGTCCTGGTCTATTTCCCACAACTCCTGCCCTCTTTTGCTCTTCTCTTGTTAATAGAAGCTGTGTTCACCAAATTCTTCAGTGGTTTCCATCACCTGCAGGGGAAAGCCCAGACTCCTGGCCTGGAACCCAGGGATAGTCAGGTGCCAGACTCACCTACATTTCCAGCCCCATGCCCAGCCTTTGCATTCCAGCCACACCTGTGCCCTTTTACACCTTGGTGTCTTTCCTTTGACTGATTTTTTTATTAGGATGCCTTTGCTTTCTCTAGCAGTCTGATTGCTCCTTTTTATCCTTCAAGACCTGGCATAACACCTTAGAGAAGCTTTGTAAGACTGTAATCCTCTCCCTCCCCAGGAGAGGTCCTCCTTCCTTGGGGCTCCCTTGGCCTTTTTTTTGGAAATACAATCTTGCTCTGTCGTCCAGGCTGGAGTGCAGTGGTGCAATCACAGTTCACTGTAGCCTTGACCTCCCAAGCTAAAGCAATCTTCCCACCTCAGCCTCCTGAGTAGCTGGGACCACAGGCACTTGCCAGCACACCAGGCTAATTTTTAAATTTTTTGTAAAGATGAGGTCTTGTCATGTTGCTCAGGCTGGGCTCAAACTCCTGGGCTCAAATGATCCACCTGCCTCAGCCTCCCAAAGTGTTGGGATTATAGGTGTGAGCCACTGTGTCCGGCCTCCCCTGGCCCTTTCTGCATGCCACTAGTTCATGCTTTCCATGTTGCATTGCTAATATTTGTTCACACGTCCTTCCTGCTAGACACCAACCTTCTCCATGGAGAGAAGCTCTCTGTTGTAGACTCTCATACTCAATTTTGTGTTCCCAGTCCCAGGAAAATGCTCAGGAGATGTGGTTCAATAAATGAACACATGGTTCAACAAATGGGGCAGAATTTCTGGGAGAATGGGCCTATAGTTTACTGGGCCCATCAGAATTTTATCCAAAGCATAATGGTGGTATAGGGAAGGACAGATGTCTGGAGAGGCTGCCCAGATACCATGCCGCCCAGGACTCTGCATGTGTGAGGCCCTTGGGTCTCCCTGGCCCATCCTCCCTTCCTCCCCTGTTGTCTCACATCTTGCAACAACTCACCACCTTCCTGTCTCAGCCCAGGACACTCCCTTTGTTCCAATCCTTTTGGAAATCTCTTCACCTCTTCTAGGAAGCCTCTCTTCATTAGATAGGATGGGGGAGAAAAGATGAGCTTTCCTAAAGCTCCTAAGTCAAGCATTTTCCCCCTCTCTGGCATTTCAGATTAATTGAGAGTGAGGAAGGGGAAGCACAAAAGCACAGATTTTAGTCCTGCTAGGCTCTTGGTTCCATTAGAGAAGCAGTTAGTTCCCTAAACCCTTCATTAGGATCATGCAGGTATTTGTTCAACATACGGCTCCTGGGCTCCATTCTAGATCTGCTGGATGAGAATCTTCAGGATGGGGGCCTGGAACCTCTATTTTTAACAAGCGCCTTGGGTAACTTTTAAAAATCATCAGACAAGTTTGAGAATTCTGTTTAGGTGCCAGATAAGCAAATTAAATAAGTTTCTGTTGGGCTCCTTATATGAGAGTGCTATGTATTAATCATTATCCTTGTAGCAAGAGTTTATTGAGCACTTACTATGTGATTGCTCAATTCCTCTTTCTTTCTTTCTTTCTCTTTCTCTTTCTCTCCTTCCTTTCTTCTTTCTTTTTTTCTTTGTCTCTTTTATTTAGAAATAGGGCCTTGCTATATTGTCTGGGTTGGCCTTGAACTCCTGGGCTCAAGTGATCCTCCTCTCTTAGCCTCCCAAGTAGCTGAGACAACAGGCATGCACCCCTGCACCTGGCAATAATTTTGAGCCATTTATATGTATTAACTCATTTGTTCTCGATAACAACCTTATGAAGTAGATACTATTATTATCTTCACTTAACAGATGAGGAAACTGAGGCACAGATTTAAGGTACCCAAGGTCACCCAGCTAGGAAGTGGAGAGCTAGGATTAAAATCTAAGCAGTGTGGATTCTGAGACTTTGCTCTTAGCCTTTGACACACAAAAGAGGAACATTACCAGAGCAGGGGTACGCTGCTCCATGCTGCAGACGATGAGTAAATAAATGTTCACTGAAAGGAGAAATTGGAAACAGACATGATGGGAATGTTTGATTTATTAGTCTGTTCTCTGCCATCAATAACTTATTCACGTTCACAGCATCCCAGGGGAGCAGTTCTGGGGGAGGTAGTATTCTTGGTTTTGTAGATGAAGAAATGAAGCCAGGAAGGAGCAATAGTCAGACTTCAGCACAGACCCCACCTCCATTCAGTGGATGGCCAGGGAAATCTACAATCTAATGCTCTGCATTCACAGGCAGAATTTCTATTTACAGGTCCCCTTTCACATTACATCACTGTCTTAAGGCTACAGGGATCTAGTGCAATGAATCATTTCTAGAAATTTGTACATTGGAAGATAGTAGTGATGACCAACTGATAAGCTGACAGCCCAAGGCTGTCACCTCAGTAACACCTCACTCTCAACGGCTTAATCAGGTGGCATCAGGTTAACTGGATTGCACTGCTCTGTGACCTTGGTTCCATGCCCCTGTCTGCCTCCTCTCACACTCTCAGTGAATCCAGATGAATTCCAGACTATGTTCCAGTTGCTGCTGGCTGGAGGAAATCACCTCCTTCCTAGGAAAGCACCAAGGATGTGGCGCGGGGCAGGGCAGGCTGAACTCCACAAAGGGAAGGGAAACCCCATAACACCATTTGCCTGGGTAGAGTTTTGAAGGACTTCAGGCACTGCTGTTCCTTCCCTGCATTGCTGAGAAAATGCCTAAGACAGCAGGGTGAGTAGGAGGAGGGTGAATGAGCTCTCCAGCTAGGCTGGCGCCTGCCTGCTCCAGGCCCTGGTTTCCCTTGGGATTTGCACCTGGGGCTGGCCTGGCCGTGGGTAAAAAACAGGATATAAGTCTCCCCTCACTCCCCTGACACCTCTGAGGCAGTGAGTGGGGAGAGAGTGGTCCCACCAAGGAGAGCTGGCCTACCTCTGTATACCAGGCCCAGCCTTCCAATTTAGCCGAGCAGACTGTGATGTGGCTGAACAGAAATCCTTAATGGCCCATTGCATAGTGGCTCTCTTATGCCTAATTTTTCCACCCGTATTACCAGGAGCCTCCCTCCAAAGGCCCCTTTTGAATGGAACTTTGGGATCCGAGAGTCAGAAGTCAAGCCCTTGGTGGTGATGGACCCAGGAGCACGTCTTGGTCCCCGGGTTAGGTGGCTGGGATAGAGCAGATGTGGGCCCTCTGATAATAGGATCAGGGGAGGGGAGCTGCTGGGGTGGACATGGGGAGGCAAGGGATGAAGGAATGAAGAAACAGAATTAGAATATCCTGTGTCCCTGCACTGCCCCAACCTTTCCCTTAGAACACTCCTTTACAACGATGGCTGCACATTAGAATCAGGTGGGGCACTTTTTAAAAAAGTACTGCCCACTCCCACCCAAACCCACTTTCTGATTTTGGTAGTCTGGGTGGGCCTGGCACCAGTATTTTTATGATTCTCCAGTGCTTCAGATACAAGCCGGGGGTGAGCACCGCCACTTTGAGAGTGTCTGCAGGTCTCCCCTCTGGCCAGGGGGAGCATTTTTTCCCCATACTCAATGTGGACACAGCTTCAGTCCATGGAAAAAGCAATGTCTTTAGCCCTTCACTAATTGGTAAGCTAAAGACCTCTACACGGGAAGAATGTGCAGGCCTGCAGTTCTGTGAATTTAGCCTGCAAGCTCCGTGAGTGCAGGGACCACAGCTACCTTGTTTTCCCGGGACCTCAGCAGCTTGTAAAAATAAATGTTTGGCCTCTGAGTGCTAAGATAGCTGCTCATGTTTCCCTGGAATTTTTTTTTTTTTTTCAAGATGGAGTCTTGCACTGTCGCCTGGGCTGGAGTCCAATGGCGCGATCTTGGCTCACTGCAAACTCCACCTCCTGGGTTCAAGTGATTCTCCTGCTTCGGCCTCCCAAGTACTGGGATTACAGGCACCCACCACCACACCTGGCTAATTTTTTGTATTTTTAGTAGCGATGGAGTTTCATTATGTTGGCCAGACTAGTCTCGAACTCTTGACCTTGTGATCCGCCCGCCTCAGCCTCCCAAAGTGCTGGGATCCCTTGGAATCTTTTGATCTGGAAATGGTCACTGCTGTAAGTGATCCTTAGCTTCCTCAACGGTAAAATGAGTTCAGCAACAATGACATCTACCTCACAGTGCTGGGAGGATCAAGTGGGGTTGGTATGGAAAAGAGCATCGGAAAGTCTGATTCAGCTGTGACTTGTTGCATCGTTCCCTTGCTCTGCAGTATGAACTCCTATTCAATCTTTAAAACCCAGTTCAAATGTTACGTATCTGCAAATTCTTCAGAAGATTAACCACCCACTTTACACAGAACTCCAGTATGGCATTTATCATTCTACATTCAACGTGAGGTTAGCCAGTGGCTACTGAGCCTTTTCTCTTTCAGGCACTGGGTCAAAAGCTTTAATGCAGTGATTTGATACTTGTTCCTCTACCTCGAAAGAGCTGGAACTCCTCAAGGGCAGATGCCATAAGGTAAATCAGTATATCCTCCACAATGCCTAGAAGGGTTTTCCTTCTGGAAATTTCTTTTGGTAGCTAATAACATGTCTGTCAGTACTTGTGTTGATAAGTTTTGAGTAACTGTTGGGTATTTGTAGGAAAAATGGGATCTTGGAGTTGGAAGGACAGTGAGCAAAGGGGATAGTGATTTGGAGCAGATGGCTTTAGAATGCAGGGTAAGGGATGGTGTAAACGTCACCTGAGCCCCACAGGGCGCTTTGAGTTGATGAGACAGGCTGTTTTAGAAGGAAGACTTTGCAGGTGGAGGGCCAAGGCCATATAGCCCGGTGAACTGGGGGAAGCTTGAGCAAGATTCACTCAACTATAGTGGGAAGGATCCCAAACTCGATCCATCTGAAGGTTCAGAGTTTTTCTGCATGCTTGAGGTTCCAAAGGGACCCAGTGGAGTGAGACAATATCTCAGAATCATAAAAGTGAAAGGCATAAGCTTAGGTTGAAAGATGACTACAGAAAACAATAAATGTCTTATGGTGTAGGGTAGCAGCAATGGAATTTAACTGATTTATAAGCCTCTTATTAGAAGTTCAGACAAGGGAGAGGCTTTCTAGTGAAAACGGTGTAATTCTGATAACAAAACTGACAAAGACAGTGTTTCCAAAAGGCATGCCTCAGACATGAGTTCTGCAGGATGTTAAGAGGAATTATGTGAAATAGGGGGTCTGTGATCAATCGTGTTGGGAAATGCTGGATTATACAAATTGAAGCACAGCGTGCTCCCTTGCTCTTAACTCTAGCAGATCTTAGAATCTTTAAAATAAGAATGTACCTTGTGACTCTCCAAGAAGGATATATGTTATTTCCCAAACCTTGCAATGCCAGACATTTCCTTTCCTTTCCTTTTCTTTCCTCTCTCCCCCTTTTTATTGTCTTTTCTTCTCTTTCCATTTCTGGTGGCACAACTCATAGCAACAGTGTTCTGTAGAACACACTTGGGGACATGCTGCTGTAAAGTCATCTCACTTGTGTGTATAGCAGTTGTGAAATCCTAAATATAATATAAATGAATCAAATTCAATAGTGCATTTTAAAATTTCACCAGAGGGGCCAGGTATGGTGGCTCATGCCTGTAATACCAGTGCTTTGGGAAGATTACTTGAGGCCTGGAACTGGAAACTAGCCTGGGCAACATAGCAAGACCCCTCATTTCTACAAAATATATATATATTTAAAATTAGTCAAGTGTGATAGCACATGCCTGTTATCCCAGCTACTCAGGAGGCTGAGGCAGGAGGACTGCAGGAGCCCAGGAGTTCAAGGCTGCAGTGAGCTATGATTGCACCACTGTACTCCAGTCTGGCCAACAGAGTGAGATCTTGTCTCTAAAAAAAAAAAAAAAAAAAAAAAAATCCCCAGAGAAAAAGAGTTTTGATTCCAGAAATGTAAAGCTATTGTAGTGTTAGAAAATTATGAGGTAATTCTTAACATCAACATGTAAAATAAGAAAAATACAATAATCTCAACAGATAATGAACATGTATGTGATAAATTTCAATACCCATTCTTGACTTGATTTAAAAGTCTAAGAACTAAGATTAGAAAAGTAGATCCTTAATGAGATAAAAATAATCTATGGTAAATTAAGATAAGATCACTGATATTATTACCATTAACATGATTCTTGAAGTTGTACAGTAACTCATGAAAAAGTATTACAGTTATTCAGAGAGTAAGATAATAGCTAGATGCAGGATATTTTTTCCAAACCATAGTTCAAATTAGAAACATTTAGAGGAAAAAGATACCAATTCCCAATGGCCCCCCCAAAAATAAAAAATTTATAAAAACCTCAACAAGAATGTTTAGGACCCATTTGAAAGAAAACTTTGAACTTTATTGAAAGATATTAAAGTCGGTTTGACTAAATAGATAGCCATATATTATTCTTTGAGTAGAAAATCCTAACACTGTAAAATGCCAATTTTACCCAATAAATTTATAAATTTAATGAACTTGCAATCCATGATGGGCTTATCACAATAAGTCTAAAATTAGTTGTTTAGACAATTTAGACAATAAGTCTAAAATTCATCAGGAAAAAGAAGTAGTTGAGAATAATTTTTAAAATGTTGAAAAAAGGGTGATGATGGAGGATTTGGCCCACTAGGAATTAAAGTCTATTATAACACAACAAGAGTGTAAACACTGTGGTATGGGGGCAGGAACTGGCAGGCACAGCGATGAAAGAACGCCACCTGGAAACAGATTCTAGACTACATATATAGTAGTGTGTATATGTGTTCTAGACTACCTATGTATGTGTGTATATATGTAGTCTACATATGCATACATATGTAGTCTAGAACACATATACACACTAAGACACAGAACTGAACACATACACACTAAGATACTGAACATATACACATTAAGATACATTCACACACACATACACACTCAAAGAACTGGAAGGAAATATGGTGAAGAGTTAATGGAGGGTTTATGGGTGGTGGGATTATGGGTTCTGACTCTCTTATTGGTCTTTTTTGTACTTTTCAAATTTTCTATGATGGACACATTTTAGCCAGCTAATCAGAAAAACAGTAAATGTTGTGTGTGTGTATGTGTGTACATGTGCAAATGCTTACAGAATGTGCTCTATTAAATAGGAAGGCCCCCTGGGAAAGAATACCCTTCTGAGTATTCTATACGGTGGCTATATGGTGGCTCATGCCTGTAATCCTAGCACTTTGGGAGGCCGAGGTGGGCGGATCACCTGAGGTCGGGAGTTCGAGACCAGCCTGACCAACATGGAGAAACCCCATCTCTACTAAAAATACAAAATTAGCTGGATGTTGTGGTTCATGCCTGTAATCCCAGCTACTCAGGAGGCTGAGGCAGGAGAATCACTTGAACCCGGAAGGCAGAGGTTGCGGTGAGCCAAGATCGTGTTATTGTGCTCCAGCCTGGGCAACAAGAGCAAAACTCAGTCTCAAAAAAACAAACAAACAACAACAACAAAAAAACCAAAAAGACTTCCCTTAATGCTGACGCACTGCTCTCTTCCTTCCCGGTGTGGGCTGCTGTGAGTGTGGAAAGGGTGGTAACGAGGGCCCAGGCGGCAGGGGTGAGAGGGCCCTGAAGGGAGAGAGGGGTGCAGAGGAGAGCGGCTTCAGGGGTGGTAAGGAGGAATGCTGCCCTTTTGCCCTGAGCTGGGAATTATGAATCCAAGAAAACAACAGTCATAAGCTATTTTCCTTGGCAAAGGAGCTGTGTTCTGAGGTTATAACATTGCCTTGAGGATTAAATGATGGTGAGTGGAGGAAGGGGGGAGATGATTAGGCTTGATCTGGGAAGTTCACCCCCTGTGATGTCAATAAAATGCCCAACTGGCAAGATTGAGAGGGTATTTGTAGAAGTTGGCCCTAAACATGGGGTGTGAGCAGCAATTGTTGGCACATACCCTGGGGGCTGCTGTGGCTCCGTGTTGGGGGACTTGCGCCCAGAGCAGGCAGGGTGGGCACGGAGAGATCTTTCCAGTGCTGGCTCCTGCCGGTCTCAGAGCCTCCGTGCGTGCCCGGGCAGTGCGTGCTGTGCCGAGGCGTGTGGGCTGTGGAGGCAGAGGGCTCTGGATTCCCTCCTGACTTCTCCACTTGCCGAGTGGCCTTGTGTAAGTTATAATACTCACCTTCGCTAGCTGCTATGTCTGGAATGGAGATGGTAACTCCTGTTTTCCTTTAGAAACTCCACTTGCCCCTTAATTGAGATTTTCTAAAATCTGTGAGGGATTCAAGTTTGGGTCAGAGAAGAAGGAAGAAAAAGGAAAAACCAAAATAGCCTTTGAGCAATAACTCGACCTGTGAGACCCAAAGAGACTTTGTTAAATTCTATAATTTCTGGAATGGTAGTCCTAGAGGTGGCGGCCAGGCCAGTCATTTGAGAGTTGGGGGCCGGTGAGAAGGAGACACCCAGGATCCTGCTTCAGGCTCCAAGGACACTGGGCTATGTTGATCTTTGGTTAGAGAATCACAGACTTCTAGAACTGGAAGAGGTCTCAATTTAACAGGGAGAGACGGGGCACTAAATAATTGGCACACAACGCCGGGCGCAGTGGCTTACACCTATAATCCCAGCACTTTGGGAGCGCCAGGTGGGAGGATCGCACCACTGCACTCCAGCGTTGGGTGACAGAGTGAGATCTTTTCTCAAACAACAACAACAACAACAACAAAACACCCTCGGCACTGAAGATTGTGTGGCAGATGAACAGCGGATTCCTAAGTGAGGAATATAGTCCCTCTTTCTCTTGGTGTGGCTTCCTGCTTTTTTCTCCTGGTTGCTAGGCTATTAATTTACTGCCAAATGAAACACGTGTGAAAACTTTATACCTTCCTTAGTTTTAATTTTCTTTTGAAACACAATTTCACGCAAATATCTAAGTCCAGATGATTTAGTAGAACGATCCTTTCAGGACTTTCTGTTCTCTAAATGCTGGACAAAGAAAGACTGAAAATGAGAGAAAAAACAAAAAGACACAGGGAGAGTCAGATGCTAGATAAACAGCTCAGTGTTCATTCAACAGCACAAGGCACAGACCCTCGGGTGAGGGTGAATGAGGCTAGGGCTGGGTGGTTCTGGGTCTCGACGAAGGCAGCAACACTGGCCTTCTTGGCCTTTCTTGACATCATGGGGAGTGAAAGCACCCCATGTCAGGTGGGAACCAGTGCCAGGACCACTGTGTGAGGTTGGGGTGGGACAGGCCTCCTCTGCCCAGGAAGGGAGATTGAAGGAAAGCAGTGACTGTTGCCTGGCCTCCCGCTTCCTAAAGCTGCCTCCCCAGGACTACGGAAGGGAGCAGATACCGCTATGTAGCCAGGTCCTGGGCAATGGCAGCCTCTGGCTCTGTCCAATCGCCGGAGTCAGCCCCAGGTAGAGCCTTGAGTCTCCAGTATTAGACTTGGTTGTGAACTGGGGTTCCTGGGTCAGAAAGGAGGCAACGAGGATACTGCCATAGAGGGAGGGAGGGATGACACAGAGGGAGGAAAAATGCAAAACAAAACACAGCAAGCTGCAGCTCCAGAGGCCCCTGCAAGCCCAAATTCCAAAAAGGAAGAGGAGAAGGGAGGCTAAGAGAGGTGGTCAACAGCACCAACAGGCGGGAGAACCCACTTCAAAGAGATACAAGGAGAAATTGACTTGGCAGCAGAAGTCCTGGGAATCTGTAAAACAAACATTAGGCAGCTGTGAAGCAAGATCAGATGGATATGATGAAGAAACAACAAATCCTGGAAATAAAAAATTATTAGCTAAAATGTCAAATTATCTGTAAAAGACTAAAAGTTGAGTTATTGAATAAACTCAATAATCAGGATAACGTTTAGTTGGGTAGAGTTGAAGAAAGAGAGTGAGATGAAGAAGAGTATTGAGGACTTCACCCAGAGTACACACGAAACGTTTTTAAAATGCGAGAGAGAACTTATGAGAAAATTAAGCCTGACGGAGAGACTCCCATATGTATCTCATTGAATAGGAGGCCAGAAGGCGAGCGTAGAGGGAATGGTGGAGCACCACTTGAAGAGATAATGGCTGAGACTTCTCTAGACTTGAAGTAAACACAGATTGGGCCAAGCAGTGCTTTCCAGGCGGACGTGTTGGGGAGCTGGCCTTTTCTGTCAGTGCCAGACACACAGCGGGTTGCTGTTACATGTGCTATCTCACGTGATGGCCACCACCGCTTTGCGGGATAGGTGTGATCATCCTTGTTTTCAGATGAGGAATATAAGAAACCTGTGGGTGGAGAGGCTGGCCCCATGTCACATGGTCATAAGTGGTAGAGCTGAGCTTCCATCTCAGGCAGAAGTCTCCAAGTCAAGATACAATGGTCAACTTGTCCCTGTTTGCCTGGGACTTTCCCGGTTTTACCACTGAAAGTCCCATGTCTTGAGCTACACTTCACTCCCTGGGAAACTGGGATAGTTGACCACCCTAGGTGACGGGCATGAACTTTGGAGTTTGCCAGATCTCAGATCCCATTTCTATACTTACTGTGTGTGCCTTAATTTTCTCATTTGCAAAATGGTAATAACAGAGCCAATAGGCAGATGAAATGGCAATTCATTTAAAGCGCTTAGCCTGACACCTGACATCTGCCATGCACTCAATAAATGTTAGATGCTGTTATTTATTTATATCATTACTACATAATTTGTGTGCTTCTTATTATGGTGCTCCACTTCTAGAGAGCAGGGCCTGCTTCTGGAGGCCCTGAATGCCAAGGTTAAGGGTACAGATGTCAACCTTTAGGAGAGTAGTTTCAAAACATGATTGCACATCAAAATCAGCTGGGAGCTTTGACTAAAACCTAGATTCTCCAGTGGCTCACACTTGTAATCCCAGCACTTTGGGAGACCAAGGTGGGAAGATCACCTGAGGTCAGGAGTTCGAGTCCAGCCTGGCCAACATGGTGAAACCCCATCTCCACTAAAAATACAAAAAATTAGCTGGACATGGTGGTGTGCACCTGCAGTCCCAGCTACTTGGGAGGCTGAGGCACAAGAATTGCTTGAACCCGGGAAGAGGAGGCTGCAGTGAGCCAAGGTCACACCACTGCACTCCAGCCTGGGTGACAGAGTGAGACTCCATCTCAGAAAAAATAAATAAATAAATAAATAAATTTTAAAAACCTAGATTCTCAAAACACATAGTCTAAAAGTGTGATTCAGCATGTCTGGGATAGGATCTCCTGGTCTGCAATAATTGGTCTTTGAAAATTGTTTAAATACCATTGAAATTTTAGAAAACATTCTAATCAGTGTGTTGGGCAGTTTTGCTATGTATGAATATTTTGAGTTGTGGCAAGCCTTAACTGTGGTCAGATCCACCAAGTTAATGCAAGGTTAGGGCCTATCCTAGCCAGGAGAGGAAAAAGGCCTATTGTTTGCATTTTTCCTAGGACTTGAGCCTGCAGGAGGGTGAAACTACCAAGCAACCTGTTGAGACCCCAAATGGTTTCTAACCCACAGAATTTATCATCCTCTTTCCAACCATCTGTCTCAGGGCCTGTGCCTACCCAACCATGCTCCTGGCCGCCTTCCCAGGCTCCCGTCTCTGCTGAGGAAGGCATTCCCTCCTCATGACCTCATCAGAAACGGTCCCTTCCTCAGGGCAGGACTTCCCACCATAAATTCTCCATCAGCAGAGGCCCCTCCGGCCAACTGAGGGCGAGTATTATGTTCCAGACAGTGTCCTGTAGCTCTGAGTCAACATGGAGACTCTGCCTCAGTGCACCAGTCATCCCTGGAAGCAGTCTGGCTTAGAGGGCGTTTCTTACATGTTTAGAGATTGCAGAAGAGTCATCAGTTTTATCCAGAACACTTGTAAATAGTTTTTTGAAACAAATTATCAGAGCCAAAAAGCAAAATAATTCTCGCTTCTACTCCTCTTCCTTTTTGAATTGACATATCTAAACAAAAACCAAAAGGAAGATGCTAAATTAGGCTTTGCTGCAATGAAGAGATAGTGTCCTATCTCACTGTCCTAAGAGGACATATGTAAACGCTGAGTTATTTCTTCTCTCATGACACATCTGTGTGTTGTTCAGGGGACCAGCATTCTGCCAAAAAACAATTTAGGAACACTAGGTAAATGAGAAAACTTTGAACCAGGAGACAGAGAGATCTGGGATGTTGATGTGGCTTTGTCACAAATGGGTCCAATGGCGTCTGGGAAAGGCCATCTCTCTAAGAGTCTGGGTTCCTCCTTTGTGATGGGTAATGAGGTGAGGTGGGAGGTGCCTGGGGGTGGGAATGGGTGGGATTAATTTAGAGTTGTTTTCTGATGAGGTGGCCACTAGCCACAGGTGGCTATTTAAATTTAAATGCAAAATAATTAAAATGAAATAGAATTAAAAATTCAAATTTTCAGCTGCACCGGCTGCATTGAAAGTGCTCCAAAACTATGTGTGGCTAATGGCTACCATATTGGACAGCACAGATGAAACATTTCCATCGTTGTAGACAGTTTTATTTGCAGTACCTGCCTAGACTGGAAAGTATAGTGTATGATTCTGTTCTACCTCTCCTCTGCATAGTGTCCCTGTGACAGACATTGCTAATTGATCACAGCATTCTTGTCTACTATACCCTGATGTGTCTTCACCATTTTCCTTGGAGATCCATTTGTGCTCAGTTGACCTGGAATATGCATGTGAGACAAACCATGTGCTTCTAGGGACCAGATCTGAGTTCTTAACCATTTTTGTGCTGTGACCCCTTTGGCAGTCTGATGAAACTTATGAACTCCCCTCCCAGAAAAAAAAATGTTTTTAAATGCAAAAAAACACAATGTGAATTACCAAAGAAACCAATTACAGTGAGATATAGCTATCAAAATGTTAAAAGAATAAATGTTTGACATAACAATAGATATGCTTTTTTATTATTACATCAAATAATAAGATTTGGTGACAGGTAATTTTTTTTTTTTTTACTTATAATTTTATAATGTTAATGTAATTTTGAAGTGGTGCTGAAAGTAAATGGTATTTTAAGTATTTTGCCAAAGCTACCATGGGATATAAAAATAACTTTGATGTCTTTGATGAAACAAAGTCACAGATATTGCCAACATTATTGTGTGATGCTTCCATTCATAACTGAAGAAAATGCTAAATTTCAGTTAGTAGTTAGTAAAAAAAAAAGACGCAGTTTTCCCATTGTTAAAAGAAAAACTTCAGCTGAATTAAATGTAACGGAGTTTAATTGAGCAATGAATAATTAGCGAATCAGACAGCCCCCACAATCACAGCAGATGCAGAGAGACTCCCGGGATGCCTGCTGGTCAGAACAAATTTATAGACAAAAAAAAGGAAGTGACGTACAGAAGTCAGAAATGAGGTACAGGAACAGTAGGATTGGTACAGCTCTGCATTTGCCTTATTTGAACACAGTTTGAACACTCAACAGCGTATGAATGGTTGAAGTATGGCTGCTGGGATTGGCCAAGACTTAGCCACTGATACAGGTGCATACTCCTAAACTAGGTTTTCAATCTTGTCTACCCACTAAGTTAGGTTGCAGTTCATCCACAGGGCTCAAATATAGAAGTACGGAGTCCTTCTCAGGACATATCTAATTTGCTTTAACACCATCAAAATTCATGGACTCATTAAGTTCTACTGACAAATTTCTTAAGGTTCCATGGACCTTTGCAAGGAATCCCTGAAGTAGGTGATCTGTGAAGTTCCTTCTGGATTTGCCATTTTGTGGCCACATAAAAAAATTTCTCCAAATTGTTCATGCATTTATGGAATATCAGTGTGCCAAGGCTGATGTCCCTAACCATAATCCCCCTTCTTCAAGAGCATCTCATGCAGTTGAGGAGACGTGGTCGGGAGTGGTGGAGAGGGGAGCACAGAGTGAAGAAAGGGGTCAGAAGAAGGCTAGAGAAATCTGCCACCTCCGTCACTTCCTGTGGGGCAGATAGGGAGGGGAGGGGCTCACTGTCACTGCTGACTGCAGCAACCACAAAGGGCATTCCCTCCACAGTGAACTCAAAATTAGTGCCGTGAACTCCATAGACAAAGCTAGAAAACCAAATGGTCAGCATCTGAAAATGACACTCCCTTCTCTGAGCACCCTCTAAAGACCTTTTATGTTGTGGCCTTCAGTGCCTTTGGAACAGTTTTATGTCTTTTTCAAAACCAATAGAATGCCCACTTGTGAAAAAGGACTTGCTACAAATACCAGTGACAGTGCAGAAATAAATATTTATAGCCTGGGCTCTGAGACCTACATATTCTCATGTCTTATAGAGCCTGGAGCCAGGCCTATGCCAGTGAAAATTGATTTACACAATAATTTTTTTCCCATTTATAAGAAACATATGCCTGCCACTACTTTCTTTTCTTTTTTTTTTTTTTTTTTTTGTTTTTTGAGATGGAGTCTCACTCTGTAGCCCAGGCTGGAGTGCCCTGGCGCGATCTTGGCTCACTGCAAGCTCCGCCTCCCGGGTTCACGCCATTCTCCTGCTTCAGCCTCCCAAGCAGCTGGGACTACGGGTGCCCGCCACCACGCCTGGCTTATTTATTTATTTATTTTTTATTTTTAATAGAGATGGGGTTTCACCGTGTTAGATAGGATGGTCTCGATCTCCTGACCTCGTGATCTGCCTGCCTCGGCCTC
Organism: Macaca mulatta; assembly: GCF_049350105.2. NCBI lineage: Eukaryota > Metazoa > Chordata > Mammalia > Primates > Cercopithecidae > Macaca > Macaca mulatta. The sequence goes on along the minus strand of NC_133412.1, from coordinate 40,329,073 downwards.
CCAAAGTGCTGGGATTACAGGCGTGAGCCACTGCGCCTGGCCCCCTGCCACTACTTTCTTCTGGGGATCTGGACAGATCACAAACTCAGTCAAATGTATAATAATCAGCTGGCTGTAGCAGCAACACCCAAATCAAACTCGATTTCCCATTAATTGACATTTCATCATCTCCAGCCTAGTAGCACATAGCCCCGCCACAGTCTCCACCAGCAGAAGCTCTCCCCCGCCAGCCGGGGACAGGCACTCGGTTTCTTTGGCACTGTATCTCTTGTGGACTCAGAATGCGTCATTTTATTCTTTGAGTTCCTTGTCATTTACTCATGCATCATTCACTCATTCAGTTTGCAAATAATTACTTCACAGTTACTGTACCCTCAGCTCAGGAATAGATATTGGGGGGATGGGAACTAACATTTAGTGGGTACCTTCTATGTGCTCCGCACAGCACCACGCACTTTCTCATTCCTTATTACATGTACTCGCACAACCATCCCGTCATTCCGGAATTATTATCCCCCAATCTTAGCTATAAAGAGCTCAAGGCTCAGAAGACTAATTAACTACTTATCTAATTCTCTAGAAAGAGAAAAATGAATAACATGATTCTGATTCTCCAGAAGTTTGCAATCGAGGTGGGGAGACAGTATGATACAGCTGAGGAACTATAGATACAAGAAAGAATTAAATAGCAACGCAAGATAGGGTGATTACATTTTGAAATGAGAGAAGATATAAGAAAGGCACAAGTCACATCTGTAATCCCAGCACTTTGGGAGACTGAGGCAGGCAGATCACGAGGTCAAGAGATCGAGACCATCCTGGCCAACATGGCAAAACCCTGTCTCTACTAAAAATACAAAAATTAGCTGGGCGTGGTGGCACACGCCTGTAGTCCCAGCTATTCAGGAGGCCGAGGCAGGAGAATCGCTTGAACCCGGGAGGCAGAGTTTGCAGTGAGCCAAGATCATGCCACTATACTCCAGCCTGGTGACAGAGTGAGACATGGTCTCAAAAAAAAAAAAAAAAAAAAAAAAAAAAAAAAAAAGAGAGAGAGAGAAAGGAAAAGAAAAAGAAAGGCACAGGGATCATTGTGGACCGGGATAGTCAGTGAAGGTGGGCTTACATCCAAAGATGAAGACTTGGGGATGAAAGAGGACATTCCAGGAAGCAGGGTGGTGTTGAGCAAATGCCTAGACTCAGAAGTTAAATGTAATTTGGGAGATGGAGTGGAGCATGCCATGAAAACTCAGACATGTGGAGTGAGAGTATTCCTTAGCACAATGCCTTATGTGAAGGAATGATCAGATGCATCAGAGAATAAAAAAGTAAGTGGTGGATACTGGTATGTAGGTGGGAATGAAGCTGGATAGATGTGGTTGGATTGGGTTTTGGAGGGCTTTGATTGGCAGGTTGAGGATTGACAACCTCTAGAATCTAGAACACCTAGCTGGAGATTTCATCTGTATAGAAGGGAATTGGATGTTATTTGTGATTCTTTATTTGTAAAGCCTACCCTAGAGTCAAGTATATGAATATCATGAAATCCGAATCCAAGCAAACAAAGAACATGAGTAGCTAGACATTTTTTTAAAAAGTGTAATCATGTACAAAAGCCCTAAACATCCCATGATGCAAGAGTGGTTAAGCAAATTGTGGGGTAAGACTGGAGAAAGGGAGGTCAGTTCAGAGGCTGTTGAGGCTGTGATAGTAAATAGTATCGGAGAAGTGACAGTAGGAATGGAGAGAGGTGGATGGATCCCAGAGATACATCAGAGGTAGAATCTACAGGACACGGTAACTGATGGAGTGAGAGATGAAGAAGAGGGAGGAGTCAAGGATAATTTATGCCTGGGTTTCTGGCTTGGGCAACTGAGTAGATGAAGGTGCCATTTCCTGAAATAGGAGAAGATAAAGAAGTCAGTGTGTCAGGGGAAATGATCAATCTGGCTTTCGACAGTTTGAGTTTGGCATCTGACTAAAGGCGTTCGCCAAACAGCCGGCTGTGTGGGTCTGAAGCTCAAGAGAGAGACCTGAGCTAGAGACTAGATTTACAAAGCACCAGCTTCTAGCTGGTAAGTGAAGGGTGGGAAGCGGAGCTAGGATGAGGCTGGAGGAACACCAGCATTTAAGTGAGGGGAAGAATTGGAGCCCAGAATGGAGATGGGAAGGAGTGATCAGAGAAGTAAAAAAAATGCCAGGGAAGGAGGAGTGGTCAGCACCCTCAGATGGTGCGAAGAGGTCAGGTAAAAAGTGGACTTCATGGCGGCTATTGGATGGAGCAACAAGAAGGCCTTTGATGACTGTGGCAAAGACAATTTTCATGGACTAGTAGGGACCGAAGCCAAATCCAGTGGCTTGAGGAGCAAGCGGGAGGTGAGTCTAGCCACGCCATTCCAGAAGTTAGGCTGTGAAGGACATAAGAGAAATACAACAACAGCTGAAGGAGAACAGGGGATAAGGAAAGACTTAAGATGGGCTAGAATGGGATAGACAGAAACATCTTTAAATGCTTCATGTGGAGGCAGTGGAAAGGACATAGGAAAAACCTGGAAGGCCATATACCCACATGTTAACAGCAGTAACCTGTGGGTAGTGTAATCTAGAGGTTTCTGAATGTTCAAAAACAGGCTAAATGATGTTTGTCGGAGTTTTGGTCTTGTCTGTTTAATTGCTACAAAATTCTCCAAGATGTATCCATTTACATGTAGCATCACACAAGTATGCAGAGATTTGATAAATGGAAGCATCCCCCCGCCTGCCTACATTGGACGGCAGGGAGGTTTGCCCAAAGCATCGCGATGATGAATACCAGTGGTGCCCCGCATCCAAGACGGCCCCAGTGAACCACACCTCCTGGCTTTCAAGCCTTTGTATGAAAGCCCTCCCCACACTGAATCAAGGATGTCTGTGTGACCAACAGAATATGATAGAAGTGACAATTTGGACCAAGGCTAGGTCATAAAGGGATTGCCATTTCAGCCTCAGTCTCCTGCATTGCTCACTCTAAAGAAAGCCAGCACCATATCACAAAGACACTCAAAAAGCTCTGTAGAAAGACTCATGTGGAGAGAAACGGAGGCCTCTGGCCAACAGTCAGCACCCGCTTGCCATTCCTGTGAGTGAGCCATCTCAGAGTGGAGCCTCTAGTCCCAGCAAGCATTTGCCTGCAGCCCCAGCAGACCCTTGACAGCACTTCAGGAGAGACCCTGAACCCGCACCTCCAGCTGAGCCTCTCCAAATCCCTGCGCCACAGGAATCAGGAGAAATTCCCAATGATTAGTACAGAAGCTGCTACCTTTTGGGGTGATTTGTTACGTAACAATTAACTATTGTGGGCACCCTACACGTGTTGTGGGGCTCATGGGAGCGTCATCCACTAGACGACAGTCTGGCTATAACAGCATTTAAAAATAGAGGTACCAATTGTGTGTTCAATTTAAACAAGTCACATGCTCCGGTACTCTCCTGTGTGAGGAGCACAACCACTCCTACCACATCACACACACACACACATACACACACATTGATAACGCTACCTGTTTTGTAGATAGTGTTTAGTATGTGAGTGTTGTGTATGACTCAAGTATGAGTCAAGCATATGTGGAGGTTTTCAGATGCTATAGTTTTAGGATTTAATTTTGGAGGAAGTGAACTTGAACAGTTTCAAACTGCATAATTAATGACATTCCATTTCCATGACAACTACAATAAATCATGCCTGCTATCATAAACTTTTAGCCTGTGGGAGTTTGGGTCTTCCTAGCTCACATGGGAGAACAAATTGTGTTAGACTTTCATTTTTTTTTTTAATTGTGAAATGATTGGGGTTGAGATGAAGTGGTGGGAAGGGGTGGGGTGGGTGTGCTCCCTGAGAACCGCTGGACCGTTCATTTAGCACCTGGGTTTATCAAACCCCCTAAAGTCAGGGGTTAGCTCTTTCACATCTGCCCCATGGCCAGTACAGTGCCTGGCACATAATGCCGGTTCCTTAAGTATTTGTTGAATAAATACTAACTCTGCTTCTCTCCCTGTTCTTTCATTCTACTCGTAGAGTTTAATAAAAACCCTGTGGAAGGTTCAGTATGTTTCACCTCTACAGAGAAGGATTGAGAAAAAGTATGTCACATTTCTCTGGGGTCAGTACGACAGGACAGTGAAATCTCCCTTCCCTTCTCCCTCCTCATGCCCTGGAGCAGTGGACCTGGAGGATAAGAGCTAGGCTCCTCTCCTGGACCCCTTCCCGCTCTGTGAGCACTAGTTGAGGAGTGTGTCAACAACAGCAATAGTGGCAGATACTTGGGGGTGTCTGGAATATCTGAGGAATGGTCTTGTGTGCAGAAGTGAAGTGACTTAATGAGTGAGACCCATTGTCGTTCAACGGGGCCCTTCTGGTTTCATTGTGCGGCCTAGGGTTAGAACATGGCAGCTGGGAGACACTTTGATTTCCCAAACAAGCTTGGCCAAGTCTCCCTCTGTCCTCTGAAGAGGAGGCAAATCTCCCCTCAGGGCAGTCAGTGGATTTGCGCCTGGCCCTGGCGAATGTGGTCATTTCCAGAAGGAAACAAGAATACTTTTCCACTCCCGCATTCGGGCCACTGCAGGGCAGGGAAACCACATGCCAAGTCAGACAAAGACATTCCTGGCTCGTCCTGGGGCATTCTTTGAGCTCATCATCTGAACCTGATGACAAGAGACAGGAATTGCTGTTGTGAGACTCATGTGTCAGGGAGCTTTGCTGGTTCAGAGAGAGGATTGAGGTCATGAGACCAGGCAGGCTACCATGGCCACCAGCAGCTCTTTAACTTCCATGATGACTTGTAGATAAGCCTGGAGAGATGGTTGGCTGCAGAATGGCAGGAACACTTGTCCTGGATTTGGGTGGCCAGGGACACCAGACTGCTCTTGCTGGAATACTTAGAGCAAGAGCACTTGTTTCTGAAACCAGATATCTTATCTTATCATAACCAGCTCTTGCCTCTCCATTTATAAAGGATGGGGTCAGCTAGACTTGGGAAAGGACAACATGACACAGACATTAAAACAATTGTGTGTCCAGACCTGCCCAAAGGCTGTGGGCGAGTTGGCCAAGTGTGTTTCTGGTGCCCTCAGGTGCCCCTCTGTGGAGCTCATTTTGGACCCACAGATGCCCTGTGCTTACTCCCTCCTCTGCTCCATCAGAATTTATTTCAGTAAAGGATTCTATATCAGTCATGCATACTATAGTGGGAATTAAAGCCATTTAAGCTTTTCCTCTGAGTGTGGCTCTCATGCTTTAAAAGGCAGTCTACTTTGATTTATCAAAGGCCACAGTACAAACCTTACTTAATTCAAAGAAATTCTAGTTTTTTGCTACTTTAGAAAAAATGAATTAAACGGTTTTTACTTAAAAAAAAACACTTACAAGGGATGTTAATTAACTTTTTAATCTTGTAACTTTGGGAAGTAAGTTGGACAATTATTATTATTATTTTTAGAGATAGGATCTCAGTCTGTCACCAATGCTGGAGCACAGTGGTGCGATCATAGCTCCCTGTAGCCTCAAACTCCTGACTCGAGTGATTCTCCTGCTTTAGCCTCCTAAGTAGCTAGGTCTACAGCCATGTACCAGCATGTGGAGCTAAATTTTTTTTTTGTAGGAATGAAATCTTGCTATTTTGTCCAGGCTGGTCTCAAACTCCAAGCCTCAAATGATCCTCTCACCTTGGCCTCCCAAAGTACTAGATTTGCAGGTGTGAGCCACCATGCCTGGCATGGACGATTAGTTTTATTTCTATGTTGCAGGGAGGAAACTGAGGCAGAGAGCATGAATGATGTGCACAAGCTCCACAATGAATTAATGAGCTGGCATTAGCATGAAGGGCTGTGACTCAGGCACCAAGGTCTTTCCAGGGACCCTATATTCCCAGGTAGGCCAAAGAAAGCTCCATATACCTCCCCTCTGCAGGTGACAAGTATTTCATGCCTGAGTATCATTCAGCCCACAGAACAGTCCTAGGAGCTAGAGGCAGTGCCTGCACTCACAGATGCAGGCATAGGGGCTCAGAGAATTTTTAAAAGTTTTTAAATGTTTGTGGGTACATAGTAGGTGTATATGTTTATGGGGTAATGAGATGTTTTGATATGCAATGCATAATAATCACATCAGGATACATGGTAAGCAACTTGTCCAATTGCTTACAACTAGAAAGAGGCAGCATGAGATTTGAGTCCAGGTCTCTCAGGCTCCCAACAGTACTCTTTGCTGGTAGTGGGTCATTTACAGAGTCCCCAGACCCCTCTCAGCATCTGAGCAGAGATGGGAAGAATGACATGCGAGGTCATAGCTTCCAGGCCTTTAGCTCTAGGGGAATAGTTGGTGAGGGGCTCCTGGGACCTTTCTAAGTCACCATGGCACTGGGAGTTCCCATGATGTGAAGATCTGCTGAGCTGGCTGGAAAAATGTAAATGATGCACTTTTGGCTTTTTGAAGCCACATTCCATTTTAGTGATTTATCATCTTATAAAGGCAGAGAAGGGCAAAAACAAAGTATGGGAAGAAGTCATTTCCTCTAGGGAGGAAGAGACTAGTCCCTGCTGTGCTGTTTATTTATATAGGGTGGCAGATGCCGTTCTTCTCCTGGATGTTAAGGAGAGGGGGTCTGATTCTCTGAATTTTTCCTCTGTGCTGTCATGAGACAAGGTGTCTGGTACAATCAAGAAAGGGCTTCAGTGTCCACTGCTGACTGCCCAGCCCCCAACCCTCTCCCCACCTCCATGAGCCTGTTAATTGGAAAGAAAGGTCACAGTCTCTCTAGCAAAGCTGCCAGCAATTCATCGAAATACTCAAAACATTTCTCCCAGTTCATCTACTTTCGTACATTCATTCATAAAACGTTCACTAAGCATCTGTTCATATGAGATGTCATGTTACATACATGTGTATATTTATATATACACATAGATAGTATGAATAATGTATACATGTTATATGTATACATGTAATATATATGTAATATAATATGAATATATTGCATATAAATTTATATTACATCTATGAATTTATATTATATATGAATATGTTATGTGCATATTCATATTATACACATGTAATATATACATATGTTACATATATTTATATATGCTATATATTATATGTATGCTATATATACATATATGTATATACATATGAACATATATTATATACACATAGTAATAAGAAGCTAATATTTGGTGACACTTTCTATGTCCCCAGGCACCATTCCAAGAAATTTACCTTATAACTCACCTCAGCCTCATATTTGACCCCATGAGGTAGGTATTTTATAATCCTTCATTTACAGATTAGAAAAACAAGGCACAGAGAGAGATAAAATAGCTTGGCCAGGACAACATAGAGAGTTGAACCCAGTCTGCCTGAGTGCACTGTAGTGCTCTCACCCATCACAGAATGCCATCTTCAGGAAGACAAGGCATTCTAACAGAGGTAGGAACAAAGGCCTGGGGAGTGCGGAGGAGGGCGGGGCCGTCTGCCAGGGACAGGCCTGTGGTGAGAGAAGTTTTCACTGAGGAGGTGGCTTGTGAACTGAGAGCTCATCTCTGCCTTGAAAATAATTGCCAGCCAGGTGCAGTGGCTCATGCCTGTAAAACCAACCCTTTGGGAGGTCTAGGTGGGAGGATTGCTTGAAGCCAGGAGTTCGAGACGAGCCTGGGCAAAATAGTGAGACCTCGTCTCTACAAACAAACACACAAAGAAAATAATTGCTTTTATACCAGTGTAATCAATGGTTGCTCCTTCGTCTCTCCATGGGAATACATTGACAATGATCGCAGCAGTAAGAGTAGTAGTAGCAGCCGCAGCCATGGTAGTATTAATCATGATGCAATGCTTGATTTGCCCAGCACTGTGACAGCGATCCAGGGCTTTAGATCTGCACGTTTCCCTGGTAACTGATGCCTACTCTTTCAAGAGCAACATCTGCGCTGGCTCCAGTCTATGTTCTTTTTATTTTTATGTTTTTATAGAGTCTCGCTTTGTCACCCAGGCTGGAGTGCAGTGGTGAAATCTCAGCTTACTACAACCTCTGCCTCCCGGGTTCAAGCAATTCTCATGCCTCAGACTCCAAGTCGCTGGGATTACAGGTGTGTGCCACCATGCCTGGCTAATTTTTGTATTTTTAGTAGAGATGGGGTTTCGCCATGTTGCTCAGGCTGGTCTCGAACTCCTGGCCTCAAGTGATTGGCCCATCTCAGCCTCCTAAAGTGCTAGGATTACAGACTTGAGCCACCGCGCCTGGCCTGTTATGTCTTTTTAGCCACTCAACAATTCTGTGAGGTAGCTCTTATTATTCCCATTGTGCACATAAGGAAATGGAGGCTCCAAGGTGTTAGGTAAACTGTATGCCTTAAGGGCCAGGTCTGGATGGAGCTGGATTTGAATCCAGGTCTGCATGACCTTCCCACTTTACCTTACTACCATTTTTAATTGATATCTTTCTAAAACATGCCTCACCTGTACCTTCCTTAGTAAAACATAGCACAACACAATGTAACCTTTTTTTTTGTTGACTCAAAGTCACCCTTTTGAACATATTTGTGAAGCCATTGTCTGTGGTGTCCGTTTGAGCACTAAAAAAGGACCTAGCAGCCACCTGAGCCATCATTGACTTAGCCCAAACTACTCTGCTGTTCTTTACCTTCCCAGAGATACTTTTAGGGATTATTAAGCTTTATGAGGTGATGGAGTTTTATAGCACTATAAATAGCTCAGTCTGTTCTGTCCTTAGAGTTGTTGTTTTTTCAGATTCCCTCGCTGTGACCTTCTTTGTTCTCTGTCATCACTTCTTTAAGCCAGGTGCCTGTCCATCTGTTTCCATGACCTCCACGCTTCCAAACCAGCATTTTCCCACTCTCAGTTTGGAATTTAGGGTGGAACTGATGAAAGGTTGTCCAAGGAAACCAAGGATTGTGTTTGAAATGAAATCCAATATGATCTGTGCCCAAGAAAGAATGAAATGCATGAGCTCTGAGACAGCGGTTTAGATGGGACTTCCCAGATAGCTTCCTCGTTGATTCCTCCCAACAAGACTGTGTCATGGGTAGAGATGGTGGTATCTCCACAGTTTTACTTGCTTAGGGTCATGCAGACTCATGAGCTGGAATTGGAAATCAGGTCTTTTTTATTGCCTAGTTTCCTGCCACTCCCCCAGGTCAGTTTGCAGCAAATGGTCAGACACTTCTGGCCATCCATCTGTGGCTTCAGTGGGACCTATCAGGTAAGATACGGTTGAAAAGGTCCTTGGAATTTGGCTCCATAAATTTTAAGGGCCCCCAAATGACTGCCTCAGCTCAAAAGCATCTCTCTCAGGAACCCTGACGCCACTCTGTGAGACACTGATGGTAGCTGAAAATGGTTTCTGGGATACTAAACTACTATAACCCATTAACATCTTAAGAGTAATTAATTTATCATTCATTCATGCATTCATTTGCATGCCAGGTGTCAAGTTCTTTGGCCATTAAGATACAAATGAAATAGCCTCAACTCCATCCCATATATGGTGGGAACTGCTTTCTTTCCTTCCCTTCACTGCTAATTTTCCCAGGGATTTGGATCAGGAAATGGGCTTGAGTTTTTCTTTGTCACCTGGGCTCTGAGCACCAGCTTCTGCTGAATTCGTTCCGTGGATGGATCAATTCCCCATCCCTATTCTCTCTGGCTTCATTCCAGATGTACAACACAGTTGCATTTCTTTGATTTCCCACAGAAAACATCACCCATACAGGGTACCCGAGGGTGCGTACCCTATAAGCCGCAGATTCAAATATTAACCCCTCTTCCTCCCATTTTAAAAAATTCCTTGCCCGTTTTTACTTATGCAGGTTCCTATCGTGTTTATTAGCTCTCTCCTTTTCTTTTTTATCTTCTGCCTTCCAGAATTCTATTTCATTTCTTTGCTGGTCAGTTTTGTTCTCTCCAGCTCCAACCTCTCTGGATAACATTTTCTCCTTCCATTACACGTTCATTCGTTCATTCAACAAGGATTAAGCAGTATCTATTCTAACATTTATTAGCAATAGGCTGCCGAATCATTCAGCTTTGGTACACGATACAAGTCATGCCAGGCACTGTTGAGGATACAAAGGTGAATTAGACATGGATCCTGAGCCCATGGTACTGATAATCTCGTAGGGGAGATGAGTTACATGCCAGATAACCAGAACGGAAGTTAGAATGTGTTAAGAAATGTAAATGTGTGGGAAGAGAGGCCATGCTGCAGGTGATGAGATGAACAGGGAATGTAAGGACGTACTAGGATACAGTATCAAAAGAGGGATTAGGCACAGGAAGCCTTTGGGATCAATCTTTCTCCCTCCATTCCCCCACCTTAAAATCCTGACTCTTCTCTCAGACTGAGCTAAAGCAGGGATGAGAAGGGAAGTGTGTCCCCTTCCCTGGAAGCATGGCTTGGACCTCTTGACTCTGTTAATAGTGATAGCCATGATCAATACCCCCAGTTCTCTGTGTGTAACTATTAGAAGAAGCACCTGCCACATAGTAGGTACTCAGTGTCCCTTTGCTAAATGAGTGAATGGATGTTGAGGAGGACTGATAACTCATTTAGGTTTGGTACAAGATACAAGTCATCCCAATGAAAGCATAGAAAGATATAAGAACCTGGCTGGGAGTCAGGAGATCTGAGTTTTAGTTCTGGGTTTAGTCATCTTTTACCTTCTACCTTGGGCAGGAAGTCACTTATCCATTCATTCATTCATTCATTCACTCAGTTGTTCAAAGAGCACTGGAAGTATCTCCTTTGTGTCTGACTCTAGGCAATGAAAGCTGAAGAATGGGCACAAGTGGGACAGACAGAAACATACCCAAATGATAAAGAAGTTTCATACAATTTAGGTAAGAAATTTAATAAATATTAGAATACAGAGGTGCTCTGAGATCCCTCTTAAACTGTTTTGCGAACAGAGAGGATGGGATGATTGTCTTAACCTTCCTTTGTCCAGACAATTTAAAGCAATATCCTTAGAGTGCATTTAAATTGCTTATATCCTGTGACACTGGGAATAGCGAACTCTGCTTCATTCTGAAAAGCATGATTGCATCAAGGAGTAAGATGTAGGACATATGGGTCACATTTAATGAAAACACATAAACTAGTTTTTCTTTGATCCCATCCACTTAACATCCTCCAGGTGAGTTTAGGAGGCACTTACACCTCTAGGTCGGAGGAAGGCTGCAGCACGGTTACTGAGGAGGGATGCGCAGTGCCTGTGTGGGACTCAAGGTATAGGACGCAAGCCAAGCTCTGCTTCCACTTGCTGCTCTGCTGGAGCTGAAATAATAGCATTTATTCCTTATTCTAGAAGTATCCTGGGACTCAGCTTCCACTTTTATTATATGTGTGTATATATTTGCAAAAATACATTTGCAAAGTTGAAAACAACAGAGAAGGCACATGTCAAAATGTTATTAATAATAGCAGTCCAGCCAGGCACGGTGGCTCAAGCCTGTAATCCCAGCACTTTGGGAGGCCGAGACGGGCGGATCATGCGGTCAGAAGATCGAGACCATCCTGGCTAACACGGTGAAACCCTGTCTCTACTAAAAAATACAAAAAACTAGCCGGGCGAGGTGGCGGGCGCCTGTAGTCCCAGCTACTTGGGAGGCTGAGGCAGGAGAATGGTGTAAAACCCGGAGGCGGAGCTTGCAGTGAGCTGAGATCCGGCCACTGCACTCCAGCCTGGGCGACAGAGCAAGACTCCGTCTCAAAAAAAAGACAAACAAACAAACAAACAAACAAAATAATAGCAGTCCACAGAGTTCTTACTATGGATCAAGTGCTTTAAAAGTATTTTTCCAGTTAATCCCCATAACAAATGGATATGGCTAAGTATTCTCCCCATTTTACAGATGAGGAACCGAAGGCATCATTAGGTGGAGGTGCTTGCCTGAGCTCAGTGCCCAGCCCTCTCTCTGCCAGGTACCAGGAACCAGAGTCCTCCTCTGCAAGGAGCTCCCAGTCCAGCAGCATCTCTTCTCTCACAGTGGTGATGTCATCTTTTCAGATGAGAGTCAGGACCCTGAAGGAATTATGACAATCAAGGTAGGTCAAGATGGGAGAGTGGCCACATTACTTCAGTTATTCGAAATATACACATAAGATTTAAAATAACCAGATTTCAATGTTAAGCATCATTCTCATTTTTGAAAATAGAAAAAAAAATGGAAAAAATGTGACTAAAGAGAAAATAAAGTGAAAGCAAAAATCAAAGAGATTTACTATGAGGAAACGAGGTGTGATCATAGATGTAGAAAATTACAATAATTGTAGGCAAGTGCAGGTGTAGCTCTACAGCAACAAATTGGAAAACCTAGAAGAGATGAAGCATAAATAGATGCAATAGGAGGTGAAACACTTGAATAGAGCAATGCAATTCTTTGTATATAATGCTACTTTATTTAGATGACCACTTCTACCGAGGCAGGTGGATCACGAGGTCAGGAGTTTGAGACCAGCCTGGCCAGCATGGTGAAACTTTGTCTCTACTAAAAATACAAAAATTAGTGGTGGTGCACGCCTGTAGTCCCAGCTACTTGGGAGACTACCACTCCTATATTCCTCAACAGATTTAAAGGAGGAGAATATGTGATCAGATTAGTAAAGGCTGATAAGACATCCAATAAAATTCAGCAGGCTTTCCTAAAAAAAATTCTGAAGAAGAATAGAAGGAAATAGCTAAATGTGATAAGTATTATCTATCAAAAGCCAACACCAAATATTACAAATGGTGATACATTAAAACATTTCCATTTAAATGTGAAGCAAGGCAAGGGTATGCACTATCTCCATTATTGTTCAACATCATTTTGGAGGTGTTAACAAGTTCTATAAGATGAGAAAGTGAAATAACTTGTACAGGTTGAGCTTCTCTCATCCCAAAACCTGAAATCTGAAATGTCCCCAAATCTGAAATTGTTGAGCACTGACATGTCGCCACAAGTGGAGGATTCCACTCAAAAGTACTTAACACAAACTTTATTTCATGCATAAAATTATTTAAGATATTATATAAAATTATTTTTAGGTTATGTATGTAAGGTGTGTATGGAACATAAGTGAATTTCATGTTTAGATTTGAGTTCCATCACCAAGATATCTTTTATATCTATGCAAATATTCCAAAATATAAAAAAAGTCTGAAATCTGAAACACTTCTGGTGCCAAGCATTTTGGATAAGGGATACTCAACTTGTATAAAATTTTAGAAAAGAAGAGATAAAATTGCCCTTTTAGCCGATGCCATAATTGGATCTAGAAAACCCAAGTATTCTAGAGTTGGTAGCACAGGTATGTGAATGCTGTCCTTGGAGGTGTGTGCAGCACACTGGCATTGGCTGAAACGTGTGTGTAGTGGCTAGACATGGGAACTCAGGCGACAGCCTCTCAGTGGACAAATGGCAGAATAAGTAGAGTGGATGCATACCATGGAATATTGGGCAGTCATTAAAGAGAATGACTCAGATCAATACTACCTGACTCGAAGGAATTTCCAGGATGTATTGTGAAATTAGGAAGGTAAGGTGCAGACAAATTTGTATAGCAAAGTCCCATTTTTGTGACATAAACTGTGCTCCCATGTTTGAATGAGCATGAAGAAAGGTACTGGAGGATACATGCCAAGGAGGGAGATGGAGAAATGAAGCCAACCAAGCCAAACCAGACCAGACCAAACAAGATCAGACCAGATCAAACTACACCTGACCACAGCAGACCAGACCAGACCAAACACAACTAAACCAGACCAGACCAACTAGTCCTGTCCAGATCAGACCAAGTCAAACCAAACCCAAACATAGCAGACTGTTAAAGTGTCCCTGATTAAGCAACTTGAGTGACATCCCTTTTATGTTATGTATGTGTGTGTCTGTATGTAGATGCATATAATCACAGATGAAATGATGGTCATTGAATTATTGATGGTGACAACTCAGTGTATGGGATCTCAGGTGACTTTTTATTTCCCTTGAACTTTTAATATTATTTGATTTTAAAAATATAGAGAGTATGTATTATTTACATAATTAGGAAAAAATGGAAAATTTTGTTTTCATTGTAGAGTGATTTTTGGAAAAAGGAGGGAAAAAAGGAACCTCATTATTCTGCAAGTGGCAGTATAAGGGGGCCACTCTCCTCGGTGGCCCTTCTGCAGCCCACTTTGGTAAGGTGTATCTATCCCAGAGCCCGCTGGGGAATGCAGAGGCTGAACACTGACCGCACAGACCTGAGGGACCCTCACGCACACAGTACGTTTCTGGACTCCAGCCACATTGCGGTACATCTTCTATGTCTCTGGCTTTTGCTCTGAACCTCTTCCCAGAAATTTCAGGAGAGAGATTGGGAGGGACTGTAGGAAGCAGAGTGAGCTCAAAGTCCTCTTCCAGGACAGGAAACCAAGCCCTGCTGTGGCCCACACAGAAATGAAAAGATAAAGCTGATTGGGACACAGTACTGAGTCATTCCTAAGGGAGCTCACATTTTCACATATTGATGGATAAGAAGAATCTCTAGTTACACTGGTGTAATTCCCCAGGCTTTTCTCTTTCCTGGTCCCAAACTGCTCTGGAGCATGTGGCTTTCCAGGGGGACCTGTGGGATTAAGAAGAGAGTGGGCCTACGGCCCTATTTCCAGTTGTCTACTGTGAAAAACAAAGTACAGGCTCTCATCTGAATCCGTGGCAGAGTCTCTGGTTGGGCTTTCTATAATCCTTTCCTGACTCTGCAACGAAGGGTTGAGCACGTCCACACTCCCTTTCTCCCCGCAAGTCTTGATGCTGGAAAGGAAAGCACTGCAAAGCCACAGCTCAGTGTTGCAGCTCTGTTTTCGTGCAAAGCTTGAGCTCTCTTTGTTCTCAACTCTGTTGTCCTTTTACTTTTATTTACCTGATGCGAGGAAAGAGTTAAGTCTAATGGCTGAAACATGAAAAATGTCAAAGACCAGCATGAGAACTAGGCCCAGAGGTGCCTCTCCCTGTCTCTTTCTCCAGTAGCTTCCTCAGTTTTGGGGGACATTGACGAAGTCTCCCACAATATCTTGCACTAAGTAGTTGTTTGTTAAATACGTATTGAAGTAAGGTCTTTGTCTCCCCCAATACCGCATGAGAGGCCATGCATGAACCTGCCTGCTTCACTCACATGTCAGCATGGGCTTGTTTATCTGGTTAACTCACAGACCTACCCATCTGTTAGAATAGCTGGGTGTTGTGGCGGGGGCCTGTAATCCCAGCTACTTGGGAGGCTGAGGCAGGAGAATCTCTTGAACCCGGGAGGCGGAGGTTGCAGTGAGCTGAGATCATGCCACTGCACTCCAGCCTGGGCGACCGAGCAAGACTCCATCCCAAAAAAAGAAAAAAGTCCCCTTTCATTCTCTGGGACTCCTTAGGCCCTGATAGAATGAGTCAAGGGCAGACATCTTTTGAGGCCCGGGGCAGTGGGGAGAGGACAAGCAGAGAGGGAGTGGTAGATCCAGAGAGGCCCTGCCACAGAGAAAGATGGAAGGGAATGCAGTCAGGAAAGGGGAAGGAAAGCCCTTCAAGAGAGCTTGGGGGACCTCAAAGATAGCCAAATGGTAATGGCGACAATAATAGGGTAATCGCCACTGGGCAAGGATTGGAAGAAAAATCATTTTCTCTCTTGCTCTCCAGGGGATGTTTCTGGATTGCTTTTTCTTTTACTTTTCAGTGTTCCAGCCCAGGAACAGCAGGAAGGGATCCCTGGGCCAATGCCACATGCATTGGTTCTGGGCTTTCATGCCTGGGTTGCTGAGTCTTTCAGTAGGAGATAATTGGGTAAGGCAGGAAGAAGGGCCTTGCACACCTAACAAGGCAGGGGCCCTTGTCCAGCCAGCTGGGCAGGGACAAGGGAGGTTCAGGAGAGGCTAGGGCAGCAAAGAAGTTCACTGTTACAAAACCAGAGAGGTAGGTTGAGCCTGAGCCCCGAGCCCTGGGCCAAGCCGTTTCAACACCACTCTAGCTGGCCTGGGGAAAGGGGTTCATTGCTGGTGCCAGCCCAGGTCTGAGCAGCCTAGGTTCAGGGTGGGTTCCGGTTATACTGTCTGCTTTCCTGCTCCGGGCCCCTCCCCAGCAGGACTGGCTGGCCTGCAGGCCTGCAGAGGGTCAGGCCCACCTCCTCCCTGGGGACAGGAGCTACCCTGACCTGTGGCTCCCTGTGCACCTTGTCTTTGTAACCCAGTGTAAGCTATTCTGGATAGATCCTCCATCTCTTTTCAGGCCTCCCCAGCACTTAGCCAGGTGTCTCCTACACAGGTGATCTCAGAACCAGCTTTGAGGTCACACAGACTTGGGTGCAAATTCTGCCTCTGCCTTGAATCAGCTATGTAGCCATAAGCCGGTGGAATTCTCTGAGCCTGTTTTCTCGCCTATAAATCGGTGATAAATGCTTCTTAGAGCAGTTGTGAGGACTGAATGAAGTAATGCATGGAAGATGCTTGCAGCTCAGTGCCGTGCCACACACACACATACGATGGCCACCAAGCCTGGAAACAGGTCTTATCACTTTATTATGTATTGCAATGTCATATTGATAAGTCATTTATCATGATTTTGCCTGTGTTTGCAGAATCAGTGGGCACTGACTGATTCTGGATTGAGTTGAAAGCCCTCAATCCATGGTCATCCATTCACAGTGACAACCAGGGACAGCAGGTGTCTAAGCACTTGCTGCCTTTCATGGTCGAGATTTCCCTTGGTTGTTTCCCCTCCAGGACACCCCAGCTTTCTCCCACTTTTTGGAAGGGATGCCATCCAGGTCTGTTTCTGATGAACAGGGAAGGTGCTCAGAGGCAGGCGGGGCATGAGGATATCCCAGGGTAAAGTCAGATCAGGGCATCCGCTGATGCGGATGGGGTTGGGCACAAGCATTCCTTAGAGACCAACAAACCATGTGGTACTGACACACCGCCTTCAAGGCCCCACAAATCAGCACTTGGATCTAATTGCTGTTTGCCTGCCACACACAGAGATTTTAAATATTCAGGAGGATCAGAAAAGTGGGCAGACTTTCAGTGGTTGCTAAATCATCAATCTGACCGTTCTATGCACAGTTTTTGAGCACCTATGTGGCAAGGGCATAGGCACAGGTACTAAGAGATGGTCCCTGTCCACAGGGGGCAATGTCTGTTTTCGGGGGAAAGGAGAAAGTACCCAGGATAGCATAAGCTGGAGAAGCTCACAGGGAGAAAGACCACCCAGACCTGGGCATTTAGTGAGAGTTGCCCAGCAGAGCACCCACGTTGATTTAATTGTTTGTTCTTTCATGGAAACATCACACTTAGGCTACTTTGAGAGAATATTGGTGGTGGCAGTGGTGGAGTGTCAGTAACCTGTGACACTCCTCATTTTGGGCTTCTAGAGCAAAGGCTGGCAAACTTTTTCCATAAAGGTCTAGATAGTAAATACAGTCTTTCCCTGTCCTCCTCCTTCTCCTCCTTTTTATAACCCTTTAAAAATGTAACAACCAAAATAAATAAATAAATTTTAAAAATATATAACAACCACTCTTAGCTCAATGGCCATATAAAAGCAGACCAAGGGCTGGATTTGGTATACAGCAGCAGTTTTCTGACCACTGTTCTAGAGAATTACCAGAAGCCTGATATCATTATTATTAACAATAATAATAACTTAGCCCTGAGTTTAGTGTGCAGACACCAAGCTATGCACTTTACCTACATTATCGTATATGCTTCTCATAACATCCCAGTGAGTGAGGTACTATTATAATACCTTTTCTAGGTGAGAATTAAGGTGCAGAGAGGTTAAGTAACTTTCTCAAGGGCACTCAGCGAGGAAGTGGTAGAGGCTGAATTTAAATTTAGGTCCATGTGATGGAAGCACCCACTTTCTTAGCCTGCATCATGCCAACCTCAGCACTGCCATGTGGGAGCACAAGGAGGCTGGGATAGTGCTTTTCCTTCCAATAGCTCCAGGGAACAACCATGTCACTAATAGGAAAATGTAGGCTGGGTACGGTGGCTCACGCCTGTAATCCCAGCACTTTGGGAGGCTGAGGCGGGCGGATCACAAGGTCATGAGATCGAGACCATCCTGGCTAACATGGTGAAACCCCGTCTCTACTAAAAACACAAAACAAATTAGCTGGGAGTGGTGGCGGTCACCTGTAGTTCCATCTACTCAGGAGGCAGAGTCAGGAGAATCACTTGAACCTGGGAGGCAGAGGTTGCAGTGAGCCGAGATCGCACCACTGCACTCCAGCCTGGTGACAGAGTGAGACTCTGTCAGAAATAAAAGAAAAGAAAAGAAAAGAAAAATGTAGAGAAGTAGATGGAATTGGGTAGAGGGTTGAAAGACACACAATCTGGCTTTCTAGTGGTTTCCCTGTACTCCAGGTATTGCTACTGACATAAAGAGGCAGTAGAAGCAGAGAGGATTGTAGCAAGTCGCACTGATTGCAAAGATTATCTTCATTTGATCATATTTAAAATGGGGGTACAGTGGCCACACCTGTCCCCACTGCCCTCCTCTCAGCTCGACTATGATAGAGGACTCTCTGCAAGGACTCTTAGTAGCTTCTGGGGCATTAATTAAATGAGAGTCTGGATTTATTCATTCATTCCATATACACATGGCTCCATTCCAACAAGGATCTGATATATATAAAAGATTGCATATGTGATTATTCTTTCTCCAGTGAGAGTGGGAAAATAGCTACCAGCTCTGAGAACATACTTTAAAATTTTTTTTTATTTTTTTGAATCCAGAGAGGAAATTAAAATGAAGAGAAGAAAATAAATGCATTTATTACTTCCCAGAATGAATTACTTAGAAATTTTTTAAAAACCCAATAAACAAACAAAAAAACACACACATACACACATAAAAGAAAGGGGTAATTTTGGGTTGTTTTCCCAAAGACAGGCCCTGCCGCAGTACACAGGACCCAGCTGTTGCCCATTAAGGATGACACAGAGGGCTGGGCATGGTGGCTCATGCCTATTATCCCATTGCTTCCAAGGCAGGAAGATCGCCACCAGTCTGAGGGTAACTCAAGGTAGCCCAACTGAGTGGCACTGACCTCTGTTCCACAGACCCTTGGGCAGCCCTGAGACTCAGAGGGTTGAGAGGTCAAAACTATTTTCATAACAATACCGTGCTGTGTGGACACGTGCACTCCAATGGTGCAAAAGCAAAAGGAGAGTATAAAACGGCTGGTGCCTTAGCATGAATCAAAGCCAGCCCTCAAAGGTGCTAGCAGTCTTGTTCTTCTCTGCTGCTATGCACTCACAAGGAAAAAAAAAAAAGGGCAATATGGGTTAAGAATATCCTGATGAAATGGTAAAATAATTATATGGAATCTCAGCCCTGGAGCAGGAGTCTAGTTACCACCATGTGACGGAAGGGACCGAGGCAGAAAGCATGGTGGGGAGCTGCAGCGGTGCTCTGGAGCGAAAGCACGCGTGTGAAAACCGAACTAGCCGCTTCTCTTTGAAACACCACTTTTAATCAAAAGAATGACTGACAGGCAAACTCTGTTCTCTAGACCTGTATTTGGCAGACAATTTCCTGAATATGGGTGAACTAGATGTCTACTATCGGCCAGAATGGAACAACAGGAACGGAATTACCTTCTCCCACCTTAAAGAACTAAGAAAAAAAAAAAAGCCAGCTAAAATACTGAAAATAACAGGCTCAGGACAGCGAACCCTGAGAAGGGACACAGACGAGCATCCCAGCTTGCTGTCTGGAGCGAGTGTGCAGGCTACAGAGCAGTGGGGGGATCCAAACAGAGCCAGGGGCTCCCTGAATTGAGAAAACAGTGTTGAGAATTCAGGGAGGTTAAGGTGGCTAGAATTCACAGGGCAGAGCACTAGAGGGGAGAGAGCTGCTCAGAGAAAGAGAGAGATTGCTCCAGAGATCTGCAGAGGAAAGCTTTAAGCACTGAGCTGAGCACTGAGCTAGGCCTAGAGGCCTGTGCAGAAATCACTTCCTCATAATGGATGTCAGGCAGCAGGGACTGTAGGTAGATGAGGTTTGGCGGGATGCCTAGGGGCCCCATGACTCTCCATGCGTTTTTGTCTTTTATCCCCAAACCTGTCACCCTTCAGAGCCCATTAACCGAATGGGCTGTGGCTCAGGAAATGGAAGCTAGAGGGGACAGAGCTCGTGGGCTAGGAGTTCTCTTTGCTGGTGTCTTTGGCTCTAAAGCAGTGCCACTGGCAGAAGTGTCCTGAGACACGCTGGGCTGCCTCACCAGGAGCCTGAGGATGGAGTAATGACGCACACGCTGTACAGTGTCTCACGGTAAGTCCTGGAAGTGGCCTACATACGTCCTTCTATGTCACGGGTTTTGTAAAATTTATAGTATAATTATTACTTTTTATATTTTTTTCTTTAAAGGGGCCCCCAAATTAATAAGGTTTAGGGTTCACAAAAATTGGATCCTCCTCTGGTAAGGCAGTTTCCCACACCTAGATTCCTCTTGTTACACAAGAAGCCCCACTAAAAAACCACCCGTTTTTCCTTCCTTCATTCATCCATGTAACACAGAAGCTCTGGGGGCTCGCCACGTGCCGGCCCGGCCAGCTCTGGAACTCAGGGATGAGCGCCACACCACAGCTGCAGCCCCTGCCTTTGTGCTCTTCAGTCTGATGGGGACCAAGGGAGAGGAGGAGTCACCCGAAGCAGTTGAACTGAACGGGTGGTGGGTGCGTTGAGGGAGGGGATGGGCGCTGTAAGCAAGGACACGTCCGGGCCCCAACTGCTGGAGAAGCGGGATTGAGTGCAACTGTGAACAGGAGCAGGGGCTGGCCAGGCAGAGGGCAGAGGGCGGCTGCCGGGAGGGCTGACTTCCAGGCAGAAGGGGAAGGCAGCTGTGTGCCGGGCGGGGACTCAACTGCCGTGGCACGGTTTCAGCCCAAATCATAGGCTCTTTTTACGATTCTTTGTAATTCTGCTCACATCAAAGTGAAAATTGCCTGCATCTGGACAGCCACTCTCTCCAGGCCAATTACAGACACCGTTTCTGGAGTGTCTCCTGGTAGCTCACCACTTCCTCCCTGCAACACCAGCCCTGTGGGCTTGGCCAGAGCTGGTCCTTGTAGGAAAGCCAGAGCAGTGAGGGACAGGGGTGTGGGGTGACGGATGGACAGCTACAGAGGTGACCAGCAGGACCACACCCCCAAAGGGGCATCAGGAATCTGACCTTGTCAGGGAATGTTGGCGCCCAGAGTAAGTTGCTCCTAAGCCTCTGCTAAGATGTCTGATAGGTGTGAGTATATTCCCCACACCAGGTCAGAACTGACCGCAAAGCCATTTTCTAGGAGGAGGCAGCTGCCCACAAAACCTCCAGCAGCTCCCTGGGCCTGAAATGCCCACTGTGAGAGTTATCCCTTAAAGAGACATGTCCTGTGCCGTTCAGTTAGGCTGAAGCACGGCTCTCTGGGTCAGCGGATGGAAGGATGGAGGCGAGAGGAGGTGGTGAGATCCGGCACTTAGTGAACACCTGCCCATCTTGTACCAGGCATCGTGCCACTGGGCGTTTACAGGTACATCATCAATTCAATCCTCCAGTGCACCTTGGTGGTGGATAGTCTTGTCTCAGATAAATCGAGGCCTCTTGGTTTGCGCTTTAGCTTTCATTCACAAGGTGTTGCATTCAGAAGTAACAACAGAGCTACATCCAAACATAATTGAAAAGCAATTTAAATAGTTTCTGTTGTCTCTTGAAAAACATCTAAGGGGATTATATATCCATCGAGCATAGCAAAATGTTTAGAATTCTGTGCCACCGTGTAGCTGCTCCCACTCCCCGACATCAGAGTAGGGCAGCTGCTCTGAGATCTGCCATTGCCCCCTCTCAAAATCCCCCCTCACTCTCCAGGGACTTCTCCCTTCTCCCCTTTCCCTTTGTGGATAGCTCTCTGCTCTTTCCAGTGGCGATCTAGCTGGCCTTCCCCGTTCTGCTCAATCCTGCAGGCACAGTCCCCAACCTAGGAGGGCCCAGAACCTCTTGCCAAAGGTCTCTGACCCCAGGGCTACATGTTTGTTTTGTGAAGCCTTTGACGTTTGCGGGGAGGGAAGAGGAGGAAAGGGCCAGGGTCTTGTAAAACTGGAGTCATCACGAGGCTGGCCCGCCCAGCACCCGCTGCGGTCTGGTCCTTGTGCCCACTTCAGACCTGCAGGCTGAGCGACTGAGGGAAGGGAAGGGAGAGAACCCTCCACCTGGGGAGGGGAGGCCCCGAGTCAAAGGGGTAGCCTTCCAGGTGTGCATCGAGGTGTGCAGGCTGGCTGCAGTCTGCAGGAGACAAATGTTCCCACCTCTGTGAGGCTCAACTGAGAGACTCAAGGTCATCAGTCAAGATAAAAAAGGACTCTCTGGGCAGAAAATTCAAGCCATTGATTCTTTCTCCACTGGGAATGAGAAGAAAGAACCGTGACCTTCTGTAGCCTACAGACAGCAAGACAGAGGCAGCTGCCATTTGGTGTGAACTGTCTTCCCTCCTGCTGCGCTTGCCCTGTTTCCCCTCCCTCTTCCCTTCAATCTGAGAAATCTCTTGGTGTCAGTGGCTCTGCTTCCATTCTTCCCTCCCTCCCTTCTTTCTTTCCTTCCACTTTCTTTTTTTTTGGGGGGGACGGAGTCTTGCTCTGTCACCCAGGCTGGAATGCAGTGGTGCGATCTCAGCTCACTGCAACATCCATCTCCAGGATTCTAGCAATTCTCCTCCTCAGCCTCCCGAGTAGCTGGGAGCACAGGCATGCACCACCACGCCCAGCTAACTGTTCATATTTTTAGTAGAAACAGGGTTTCTCCATGTTGGCCAGGCTGATCTCAAACTCCTGACCTCAGGTGATCTTCCCGCCTCGGCCTCCCAAAATGCTGGGATTACAGGCATGAGCCACCATGTCTGGCCCCTTCCTTCCACTTTTTTTCACTCTTATCACCAAGAGGACTGGTTTTTAAAAGAAGTCCTGATCTCATTGTCAGTGTCTGCACATAAGACTCACTTGGGGAACTTTTACAAAAAGGATCTCCCCTCTTTCCAGACCAATTAAAACAGAAACTCTGGGTAGGGCTGGGGCATCCGCATTTTTGAAAAAGCTCCCTCCAGGAGATTCTAAGAGGAAACTAGGATTGAGAACGCAGAGACCCAGAGACTGTTGGAACTGGAAGGCACCTTAGGGCTTGCCAGGAGCCCAGGAGCCCAGGCCTACAGAGCTGGGACTATGCCCCTGCACTGGGTTTGGTGCCTGGCTCAGCAATGGAGGCCTCTGTGGTGTGGGCAGGAACTGCAGGGCCTCTGAAGGTCAAGCTAACCGGGAAGCTTTATCTGCCCCCCAACCCCTCCTACGCACCCCCATCCCCGCCCCCAGCATCCCACCTCATCCTGAAGGTCTGAGGCACCCTCTGAGAAGTGAAGAGAGGCTGGAGGGTCTGGGCTCTGCTTGGCCACCACATCTCCAGCTTTTATAAAGAGCAATACTGCGGCTCTAAATTCCCAAACCCGGGGCATTTTTGGCAAGTTATTAATCCCTATTAAGCCAGCCATTAATCTCAATTAACTTGATTGCTTAATTAGGCAGTGCAAACAAAGAAGGAAGTCCATAGAGATTGCTCCTGGGGCACCAACAGGCTGTGTGGTCTTTGAGAACCAACAGGAGTCAGGGGCCTGAGTTCTGTCAGCCCTTTTGCCAAGATCTGTGTGGAGCACAGCATTTCGCATCACTAAGCCAGGGGTTGATGAATGGGCTGTTCCAGTTAAAGGGTTATGTAGATAAGCAATTTTCAAAGACTTGGGAAAAAAAAATAGATTCAAACTTAAAAACCGTACTAAACAGTCTATAATTTCTCTTTGCTACAAATTGCACTTCAGATGTGTGCCCTGTCATTAGTATTGCACTGTGAAGGTTGATTAGAATCACATAGCACTGTAAATGGTAATAACAGGCACTCAATAAAAAGTTACTAAATAAATAAAAATATTTCTAAGATTCTGAACTGGGCTATCAGGGAATTTACTTTGATTGGTTTATATTAATACATGTTGCCCAGGCACGGTGGCTCATGCCTGTAATCCTAGCACTTTGGGAGGCCAAGGTAGGTGGATCACTTCAGCCCAGGAGTTCAAGACCAGCCTGGGCAGCATGGGAAAACCCTGTCTCTACAAAAAAATACAAAAATTAGCCAGGTGTGGTAACGCACACCTACTCCGGAGGCTGAGGTGGGAGGATGGCTTGAGCCAGGAAGGTCGAGGTTGCAGTGAGCTGCAATTGTGCCACTGCACTCAGCCTGGGCCACAGACTGAGACCCCGTCTCAACAACAACAACAACAAGAATGTTAATGTAGCAAAATTGAAAGTTGTGGAAAAAGACAAGAGAGTCAAGCTGAGATCACCATTGTAAAGTTTTGTGTTGGTGTTTCTAGTTCTGTTTTTTCATGTACATATGCATAACTTTCAAAGATAAAATCTCTGCTAGGCATAAGTGGGGCTGGGCAGATGGCCTGCATGAGTTTTAGGCCCTCATGCTAGATTCTGTTGGGAGCCTGCCTGGATCCTCTATACCGCGGGGGCACCTGCCCCCAGCTGCTGTGAGTGTTGCATGCTGATGGCTCGTGGTTGTTTACTTCTCTGGAGACTTGCCCTTTACCAAATGGGAGCCGCCAACCCTGAAAATGCCTGGAGGTTATCCAGGGAGGGCAATGTCCTTCTCCCAGGGGCATCTCATAGCTCATGACTGCCTGATGCTGGAAGCAAAAACCTAGCTCCTTTGCCTCAGTTGACACTGGAACAGCTTTATGGTGTTTTATGTTTTCTCAGCTTTATGAGTCTTATGTCCCAGAGCAACCTGTGGATCAGGCTGAGGTTAGATTTTTAGCTGAAGCCAGCTCTTTGCTTAGCTTCTTTTCTACCTCATTCTACTTCCTCGACTATGTTACTGGTTTCTCTGGGGCCATATCTATAGGAATTGCTGGCTTAGCTCTACTTCTGGAGCACCTGACCTCTGGCAGCTCCTTTCAGCTCTAGCCCTTTAGGACCAGAGCGTGAGACTTGCTCCTCAAAGCAGCCTCAGCATCACCTGGGGTCTTGTTAGAAGTGCAGAATGTCAGGCCTCAAGCCAGACCTACTGAGTCTGCACCTGCATTTTAACAAGATCCCAGGGAGATTCTTATGCACATTAAAGATTGAGAGGACTATCCTAGATATCAGTGTGGTAGGAGAGAGTGAGGTAGGGCTGGAGGGGAAGGTGGTTCTTCTTTGGCCTAATCTCCACTGGAGCCCAGGGAGGGTGAATGAAGAGGGAAGACTATGTTAGGAAATCTAAGGATTTACGCAGCATCCCTGAAGGCAGGGTGAAGAACACCTTTGCAGTGGAAACATATGAGGAGCTGACAAAAATGGAGGATTCATTCTAGGCAAGGAGGGGTGGTCCCTGGACAGGGAGGGTTGGGTGTGTCGTCTGCGGGTTCTAATTCCTTACCTTCCGCCAATTCAAGGGTGCGTGAGCTGGGGTGAGCCTCTCAGCTCTCTGGATTTTCTGTCCTTCCATATATAACATATAGGATTTAGAGAAGTTGATTTCAAAGATGCCCTACAGGTTACACCCTATATAGGTCCAAGAAGAAAACAACAACAATGAAAATGGCCCCTATAGCTACAGTCACAAATCTTAGGCAAAGATGACAGACACATCAATTGACAGAGGCAGTTGCTGGGATGTAGAACCCATAGCCCCAAACTTAGGACCTGTGCATCAATTCTATTTCATTGCATCAAAACTTTTTTAAAAAAAAGAAAGAAAAAAGGAAGGAAAGAAGGAAGGAAGGAGGGAGGGAGGGAGAAAGGGAGGGAGGGAGGGAGGGAGGGAGGGAAGGAAGGAAGGAAGGAAGGAAGGAAGGAAGGAAGGAAGGAAGGAAGGAAGGAAGGAAGGAAGGAAGGAAGGTGATGAGACCAGCTAGGTCGGGGAGACCCTAACCCAGTGGCGCTAGAGGAATTAAAGACACACACACAGAAATATAGAGGTGTAGAGTGGGAAATCAGGGGTCTCACAGCTTTCAGAGTGAACCATGTATTTATTAACAGTATTTACCCATGTATTTACCCATGTATTTATTAACAGTAAGCCAGTCATTAGCATTGTTTCTATAGATATTAGCTTAAAGTATCCCTTATGGGAAACGAAGGGATGGGCTGAAATAAAGGGATGGGCTCTGGCTAGTTATCTGCAGTAGGAGCATGTTCTTAAGGCACAGATCGCTCATGCTATTGTCTGTGGTTTAAGAACGCCTTTAAGGGGTTTTCCGCCCTGGGTGGGCCAGGTGTTCCTTGCCCTCATTCCAGTAAACCCACAACCTTCCAGCTTGGGCATTATGGCCATCATGAACATGTCACAGTGCTGCAGAGATTTTGTTTATGGCCAGTTTTGGGGCCAGCTAATGGTCATATTTTGGGGGGCCTGTTCCCAACAGAAGAAAGAAGGAAGGAAAGAAGGAAGGAAAGAAGGAAGGAAGGAAGGAAGGAAGGAAGGAAGGAAGGAAGGAAGGAAGGAAGGAAGGAAGGGGTTGAAATCACAGAGTGGGTGCTCTCTGAGAGGTACATGCAGTGACCAAGAGAAACAACGGAGTGAGCAGCAATTCTCCCAGCTTGTGGGACCGCATGATATAGACAGAATGGCCCTGACATTGAAGAATGCTCACTGTCATGTCACATTGCTTCCTGCACAGCAATGTGCCTCCCAGAGCTTGCACAGAGTTTGGAGGTCAGTTCCATACCGTGGAACCATATCTGCCTGGTCAAATTCCAGATGCTTAATGAAGAGGGTTGTTTCTGGACAAACTTGGGCTGGCGAGGCTGTCACGCTTCTTAGTCACCTTCCTTCCTTTGGAATTTCCCCTCCTGGCCTCAGATGCCCAGAGCTGCTTAGGAAGCCCTCAGGGTGGTGCCTGATCAAGGCTGACCCCCTATAGACAGTGGTTTATGTTCCAGAATTTTCCCAACCTTTTTCTTTCCATCAAACTTTTAGGTCAGTTTCCTCTCCTGTGCCATCTAATCCAGGAGCCAGTAGTTACATGTGGCTGTTTATGTTTTAAATGCCAATTAATTAAAATTAGGCAAAAAATCAGTTTCCCAGTCTCACAAGCCACATTTCAAGTGCTGAAGAGCTATATGTGGTTAGTGGCCACCGTATTGGACCATGTAAAGAAAATAGTTCCATCATCACAGAGAGTTCTATTGGACAATACTCGTCTATCAAAAAAGAAAGAAAAAAGGAAGGAAAGAAGGAAGGAGGGAGGGAGGGAGGGAAGGAAGGAAGGAAGGAAGGAAGGAAGGAAGGAAGGAAGGCAGGCAGGCAGGCAGGCAGGCAGGCGCTGAGACCAGCTAGGTCGGGGAGACCCTAACCCAGTGGCTCTAGAGGAATTATTCAGCTGGCAATATATCTGACCAGTATATGGCATGCAGGAGGCGGAGTATTCAGAATGCCTCCAGGTTCTGCCTCCATATATCCACTGCTCTGGCAAGCCCTCCTTTCACTCTTCCTTCAGATCCTACCTGCTGTTCTCTGAAAGTTCTGCCTCTGGAGATCTCTGTGTCCCTCCCCTCCTGGTCTTCTATCACCACAGATAACTGAGCTGTCTACCTTCCATCACTGTGCTGAAATCCCCAGTATGGCCTCAGACTTGCCAGCAGC
Organism: Macaca mulatta; assembly: GCF_049350105.2. Lineage (NCBI taxonomy): Eukaryota > Metazoa > Chordata > Mammalia > Primates > Cercopithecidae > Macaca > Macaca mulatta. Next base: position 40,301,360 of record NC_133412.1, on the reverse strand, counting down.
TTCATGGTCATTGCTCATATTAACTAAAATATCAGGCTGGTGCAAAAGGAATTTTTGAAAACATTGAATTGAAGGTGAGGATTTAAAACAATCAGGGGCATGAAGTCCCTCAAACCATCTTCTGCTTGCTCTTCTTACATCCCTAGTACAGCAAGGAGGCCTCAGAGTCTTGAAGTTGAGAGCCAGCTAAGTGCGTGAGATAAGGTTCCAGTTGACCTGCCTTTTACCCAGCCAATGGCATGCCTCTTTTAGGCCCAGCCTAATTCCCTGGAAGAACAATAGTTGTCATTTTTTTTTTTTGAGACAGAGTCTTACTGTGTTGCCCAGGCTGGAGTGCAGTGGCGCCATCTCGGCTCACTGCAACCTCTGCCTCCCAGGTTCAAGCAATTCTCCTGCCTCAGCCTCCTGAGTAGCTGGGATTACAGGCACGTGTCACCGTGCCTGGCTAATTTTTATACTTTTGGTAGAGTTGGGGTTTCACCGTGTTGGCCAGGCTGGTCTCAAACTCCTGACCTCAAGTGATACGCCTGCCTCGGCCTCCCAAAGTGCTGGGATTAAAGGCGTGAGCCACCATACCCGGCTAATTGTCGCTATTGGACATCACATATGGGACAGGTGCACCCATCATCTCATTTAAGATAATTGAAATATTTCATTTAGTTGGGTATTGGGATGGTTTCTTTCACAGATAATTCCTGTGGTCTCTATTGGGATTAATTTAGTTATTAAGGCAGGGATAGAGGAAGGAAGCAAACACAGCTCGAGACCTTTGCAGATATTCCCTCATTTAATCCTTACAAAAGCCCTGAGTGTAAATCAGGCAGCTTTGCCCACATGAGTGTCCCTATCTCCAGGTTAGCACTGTCACCTGGGTCCCTGGATGGCAGTGACAGTAACAATAAAGAATAGCTATAATAATGATGTTTCACAGTTGCTTACCACTTGATGCTTTTCTCTAATGATGAACTATTTTAAACATATACAAAAAAACACAACACCCAGCTGCCCACCCCCTAGATTGAACAAATGTTAACATTTACCATATTCATTTTAGATTAAAAAAATTATTGCAACAGTTGTAGTGTCCTTTGTATTCTTCCCTGATTCCATTCCCCTTCCTCCTCCTCAGAGGTATGGATTATTCTAACTCGGTGTGTACATTTTTCATCTGAGTTTAGGACTTTTATTGGTATGTGTATATTCAATAAACAATTCATAGTATTTTTGTGTGCTTAAAATTTACATCAATACTGATAAGATTTGGCTGTGTTCCCACCCAGATCTCACCTTGAATTGTAATGATCTGCACATGTCAAGGGTGGTACAGGTGGAGGTAATTGGATCATGGGGTTGTTTCCCCCATGCTGTTCTCGTGATAGTGAGTGAGTTCTCCCGAGATCTGATGGTTTTATAAGGGACTTCCCTCCCCCCCGCCCTCCTTGACACTCATTCTGTCGCCTGCTGCCCTGAGAAGAAGTGCCTTCTGCCATGATTGTAAAAAGTTTCCTGAGTCCTCCTCAGCCATGCGGAACTGTGAGTCAATTAAACCTCTTTTCCTTATAAATTACCCAGTCTTGGGTATTTCTTCACAGCAGTGTGAGAACAGACTAATACAAATACTTTACACATTCTACAACTTTTTCTCTCAGCATTTTGTATTCAAGATTTATGCATATTGATACTTGTAAGATCTAGTTCATTTTATCTGCTGCATAATATTCCATTGCATGAATGAATCATGATTTTTTTTTTTTTTTTTAGTAGAGATGGGTTTTTAAACATTAAGACCTTTATTAACAGGTGCTTGGAGTTTGCTGACTTCTTTGAAAAAATCAAGTTGTGAACTTTTATTAAAAATTAAAAATGAAGTTCTTAAAAATCTCAACTTGACCAGCTATGAAACAATTTAAAAACCTTTAAAGACGTATTGAGAAAAACCAGGCTTTAAAAACAAAAAAAACACGTTTATTACCAAAAAGAGATCTTTAGGTAAAATTAATAACCTAATGCTGCATAGATAATGCAGATAGTTCTATTTATCTGATCAACGGGCAAAAAGCAAGCACTTAAGGTCTTCGGCTCCAATCTTTTGTTTATTTCTTATTGCTGGAATTTCATATTTCTTGTTGGATGACTAAACTGTATAATGGTAGAGATGGGAAGCCGGCATTTAGCCCTCCCTGCTCAGCCTCGGGAGCAGACGAATTCTTGGCTGGTGGATGGGCTGCTTTTGTCTCTTTGCCATCTTGTGGTTTAGGGTTTTCTAGGCGTCTGTGTCGGTAATTGAAGTTGCGGAGGTACCGACGTTGAGGTGACTGCTGACCTTGGGTGTCACCTCCTTGATTTTCTTTATCCTCTTCATTGCCGTCCTCTCTAGGTTGTCTTTGGCGAGGAGAGCCCCTGCGGAACGGTGGTCTATATCCCCGATACATACTCTGCCTCACTAGTCTACCTTGTTCTCCTGCACTCTGGTTGTCAGCAGCCTCCATCCCTCCTTCCTGCATGGGAAGGTTGGAATACTGTGGTGGACGCCCATAGGGTCTCCGCATGGAGTCAGGTGGGAACCTTTGCCTGCGGTAGGGCCGGCGTCGTTGGGCCTGGCCTTAGGGAGCACTCTCTGATCCCTCGTTCTTTTCCCCACTCGATTCTGGTAATTTTGCTGGTAATTGCGTGGAGGACCCCTACGACGTGGACAGCGTCTATAATGGTTACAGTCTGCTGCATATGTACTGCCTTGAACTGGAACACCACCAGGACCTGTAACGGGTGCTGCCTCCGCACCCTTTTCTCCTTCAACAACATCAAACTCCACAGTTTCTCCATCTCCTACACTGCGAAGGTACTTCCTGGGGGGTTATTCTTTACGGCAGTCTGGGGTACAAATACATCTTCCTTGGTGTCATTCCTGTTGGTGAAACCATATCCGTTCCTTATATGGAACCATTTTACTGTTCCCACAACCTTCGTTGCGATGACCTTCTTGTCCCCGCCAGTAGGCGTCGCCTATGTGAGGCCACCCCGGACACCGCTCCCTGCACCGCTGCCCGTGGTGCCGGGCTTGGTGTCGGCGGCGCTGAGGGCGTGGGCGGCAGGCGGCTGCTGGGTCTCAGCCTCGCTGCTTAAGGTTAAAATGATGGTGACTGGGGCCGGCTGCGGCAGCTGCGGCTCCTCCCGGGGTGTGATGGTAATTAGGCCGGCGGAGGCGGTGGGGCTGCGCAAGGCTCTCTGGTCTGCTCTCAGCTCCCGCTACCGATCGAACTCGAGATGGGGTTTTACCATCTTGGCCAGGGACTCCTGACTCAAAGTGATCTGCCCGCCTCAGCCTCCCAAAGTGCTGGGATTATAGGCACATGCCACCGTGCCCAGCCATCGTGATTTCTTTCTTCATTCTCCTGCTGATGGACATTTCGGTTGCTTCAAATTTTTCACGGTTACAAAACAATGCTCCAATGAGCGTACTTGTATGCCTCTTCAGGCACATGCTCAGGAGTCCTGGGCTGTGTGTAACTTCAGTGTTCATGTGATTCCACATGGTCTCACGTTTAATCCTCATAAAGTCCCAGTACGTTTCATTGACTAGGTGTAATTGTCCTGTGATAGACTTGAGGCAGTTCATAGACATTACAACTCACCCAAGGCAAGTCAACCGGCTTAATAAGGTGCTAACGTGTATTCCCTTAGTCCAACATCAACAGATGTGGTTCAAGTGATGGCCCTGGAACTTTCCAGTTGTGCAATTTGAGGCAAGTTACTTATACTTACCGAGCCTCAGTTTCCTGTAGCACTACGAATTATACCATTTGTTTTGTACTGTTGTTGTAAAGATTAAATCAATGTGTATAAAAAGCATCCAGCCCAGATTCTAGCATGTGGCAAGTGTATATTCCATATTATTTAAAACTAAGAATGATAAATGCTCAGAAATATTTTTAATAAAAGTAATGGATTATATGGGCATTTAATTCCCCAAATGTGACATTGTTTTTCCAATTTCCCCCCACCATTCTGAAACAATCATAATTGTGTATAACTAGTTCCTCAGGATTGTACAGTATGCCAGCTTCTGTGACAGAAGAATGTGAACTAGGAACAAAGGCCACTAGGGCAGAAGCCATCTGACTGTTTTATAAGAAGGTGCATTTTGATAACTAATATTCACATGCCAAAGAAGGACTTTGCATGCCACCAGAACACAAACACATCTACATGGTTAAAAAAAAAAAAAAAAAAAAAAAAAAATCTCGTTCTTTCCCTTACCGTTTGTGAGCATCTCTTTGGAATTTGGTTTTCCTCATCTGCACAACAGATCTTTGTTCAAGAATCTCTGTTCAAGTGTATGCAAGTATATGTGAATGTATAAAATGCCCCATGGGGCCCTTAAGTAAGTATAGATCAGTATAGATCATTCAAACTAATTTTATTCAATGACGCTTGTTCTCAAGTTTCTTGTTCTGATTTTATTTAAATGTGTCAAGATCCTTTCAAGCAAGGCTTGGGTTTCCCACTTTCCTGAAATGTGCTTGGGGGAGGGTGGACATGTAATAACAGTAGACAGAGGTCAGATTTCAGAATTAGACAACTTGGGTTTGCCATATGCAAGCTGTGAGGCCGTTGGCAAATGACATCACCTCTCTGAGCCTACCTCACCTGACAAATGAGTGCAGAAATACCTGCTTTGTGAGGCTGTGGCAAAGATTTGATGAGGTCCTGTACACAAAACACGAACTCTACAAATATTAGCCTCCCTCCTCTTCCTCCTCTCCTGCTAAACTTAAGGCTACTGCCCTCTATACCAAAATTCAAGACGGCAAATTCTTTTCTTCTCCCTCTAAAGGCTTTAGATGCAGCAGCTTGTCATTCCTTCTTTACCACCAACACTTGGAAAGAGGAGGCTGTATCATTGGCAGTATTCTTTCTTTCCCAACTGTGCCAAATTCTCTGCAAACCATCAGCTCTTTATTTTGTGGCTGAGTTTTATAATTTACCAGTTGATGTGGGTATTTACCATCCTTGGAAACAGCCCAGGGATGCTTTTCTCTGGGGGTTTATCAAAACTGCTGAATTTGAACTCTTTCTGCCAAAGCCCCTTCTATAGGATTTGGAGTAGGTTTGTGGGTTGGCAGATGCTGTCATAGCAGGAGACATCCGTCCATAAAATGAGGGTTCCACTGAATATGCCAGCATGATGTGCCCATGCACCACCAGAGGGGACACCCAGCAGAGACTGACAGGTCAGGTACAACACAACCCATCCCCGTTCTGTCAGGTGACGCTAGAGCAGAGGCAACGGAGCCCTTGGTAATCAATCAAGGTGTCAATCCAGATGGCCTGTGATGGAGGGATGGGGGCTATAGGAGGGCGGGTGGGTAATGAAGCTCTCACAGCTCTCTCCCATGCATGGTTAATGCATGAGGCGACATTCAATCACCTCCCAGCGCAGAAGTTGGGAGCAGGAGAGCAGCTAACTGTGCACCTAACTACATCCCTACCCACACTGCTGGAGTCAGGCTGTAGCTGGACAGTGGCCTTGGACTGTTTCCCAGCACATGATTTCCGATGGGGCCAGAGAAGATTTCCCAGGGACTGGATTAAATTAGCTGGCATTCTTCCCTCACCCAGAAGGACATGGCAGCAGGGCTGCTGGGCTTCTGTCTCGTGTTGAGTGATGGCACAGGAGGTATCACTTTCAATCCTATACAACGCTGGAAAAGGCTGGTGTACAGGAGGGAGATCAGGCATGAGGAACTGGGCCAGGACAAGAATAAGATTGGCAGGAGCACTCTTATTAGGCCAAGGCTGGGGACAAGAACCCAGGGAAGGCAGAGAGGCAGAAGCCACGTGAGGCAGAGAAGCATTTCACAAGTATTGGCTGCAATGACTGCCTTTGAACAGAGTACCTACCTTGGTCCTGCTGTCCAAGGAAGCTGTCCACCATCCAAGCAGTCATCCATCCATTGCTCCTGGCCTGCAAGGGACCCAGCTGACTCCTCTCCTCCAGCTCTGGAGGTCTCTACACCCACCTGGGAGTGAGGGCAGGTACAGTTCAGTGCCATCAAGGGAGGTGGGAACTAGAAAGAATGCCCCATCTTCTTAGGCTTCTTTTCTTTCTGATTTGTTTTCTGAGGTCAGAGCTAGGAGTAGTTAACAGAGAGAGAGAATGCTATTCCAGGGTCAGGGGACCGTGAAAAATTCCAATGATAAGGAAAAACATCTATGCGGGGAGTTGCACGCAGTTTAGCAAGGTCTGGGCATGTGATTAGCGATGTCAAAGTTCACATGTCCCAAACAATTCCTCATTACGTGACTTCCCCCAGGTCTTCTCTACTCCTCATTCCTTCTTACCTGGGGAGAAGTAAATGGAACTCCATCCTTGTAGCCTTCTAGTAACCCATGCCAAACCCTTTAAAGTCATCCTGACTCCTCACAAACCCCATATTTAATCTCTCAGCAAGTCTTGTTGCTCCTGCTTCACAAATTCCACCATCCAGCTCTAAACCAGCAGCCGTTGTCTTCCTACTGGTCTCCCTGCCTCCAGTGGTTCCCTCCAATCCACCATCCAACCTGCCTCCTAAGTGATCTTCCAGAACATGTCACTTCCCTTTTAAGATCCCTCCGGTGGTTCTCTGCAGTTTTTTTCTTTTTGAGACAGGGTCAGTCTCTGTCCCCCAGGCTGCAGTGCAGTGGTGTAAACATGGCTCACTGCAGCCTCGATCTCCCAGGCTTAAGCTATCCGCCCACCTGTCCCCCAAGTAGCTGGGACTACAGGTGGCCATCATACCCAGCTAATTTTTTGTAGAGATGAGGTTTTGCCATGTTGCCCAGGCTGGTCTTGAACTCCTGGGTTCAAGTGATTCGCCCACATCGGCCTCCCAAAGTGCTGGGATTACAGGTGTGTGCCACCATGCCTGGCTGTCTGTCCTCTATAGGATAAAATGAAATCTCCTTTATATGGCTCATAATGCCTTTTGTGATATGACCCCTTCTTACTTTCCAGGCTCCTCCTTCAACATTGGCCCTACCTTTGCCCCAGTAAACACAGCCCAGGCCATTTATTTTTTCATTTTATTAATAAGCCATTCATCAAATATTTATTGAGTGATTACTAAGTGCCAGACCCTGTTGTGGGTACTGGAAATGTAGCAATGCAATAAACAAAATGAATTATCTGCCCTCAAAAAGCTTAGATTCTCTATGGGTTGGGGGAAGTAGGACAGAAGTATTTAAACAGACAAATGCACGGTACATCCGATAAGGGCTAGAGGAGATAAAGCAACGCAGGAGAATGATTGGTAGAGGTTTCTGGTATTCATCCATATTCAGTTGTTCCCTCCTTCCAGACTGCGACATAGGAGGGTCACCCTTCCCTACGCCCCTCACCCCTTGCAGCTAGATGGAGGCATGCAGTTAGTTCTTCCAGTGGGTTGTGTCCCTCATTGGTGCAAGATGTGCCAGCATTCACTTACCCTGCAGGAACCAAGGAGACCATGTGTACCAGTACCAGTAGCTACAAGATGGCAGAGCCTCCTTCAGCCTGGATGGCAGAGTTGCTACTTGGAGGACAGTGGTGCTGGCAAGTTGGTCAGCCTGCAGCAGAACTTGGGAGAGGGACAATAACAACCTAACTGGAGGCAGTGTGTACTAGGCTGCCTAGAGAAATACCTGAGACTAAGTAATTTATAAGAAAAGAGGTTTAATTGGCTCATGGTTCTGCAGGCTATACAGGAAGCACAGCAGCATATGTTTCTGGTGTGGGGAGGGGGGTGGCTCAGGAAGCTTCTAAGCATGGCAGAAGGCAAAGGGGAAGCAGGCCCATCACATGGTGAGAATGGAAGCAAGAAAGAGAGCATGGTGGGGCGGGGAGGTGCCACACACTTTTATATGACCAGATCTTGTGAGGACTCACTATCACGAGGATAGTACCAAGAGGATGGTGCTAAACCATTCCTGAGAAACCAATACGATCACCTCCCACCAGGCCCCACCTCCAAAACTGGGAATCACATTTCAACATGAGATTTAGGCGGGGACAAATATTCAGACTATATTACAGTGGCAGTGAGGATAGAGCGGGAGGGGGCCAGGATCAAAAACTCTTTTAGGAAGTAAGACTTACAGCAGAATAACCAAGGGGTTAAGGATGAGACAGGAGGCTGGGATGAGTCCCTGGATGGGTGCCTGGGTGACCTAAAGAACACAGAAGATGAGGTTCCAGGGCTGGGGGAGAGATGATGAAGTCAGCATGGGGAATTTGAAGAGTCTGTTGGAGCCATCTCATAGGTATTTGGATCTGAGTCAGGCACCCAGAAAAGTGGTCTGTGGTGTTTATATAAACTGAGGAGTCCATGAGAGGCAGATGATATTTGAAGCCATGGTAGTCGCTGAGATGACCCAGGAAGAGGGGCAGAAGCAGAAGGAAAAAAAGCAGAGAGCCTCCCAGCATTAAAAGGGGCAGGTAAAGATGTCCTCAAGGAAGACTGAGGAGGAGTAGCCAGGGTGTTATGAGAAGAGCAGGAGAGATTATGGTATAAGATGGGCTTCTCAGAGTTCAACATATACAAATTGCCTGGGGATTTTGTGAAAATGCAGATTCTGGCTCAGTTGGTCTGGGATAGAGCACAAGATTCTGCACTTCCATAAGGCTCCAGGTGATGTTGATGCTACTGGTCTGTAGATCACACGTTGAGTAGCAGAGATGTAGGAGAAATCATGGGAGAGACTTTTCAGGAGGATAAAGTTGGCTATGACAGGCATGCAATGCTTGCCTGTCTAAGGTAGGAGCAGAGAATGAGGAGTACTGAGCTGTTTGGGATTGAGAAATTCCAGGGCAAAAAGACCCTGCTCCTAGTGACCAGGATTACTTGGGCCAGGTAGTGCCAGGAGACTGAGCTGCATTCTTGGATTTTGAAGCACATGCTTGCTCCTCTCACCTTTGGTAGAAGGTTCATGTCTCTTGGGACCCTCAGGCAGAGCAGGTGTGTCCCCTCCACCATGTAAGTAGGGCCAGGGCTGTTTGAGCCGACCTCTGATAAATAAACCTGGATGGGCTCTCTAGACTCTCCTTATCCTGTTGATGAGTCTGCACTAATGTTTTAAGCTGCCTTCTGCATGGCATGGTCCTGCAGACACCTGACTCATGGGCTTCCTTAGCTGTTGCACATGTCAGCTAGAGGTACCTTTGGAAGGCAACAGTGTGAGTTCCTCTTCCATGACAACCCCACTTCTGAGAAGGACCCAGGATGCCAGGCTGGAGAGGGAGTTCTCCACTCCAACCTTCTCTGGCTTCCTCCAAGGGCACATACCTCAATGAGACACTTGAAGTGCTCCACAATTTGGACCTTATTCTTAACTCCTACATCTTCCTTAGGCCTCTGTTCCATTCTTCTGGCTCTCTTCTCCTCCAGCCCCAACAATCTACATCTGCTTCCTAGAAGACACCTTGAAATACTGTGCCTTCTTTCTCCACTCTCATATCTGCCAACATTTCAGGGTCCAGCTCAAATTCTACCTCCTCAGGAAGCCTTCCCAGATTTCCCTGTCAGAATGAATCTCTCCTAGCAATAGGACCCACCATTTGCATTTCTGTTTTAGCATTTCCCACAAGCTGCTTTTGTTCATCGACTGGTTATACACATTTCTTTGCCAACCAGTTTATGAGCTTCTGGGAGCTGAAGGCCCTGCCATGTTCATCTCTGTGTCTGGGGATGCTGCATTTGGTTGTTTAGGTTGGACACTGCACAAGAGTACCCAGCTGAGGGGGAGCTGGTGGGAGCTGATGTAGCCTGACCTCTGCTCCCTGGCAAGGGTCTGGGTTGGCCCAGAGAGAGAGGTGACTTTTTCTATTTCACACAAAGGTGCCGTACAGGGTAGAAGGAGGCTGGTCTGTATCCCTCTCAGTCCGTGATTGTTTTGCTTTGTAGGTGACAGGGGCTTCATGATTGTTGTTGGAGTTGATGCTTTCCTGAGCTGAACAGCAAATAGAAACACTTTTATTCCGTTGATAATCAGAAGCCCTCTCACTCCCTCTCCTACTTCTGTCTCTCTGGACCCTCAAGCGATCTACTTTGTTATTCTGGAGAGGCCGTGCTTCTCTGAAAGGGTTTTTAAAATGCTGTCAAGATCCTGACACCTATCTGGAAAGATTTCAGTGCCTCCCTCCCAGACAGCCTCTCTCTGTCCTCAGGCGGGATCTCATAGCTGGGCTCCATCTCTGGGTGGCTGGTAGAAGACTATTACCCGAATCGTATGAGAACTGTGTGTAGCTGAGTAGATAATTGTACATATTTCCCCCCCACAAAGTGAAACTGTCCATTTTCCTATTTCCACCCAGTCTGGCCCTGGGTGTTGCCATGGATCCCCACCCTTTGCCCAGCTCACATGGGGAAATCTTGTTAATAAGAAATTTCCTTTGGGGGTATCTTGAGGCCACTTGGACCCCATGTCCAAAAGTCATTACAGGGAGAGAGAAAAGGGGAGTTCGCCCACACGTGCCCTCTTGCCTGCTGCCATGTAAGATGTGACTTTGCTCCTCCTTGGCCTTCTGCCATGATTGTGAGGACTCTCCAGCCATGTGGAACTGTGAGTCCATTGAACCTCTTTCCTTTATAAGTTACCCAATCTTGTGTATGTCATTATTAGCAGAGAGAGAGCAGACTAATACAGAGAGAATGAAGGAAGGTGGGGGAGACAATGGAGGCAAGCTGGCCTTTCTGTCTGAGGCCTGACTGCCTCTGAGGCTGTGAGACACCTGAGAGAGCTGTTCCTGAAAGCCCATTTATCAGAGGTCCTCAGGTGGGGCTTGGCCTTCCAGTCTCCTGCCCTTCGGACTTTATCTTTGCTGCCTCCTCAGCAAATAGGAGGAGCTCATCTTCCTATTTCCTGGGCTCCTCATCTCTGCGTGTCCCGGTGGTCACCTTACTTCTTGAAAGTCTCTGCTCTCCTGGTTCCCACAATATTGCATACTCTGGGGTCTTCTGCATCCATTCCCACCCAGGTATCCATGTCTCCTGTCCCACTGCCCACCCACTGAATGTTGGGGGACCTCTGCTCTCACACTGCGGGCTTCCCTGGCTGGCCAGTGGTGTGGTGTGTGGCCTCAGAGCTCTTCTATGCCTTGACCACTATGTGAGTACACACTTGTAAATTATTTTTAAAATAAAAATGGTATCCTATCTGCAATGGCTGTGTTTTGTTTTGTTTTGTTTTTTTTCTGAGACAGAGTCTTGCTCTGTCACCCAGTCTGGAGTGCAGTGGTGCCATCTTGGCTCACTGCAGGCTTCGCCTCCTGGGTTCATGCCATTCCTCCCGAGTAGCTGGGACTAGATGGAGTCTCGCTCTGTTGCCCAGGCTGGAGTATTGCGGCACAATCTCGGCTCACTGCAACCTCCACCTCCCAGGTTCAAGCAATTCTGCCTTAGCCTCCTGAGTAGCTGGGACTACAGGCACACACTGCCACGCCTGGCTAATTTTTTGTATTTTAGTAGAGACAGGGTCTCACTGTTGTGGCCCAGGCTGGTCTTGAACTCCTGAGCTTAACAATCTGCCTGCCTCGGCCCCCCAAAGTGCTAGGATCACAGGCGTGAACCACCACACCCAGCCGGTGTTCTTGATTTCAAAGGGTAGCATCACCGTCTCCTAGTACCCAAAGCAGAATTCTAGAATTACCCTTGATTCTTCCTAACCCTCACACTTTCCAATTTAACCTCCTAAATAGTTCTGGAATCGTCCTGCTTCTCTATTTCAATTACCTTTACCTACTTAACATCTCTCACCTGGATCATTATAATCATTTTCCTAATTGGTCTTACTATCTCCTGGTTGGTTTCTTTTCAATTAATCCTCTATACTATTAAAAATATGTGCTCTTATTGAGATAGAGTTCATATAAGATTCACCATATTAACCATTTTAAAATTTACAATTCAGTAATGTTTAGTGTATTTACAATGATGTATGATTATTATCACTATCTAACCCCAGAAAATTATGCCAGTGCTTTTTGAACTGTTAGCCTTGATCTATTGGTAGTTTGTGAAATCAGTTTAGTAGTTTGCAACCACAACCAATATGCGTTTCTTCTTTTTTTTTTTTTTGAGACTGAGTCTCTCTCTGTTGCCCAGGCTGGAGTGCAGTGGTGTGATCTCAGCTCACTGCAACTTCCACCTCCCAGGTTCAAGCAATTCTCATGCCTCAGCCTCCTGAGTAGCTGGGATTACAGGCATGCGCCACTGTACCTAGACCACTATATGTTTTAAAAAATGAAGTAGCTGTAGTATAGCTAGACCAGCATAGCATAGGCTAGGATAGAATAGCATAGCATAGACTAGGATAGACTAGAATAGCATAGCATAGAGTAAAATAGCATAGCATAGACTAGGATAGACTAGAATAGCATAGTGTAGACTAGGATAGACTAGCATAGCATAGACTAGACTAGGATAGACTAGCATAGCATAGACTAGACTAGGATAGACTAGGATAGAATAGAAGAGTAGAGTAGAATAGAATACAGAACACTGCAAACAGTGAAAAGTGAAACTACTGTTTCATGAAACTTTTATTTCAGTTAGACTTTTATGTGTGTTCATGGTCATAGTTTAAATGAATGTATTACTGTGGGTCATGATGAAAAAGGTGGAGAATAGCCATTGTGAGTCTACACTATTCAGCTAGAGTGATTTTAATTTGTAAATCTGAGTATGTCCCCCACCTAATGCCTATCAGTGGTTCCCTAGCTTGGTCACTCATTAATTAGGAAACATCTGGTGAGAGTCTGTTGCGTGCTAGTCACTGTTCTAGGTGCTGGGGACAGAGCGGTAAACAAGGCAGACAAAAATACCTGCCCTTGTCAAGTTTATATTCTAGTTGGGTGAATATAATATAGAAATAAACAAGAAAAGCGTATACATAAGAAAATTATATAGTATGTTGAGGTGGTACATGCTGTGAAAGAAAACTACTGAAAAGGGTCAGGAGCTTCAGGAGTGTGGAATGAGGACCGGAGGGTGCCGCATGGTGGTCTGGGCAGCCTCATGGAGAAGTAACACTTCAAGAAGACTTGAAGGGGGTGAGGGAGTGAGCCGTGAAGGTATCTGGGAAAGGCACATTTAGGGCAGAGGGAACTGTGGCTCCAAGGGCCTGGGCAGGAGCTGCCTGGGTGGTTTGAGGGAGAGGGAGAACGTGGTGAGAGGGTACAGGCGGGTGGACATGGGAAGGAGATAAGATCAGACAGGCACCTGGAAGCCAGGCTATGTTGGGTCTGTGGGCCGTTGTAAAGACACTGCAGGGGAAACTGAAGTAAAACCTGCAGAGCTTTGAGTAGAGGAGTGATATGCTCTGGGCTACATTTGAAAATATAGGGTTCAATCCTCTTAAACAGGTCCGAGGCCCTTTATATTTTGTTCTAAAATATAAAGATCCAGACTCATTTCTTGCCATTTCTATCAGCAACACCAAAATGCTCACAGTTTTTCCATGATATTTCCCCCTTCTGGGACTCTGCCTGGATGGCTGTGCCTCCCGTCCCTCTCTTTGGCCTGGCTCACCTCTACTCATCCTTTAGCAACCAGCTCAGACACCACCTATTACAACCTCTCCCCGTAGGCTGGGAGACGTACCTCCCACTCAGCCTGCTAGCACCTTCTGTCTCTCCATCGGTAATGTACTTCATTGTACTCGAACTCACGTGTCTGTGTTCTTTCAAATTCTTGATTCCTGGGAGGTTCAGGAACTTGCTTTTTGCATCTTTTTACCCCCATTCCCTATGATAGTGGTGCACATAGGGCATGCATGCAATACACAAATGGTTGTTGAATGATCTGTGGCTGATGAGGATTCCACAAGGTCTGAATCAAGTTTCCAAGGCCACACAGCACAGTGCTCCCCATGCCCTGCCCGGTGCTCCTTCCGCCATACCACGAGACTCCTTTCCCAGGGTGCTCTGAGGCTTTCCTTATGGGGAGGGGTGTGATTCCCCATTGTCCCTGGAAGAATTTAATTTAATAGATGAGACAAAAACCGCGTGGCGGGAGGGGTGGAGGTGGGGAAGATGCTCAGAGAGGCGGCAGCCTGCTTAAGGTTACACTGTGCTCATTGAACTTGGGAGTCCACTTGCAGCGTCTGGCTCTGCACCGAGGTAAATGTACATGGATACTCCACTGGGCCCAGCTGTATCTCTTCTCCATGGAAGATCCCCTTTCACCCAAAGCGCTTCATCAATATTACAACCAGAGAAGGGGGGCCAGCCTGGGCTTTCCTGTGGCCTATGGTGCAGATTGGGGCTTTGACATAATTTGGGAGCAAACTTTGGGACCCCTTCAGGCATCTGAGGGCATCCTGCCCTGGGCCGGTTTACCAAAGCTTGGAGATTAGGAAGGAGGACAGGCAGACTCTCCCTGTACGTTTCCTGATCTGTAATGAGAAAGGCTCACAGATATACACAAGGCCAGGCCACTGTTGAAAATGAAATACACCATTTCCCTGCCTAATAAAACTGGTAGCTTTCCTTTCTTTCTCCTCTGTCTTCCTGTAGGCGACCAAGCATCAAACTTTCTGTATACAGTGTAAAGTGCTTCTTCCAATAACCTTTGCAGCCTAGATTTACAGTTTGTCCTTCCCAGGTCTGTTTCCTTATAAATATTCCAAGGTGAGGCTGCCAGAGGGTGATTTATTTACAAGAGGTATCACTTCTTGCAGCTGTGCATGGTGTCCAAGTAAATGGCTGACTCCAGCTCTCACCAAACTCAGCCTTGTTATCTATTTTAGATGAGACCAGGGTGATTCACTCTCTCTCTAGTTTCAATTCTCGCTGAGCTAAAACGATTTCTGCTTTAAAACTGTCCAGAATGTGGGGGGGGGGGGGAAACAAACAAACAAACGAAAAACAAGCCTTGTTATTCAGATAGAGACAGTCAGATGGAGAGGGAGACAGAGACTACTCGTCTTATCTGAATGCTGTCACGGAGAAAGCACACCCTGACACCACAGCCTGGAGCCTCCTCAAAGCTTCCCACCCAAAGAGGAAGCCCTACAAAAGAAATGGAGGAGAACCCCCTGTACCCTGCCAGCTCTGTCTTACTAAAGGGATGTATCATTCAATACCTTTCCAGGCTTCCCCATTCCCTCCCAATAGTTCTAAAGCTCTTGGGGGCCAAGGACTCCTTTGAGATTTCCCAGAAAAATATGCATGTCCACATATGCCTAGGATTTCAGGAGGGTGCAGGGGAGTGAAGGGAAGCAGGTGCTGCGGGGGCCAGAGGGGAAGCATCTTAGGGGGTTGCAGGGTTGGAGAACAGGCTGTGTGGACAGGGCCAGGGCTAGGACCCTGGGTTGGATGTGGCTACGGGGAGGATATGAGAGGGCATTTTAGGCAGGAACGAGGCTAAAGGTAGAGGAGCTGAGATGCAGCTGGCTTGCCTGCAGAGCCGCAGTGAAGGGAACAGAGCTAATGCTTGTTGACCACCTATTGTGTCCCAGCCACTATGATATGTGCTAAAGGGCTATAAACAGGCGTGCTCCCTTGCCTGAAGGAACGCAGAGTCTAGCAGGCCAGGCAGCCAAGGACTGGGGCAGCATTAACCATGATATGGTCAGAATGAACTGCAGTCCCTCTCAGCAGGGAGTAAAGCCCTGAGGCTGCAGATGGGAGTCGGTGACCCCTGACAGTCTTCATCACTGGGGCAGGCCCCGACGGCAGGGATGGGACAGGCCAGGCCTTTTGATGTGTCCTTGGCTGCCCCTCTCCATTTAGGGGCTGGACGCTGGGCTCAAATGGGCAACGTTCCAGGGCTTTCAGTGGTCCAGAGATCCCAGCTGGTTCCAGCTCCTCAGAGCAGACATAAAGCGGGTCATTTCTTGCTTTCTGGCATGGTGACTCAGCTGACAAAAATAACTCACGCTAGCAACAGCTCTTTCTGCATCTTGTGGGCTGGGAACGGGTACTAGGAAGGATAAAAACTGCTAAGCAGTGAAACAGGACTCCTCCATCTGACTCAGCCACGGAGACACATAGAGAGACAGACACCGAGCGACAGCAAGAGACAGACAGAGACAGAAGCGGAGACAGAGACATATAAAGACAGAGTCAGACACCCCCACAGATGTGTTCTGAGAAACTGGGGCTTCTTCTCACACTGAAGCCAAGGCACTCCTCATTTCTAGACTCAGCAGCTGGGGAAGTCACAGGGCTCAACTACCAGGGAAAACAGTTTACAGGTCCCAGGACTTAGAACGCTTTCCCAGGTCCACAGAGCACAAGGTTGTGCGACCCCCTGCAAATGGACTTCTCCCAAAGCCAGTTCCTGTGGCAGCTCCCAACTCTTGCAGGCTCCTGCAGCCCCGTTTACTCGGCTTGAGTGTGGTCTCTGCATTCTGCTCCCAGGAGCCTTTTGTTTTGGTCCCTGGGCACAGGGTCTGAATGTGTACCTAGGATAACTTACCACATGCCCCTTTCCAAAGACTGCCTTGTTCTGTGAGTTGGAATTCGCTGATGAGGAGGGATGCCATCTGTCTTTCCCACTTACCCACATCCAGTCCACCCACCAAAGCTCATTTCATCCCCCTTCTTTCATTTACAGTCAGACAAGGAAGTTCACATTTTCAAATGGGTCTGGTGCCGTGCTGGGTGTAGACAACATCCTTTCCCTCCACCTAGACAATAATCCAAGACAGGTATTATTTAACACACGAGCAAACTGAACTTAAAGAGAACAAGTGAGGCCAGGCATGATGGCTCACACCTGCAATCCCAGCACTTTGGGAGGTTGAGGAGGGCGCAGCAGATGGCTTGAGCTCAGGAGTTCGAGACCAGCCTGGCCAATATGGCAAAAAATACAAAAAATTATCTGGGCGTGGTAGCACATGCCTGTAGTCCCAGCTACTTGGGAGGCTGAGGTGGGAGGATTGCTTGAGCCTGGGAGGTGGAGGTTGCAGTGAGCCGAGATCGCACCACTGCGCTCCAGCCTGGGTGACAGAGTGAGACCTTGTCTCAAACACAGCAACAAAGAGGATTAATGATTTGCCCAAGACTGCACCACTGGTTAGAGTGGAGCTGGAATTTGGGCCCAATGCGGTGTTGTACCACATCCCATGGGATGCCTCCTGTGGTATTATACTGCATCCCATGCCTGTGGCTGCCATTGGACCCCATCCCTGCCTGTGTGCCTCTCAGAGTTTGACATGCTCTCGGAGCCTGGACAACTCATCTGAAAATGAAAATTTTATCATCGGAAGGTCTCTTGTCCTATATAATTGGGACTAGTAGTTGGTTGGTTAACCAAAGAATTTGATCAAGGTGAGAAATCATAAAACACGACACATATAACCTCTTTTGGTGTGGATCAAAGGCCTTTTCTCAAAGAACCTGGTGATGAAAATTCTACTTTTCTGTCTTGCGTAAGCTACGCTAATAATTTCCAGTGTGTTTTCATAAAGAAGAGAGAATCCAACATACTCTTGAAGCAATTTGAGTGCAGAATCCTTCTAGATTTATACAAACTTGCTCTTGTTTTTTTACAGTTATCTCGTCCATACCTCATTGAACAAGTTTCTTAGTGATTCACTTTTATCAAGTCTTTCCTAAAGCAATGTGTTTGACATAAAAAGCAACAATGTCTTTTGTTCCACACTCTTCTTTTTTGGTTTATGTTCCTTTTGGTTAAATTACATAATCATGGTGTCAAGTATAAGTGGCATGGCATAAATAGATTTGGGAACATGAATAACTGATTCTCGGTGAATGTTCTACTCATTTGGAGAGCAGAAGTGTGGAGGCGTGTTATAGATAAGCTGCTAGCTGGGATCATCAGCTGCTGTGTTTGGGGCAGAGAATGGAAGCTGGTTAACCTGGCCAGTCATGGGGAATGCGGTTAAGAGGCTCTGCACAGGACCTGATGGAAGGGTTGGGGTGAGAGCCAATGGAGATACCAGGTGAAAGGATTGAGTAAAGTGGTATCTGTATATAAGCCATCTTCATGATTTTGAAGCCTTCCCTGATGCTGCAGCCCACATGGTCCTCTCCTCCCATGAACCTTCTTCCCCGGGGAACATTAGAGAGCCCCCAACCAGCAGCCAGGAGACCCAGATCTAATCCCAGCTCTGCCACTTCCTACCTCTGTGACTTTGGGCAAAAGACTTAGTCTTAACAGCCAGGTTTTCTTCTCTGTACACTGAAGGAATTGGGTAAAATTGTCTTGAAAGTCTCTTCTGGCCCTGTTCTGAGCATCCCAGGGCCAGGTTTCTTACTAACTCCACTCTTCTCTTTGGGGTTCTCAGTCACCCCCAGGGTTCTAGAACACTCCCTATCTGATATGGTTTGGCTGTGTCCCCACCCAAATCTCATTTTGAATTCTAGCTCCCATAATTCCCATGTGTCATGAGAGGGACCCAGTGGGAGGTAATTGAATCATAGGGGTGGGTTTTCCTGTGCTGTTCCCGTGATAGTGAATAAGTCTCACGAGATCTGATGGTTTTATAAATGGGAGTTCCCCTGCACACGCTCTCTTTGCCTGCCACCATGTAAGTTGTGACTTGGCTCCTCATTCACCTTCTGCCATGATTGTGAGGCCTCCCCATCCCATGTGGAACTATGAGTCAACTAAACCTCTTTGCTTTATAAATTACCCAGTCTTGGGCATGTCCTTATTAGCAGTGTGATAACAGTCTAATACACCATCCCAAACCGTATCAACAGCCTCACCTGTGTGCTGTGGTGAGTGGCAGGAGAGCACCCTGTTTCCATCTGTTACCTGGTGCCCTACAAGTGGGATGGCCTGACCTCTCATGGATGACCAGGTGAGAGTTTTTAGACCCACCAAATACCAAACCATATTATCAAACAAAGATTATTAAACTGTGACTTTGGAGCAAAATGGACCTTTTATAAGAATATAGTATATGATAAAGGAAGCATCACAAAACGGTGGGAAAGGATATAATATTT
This sequence comes from Macaca mulatta, assembly GCF_049350105.2. Lineage (NCBI taxonomy): Eukaryota > Metazoa > Chordata > Mammalia > Primates > Cercopithecidae > Macaca > Macaca mulatta. The sequence continues at coordinate 40,282,426 of NC_133412.1, read as the reverse complement.
GGTATTGGAAAAGTTGGATAATAGTTTGGGGACAAAAAAATTTAGGCCCACATCTCAAACTATACATTAAAATAAATGAGGGGTTATTTTTAGATGCAAGATTGCTACAGAAAAAACACAAGAGAAAATATAACTGAATGTTATTAAAGCCTTGGAGAGCGATGCCTTTGAAAGTCTAGAGGCAATAGAAAATTCACAAAGGAAAAGAGAAATCAATTTCATTTTGTAAAAATACATAAAATCAATTTGTAAAATAAATAGGCAAATGAGAGAAACAGATAAAACATGAGGGGTTTATATGTTTATTAAAAACTCATGTACATCAGTAAGAAAATTAATAATTTATAATAAACAAATGGGCTGAATACATAGGTAAGTTACAAATGAGGAAATTCAACTGGTATAGAAAAAACCCAAACCTTTCTAGTAGTTAAATGAATGGACATTAAAATAAGAATTAAGAATCCACTAAATGAAGCAGAACATTAAAAAACTTGGCAGATCTAGTGCTGCTGAGGATAGGGCAAAATTGCTAGATGGGAATATAAATCCCAGCCCCTTGGAAACCAATTTTACTACCCAAAATTTTAAAATTGCCTTGTTCCCTTTGACTCAACTTCTAGAAAAGCATCCTAAGAAGATACTAAATATGGATAAAGTTATTTTTAATGAAGATGTTCATTGCATAATTTTATGAAACATATGTTACAAATGAGGGAAGAGTTAAGTATTGTGAAGTATACTGACCCAATTAACTATTTTGCAGACATTAAAAGAAAAAACAAGAGGCTGGGCACGGTGGCTCATGGCTGTAATCCCAGCACATTGGGAGGCTGAGGTGGGTGGATCACCTGGGGTTGGGAGTTCAAGACCAACCTGACCAACATGGAGAAACTCTATCTCTACTAAAAATACAAAATTAGCCAGGTGTGGTGGCACATGCCTGTAATCCCAGCTACTGGGGAGACCAAGGCAGGAGAATCACTTGAACCTGGGAGGTGGAGGTTGCAGTGAGCCAAGATCATGCCATTGCATTCCAGCCTGGGCAATAAGAGCGAAACTCCATCTCAAAAAAAAAAAAAAAAAAGAAAAGAAAGAAAAAAGAAAAAGAAACAAGACTACAGCAAGGTAGAAAATTAAGTTTACAAAAAAAAAAAGAAAATTATGTTTACATAG